>NC_069503.1:224848881-225206381 GCF_027579735.1 Bombina bombina | reverse complement strand
CTAGAGGACACTGAATGATAACTGGAGGGGTAAAAGAAATGCAGACCCTAATCTGAGGTTTTACAGGCTGTGGTGCCCTTTCTCCCAAAAGCTGCTTCCACCGAAGTAAAAACGTCAAATTTGTAGAATTTTGAAAAAGTATGTAAGGAGGAGGACCAGGTAGCCGCCTTACAAATCTGATCCATAGAGGCCTCGTTTTTAAAGGCCCAAGAGGAAGCCATCGCTCTAGTGGAATGAGCCGTAACCCTCTGAGGAGGTTTAAGTTCCGCTGACTCGTAAGCTAAGTGTATAGCACTCCTCAACCAAAACGTTAAGGAAGTCGAAGAAGCCTTCAGACCCTTACGCTTCCCATAATAGATAAACAAGGAAGAAGTTTGCCTAAAATCCTTAGAAGCTTGAAGATAAAACTTCAAAGGTCGAACCACATCCAGATTATGAAGTAAACGTTCCTTCGAAGAAGAAGGATTACAACATAAGGATGGAACCACAATCTCCTGATTGATATTACGATCAGACACCACCTTCAGTAGAAAACCCAAGCGGGTACGAAGGACAGCCTTATCAGTGTGGAACACCAGATAAGGAGGCTCACATTGCAAGGCAGCCATTTCAGAAACTGCGTGCCGATGCAATAGTCATGTCCTTCCAGGACAACAATTTAATGTCAACGAATGCATAGGCTCAAACTGAGCCCGTTGTAAAAACTTAAAAGGGACACTGAACCCAAATTTTTTCTTTTGGGATTCAGATACAGCATGCAATTTAATCAACTTTTAATTTACTCCTATTATCAATTTTTCTTCGTTCTCTTGCTATTTTTATTTGAAAAAGAAGGCATCTAAGCCTTTTTTTTTTTGGTTAAGAACTCTGGATATCACTTTTTTATTGGTGGATTAATTTATCCACCAATCAGCAAGTACAACCCAGGTTCACCAAAAATGGTCCGGCATCTAAACTTACATTCTTGCATTTCAAATAAAGATATCAAGAGAATGAAGACAATTTGATAATAGGAGTAAATTAGAAAGTTGATTAAAATTTCATGCCCTATCTGAATCCCGAAAGAAATTTTTTTGGGTTCAGTGTCCCTTTAAGAACAAGATTCAAACTCCAAGGTGGAGCGTTATATCTAAACACAGGTCTGATCCTAATCAGAGCCTTAACAAAAGATTGCACGTCAGGGAGCTCTGCAAACCTCTTGTGCAGTAAAACAGAAAGGGCCGAAATCTGTCCCCTCAGGGAACTGGCAGAAAGGCCCTTGTCCAGACCCTCCTGGAGAAAGGAAAGAATTCTGGCAGCCTTAACCTTATGCCAGGCTAAACAACGCTCTTTACACCAGAATAAGTGAGATCTCCACACCTTATAATAGATGCGAAGAGTAACAGGCTTATGAGCCTGAATGAGAGTGTCAATAACTCTCTCAGAGAAACCTCTCTTGGCTAACACTAAGCATACAATCTTGTCAGAGTATATGAATATTACATATGTATACATATGTATGTATATTTTATACACTGTATATGTTAGATGAGACCTCAGGATTAATTGAACATGAGTTTGTTTAACACCACAGGGGTCCCAACCCCCTTACCAGATGGGTTAGTTGGATGAATACACGTTTATCAGGATTGAAAATCAGCATAGCTTTTGAAGTACCACCTCCTATGGTGTAAAACACATAAACATTTTTTTTTTCCTACTCATTTGACTATATATGCAGAGTTTTATAACTCCCAAAACATTTGGTGAGAGAAAAGAATGTGTTCAAGGACCCCTCTGGAATTTGTCACCTAAGTTTTGTGATTTCAAAGTAAGATGTGTTGCAAATACACAGCTAGGGGGAAGGTGACACAGATAGAGTTGGATGCATTTTGCAAGGGAAACAATGCCAGTTTTCCATGTATGTTTGGAATGATTCATGATATATATATATTAAAATTAAGCACATTGTATTAGGTGGATGATTGCTGCAGGGGATATTTATATAGGAAATAAATTCAGAATTAGTATAGATTGAATGACCATTTTGGTAATCCCTTATTTGAAGTGTATATATATATATATATATATATATATATATGTTTTGAAAACATAAAAGATCTTACTTAGCCTCTGTGTTTTTAAGAATATAAATAAATATTTGTGGACCTAAAAGTAAATGATTAATAATACTTGGACCATAGACATATGAATGCTTAAACCATTTCTGATAATTGTTTCCATTTCTATTGCAGGCATCAATTCATATATGCAGAAATTGTCGGAGACATAGAACATATTATATCACATGAAAACATATATAACAGGATATATAAATGCATTTTAAGCTAATAATTAGCAGTATTAAATTGCCTTAATATAATAAAATGTTAATAATATAACATATTTGATATCAAAATGACCAGAGAGGTGATATAGATTTGCCTCATCTATGATTGATATTCTGAGGGGTTCAGGCAAGAAATTACGGCAGTTATTACATAGTTTAAAGAAATATTTCACTGTCTAAAAATGTTTAGAAGTGTTAAGGATGAATTTGTTTTGTGCTGCCACCGAAGGGCCGATACCGGTATAGCAGTTGAGATAACTGCTTAAAGGATGCGTTTCCATGGTGACCAAGGGCCAATCCAAATAGACATCCCACCTAACCAATGGGATGGTCAGATCTCGTAGGGCCACTCCCATGGTTTCATAAATGAATGAAAAAGTTATTTAAGTGAACGCATGAAGGAGAAAGAGAGATTTTGCTGACCTGAATGATACATTGCTGGGCGTCCAAAATACACTCATACTAAACAAGCTGATCTACCTTCTTCTCAGTGATTGCAAAAATTTACTTATATATTTTCTGAGATGAAACAAGGAATCCTTGGTAACTGAACTATCTATTTTGGTAACGGAGAGAGAGAGAAAGAGAGAGAAAGAGAGAGAAAGAGAGAGAGAAAGAGAGAGAAAGAAAGAGAAAGAAAGAGAGAGAAAGAGAGAGAAAGAGAGAGAAAGAAAGAGAGAGAAAGAGAGAGAAAGAGAGAAAGAGAAAAAGAGAAAGAGAGAAAGAGAGAAAAAGAGAAAGAGAAAAAGAGAAAGAGAAAAAGAGAAAAAGAGAAAGAGAAAGAGAAAGAGAAAAAGAGAAAAAGAGAAAGAGAAAGAGAAAAAGAGAAAGAGAAAGAGAGAAAGAGAAAAAGAAAGAGAGAAAGAGAAAAAGAAAGAGAGAAAGAGAAAAAGAAAGAGAGAAAGAGAAAAAGAAAGAGAGAAAGAGAAAAAGAAAGAGAGAAAGAGAAAAAGAAAGAGAGAAAGAAAGAGAGAGAGAAAGAGAAAAAGAGAGAGAGAAAGAGAGAGAGAAAGAGAGAGAGAGAGAGAGAGAGAGAGAGAGAGAGAGAGAGAGAGAGAGAGAGAGAGAGAGAGAGAGAGAGAGAGAGAGAGAGAGAGAGAGAGAGAGAGAGAGAGAGAGAGAGAGAGAGAGAGAGAGAGAGAGAGAGAGAGAGAGAGAGAGAGAGAGAGAGAGAGAGAGAGAGAGAGAGAGAGAGAGAGAGAGAGAGAGAGAGAGAGAGAGAGAGAGAGAGAGAGAGAAAATAAGAAAAGGGCTGCTAATTACATGTGATATTTTAAAGTCACTGCAGTTTAAAGATACAGTTTTCTGGGTTTTGTAAGATAAGTTATATGCATAGTTAATTTGTATTTAATAGATTTAAAGAAGCAGTGTGTTTTTTTTTTTTTTCAAGTTAGCATTTCACAGCCTATATATATATATTGTTTAAATCTGCGTCTGATTGACCAAGTAACTCATCTATGCAAGTTCTGATATTGTCAGTTAATTTTGTATTAGGATAAATTGCAGTTAAATAGCAGAATATATATATTATCCTATTGTTTTATAAACACTGTTTAGAATTGTATTGCTTGGATGTTAAAGGTTTTTAGTCCCATTGTGTTAAATAAATAAAAGGCTGAATTGTGAAGGTATATCTTTCTGGGTTTTGTAAGAAGGATAGCATATCTTAAGAGTTGGTTTTAACGCATATACATTTTGTTTCATTTCCTTTTATTGTGAATATACTTCAATATGTTTATGGCTATTAACTAAATAAAAGAATTCAGATATTTATATTAATTGTATGGTCTAGTAGATGCATGGTTGATTAGGGTTTCAATTTTTAAGGAAAATTATTTTAAGATTGTGTTTATAACCCTGCCATAAACTTATATATTATTTGGATAGCACTACTAAGATTTTCATAAATATACTGACATAATAATTGGAGGCACCGCTGGGATTTATTAATATTCCATCATATTTGATATAATATATTTGTAAGTAAATAGAAATTATTATAAAAGAGAGAAAAAGTTTCATATTTAGATATTAATATTTTGAAGATATAATTTTTGAAGAGTTGAAATATTGATTTTCATATTTCGAGATTGATATTAATATCTTGAAATATTATTAAATATTAATTGTGAAAAATTAATAAAAATATTGATTTTTCATATTTAAAAATTAATCAAAAATATTAATTTTTCATATTTTCAAAGTTAATCAAAAATATTAATTTTTCATATTTCGAAATATTAATTTTTCATATTTCAAAATTAATAATATATTTTTTTTAAATATAATTTTTTTTTTCTTCTCTTTTTTTATTGGCAAAAATTGTGTTAGCGTTTTAGTTTAACTAAATACTAAACCAATACAATAATGTCTGTAGCCAGAAGTGACTCATTTAATTCTATACATAGCAATGAAATTGGTCCCATAACCATACCTATTACTAAAGGTCAGGTCCTTAAGAAAGATATCTTAAGTTACCTTAAAGGGAAGTTTAATATTGCGGGTGAATTAAATGATTTTGTGGATATGCTTGAAACTAGGGCTAAAAATATTACCGTTAATAATAATATGTGGAATGAAGAGAATGAATTCTTCCAGGAATTATTAATGATTAATCAATGCAAAGATCCCAAAAAGCGAGAAGAACTAATACTAAAATCTTGGCCCCTTTTAATATGCATAATTGACGAAATGTCGTTTTGTGTCACAGACAAACGATTGCAAATACAGGAGCTAGAAAATAGTATTCATTCCTCGCGCAGACGCGAAGAGGGTTTAAAAATAGCCAAAAATAAAATGGATGAATTTGCCCAAAACCTAGCCACCTTAGATAAGCACAATATGGACTTAATCGCGCAGATACAATATTTAAATAAACAGCTTGCGCAAAGCCAGAGAGAATTAAGCGATTTAAAAAGGTCATATCGCCATAATGAAAACCCCTATATTAGCAGTGAGAATAATGCAGATAATGCTAACTCCTTTAGCGAACGCGTCAGGGACGAGGTACGAAAATATATAGAACAACATAGACAAATGACCCCTAACGGGTCAGAAATAGATTTCCCAAATAGACAATCCCCTCAGGATGTAAATCCAGAGGACAGCTGTAGCGCAGCTGGCGCGGGGGAGGGAAACTCTAACAGAGAAGCCCAGAGTAAGTCTGATAAAGTCTATGATTCCCATAAAATAATCACCTTTGTACAACGCGCAGTACCTATATTCTCCAATAAGGGAACAAGATCTGTAATTGATCATTTACAGGCTTTTGAAAATGCGTTAGCTATAATGAATGTTACAAGCGAGAAATTGAAAATTGAATTTCTGCCCTGGGTATTTGACAGTAAGCATCACAAATTCTTTGCTTCACTAAAGGATATGAATATTTATTCCTGGAATGGGGTAAAACGACAATGCAGAAAAGAATTCGGGCAATATCGCACTAAAACTGCCGCGAAAATAGCGGTATATGGTTTAAAGTGTCGTGCGAATCAGAGTCCAATCGAATTCCTTTCTGTATTGAAAAATGCGTACAGTATGGCTGAAGATCATCCCAAATTTGACGGCTCAGAATTTGTAAATTTATTTTTTGAAGCCCTGCCTACACCCATCAAAATTAACTTAGCTAGAGATTTTGATGAGGACTGCTCATTGGAATGGCTGATCAAAGAGAGTACAAAATTATACTCTATTCAGCAGTCCAGTGAGCAGGGGGTTAAAAAGGAATCAAAACCCAAAATTGTAGCAGAAACTAGGGTGTCACCTAAACCCCTCAATTTGGAGTCTAAAAACAGAACTTATGCAGAGGTGGCCAGTCAAAACAGGCCATCTCCACAGAGGTTTAATTCCGCCCCTCCCCCTACACAGGTTGAGGCGCAGGGAGACTATAACCAAAGTGGGGGACATAATCAGGTGAATAATTACTCACAAAGAGAATACCCACCAAATAATTGGCAACCACGCCAGAATAGAAATAACGGCCCTGATTCTGAGGGAACCCAATGGTCCAGGAATCAGTACAATGGGGCACCAGGAGATAGGCCCAGGGGTAGAGGTAACTTGTACAATCAGGTAGATATGCTGTTTACCCAGTTAAAATCGGTTGAGCGAACAAATCGCTAATATGAGTCAAAAATCTACGGCTCAGCAACCGAACAATACTTTTTTAGGGGTACAGCCAGTGGTCAGCAGTGGACCACAGGCACAGTCATAAATACTGCAGTATCACCTGAAGGGGAGAGGAGAAATATACAAAATGTAATAATAAATATCAATGATACTAATCATGTTCTCTCCCCACAGACTGAAAACGGACAATTTAACTGTGGTGACAAGCAACCTTATCCGGGAAAAGTTAACAAATCTCTTCCCTTGCAGCTCTCTCCTAACATTATCTCCACAGATGCAGTAAAAAAGAATCCAACCGACCCTGTCATAGAGGAAACAGGTAGGTATGAAGGTTCCTCTGCATCGAATGACACGGCGAATCCAGGTAACACGTGGCGAAGCCCACAGATGTGTGAGAATGCCAATTTTATGTGTGAAATGGTAGAAACTGCAGGAAGATATTATGTATTAGTTGAGCTGCAAGATTCAGTCTCCAACCCTATCAGGGGATTAATTGACATTGGGTCACAGGCAACTATCTTATCCCACAGGTACTACACACAGCTAAATGAGCTAACACCCCACAAACCTAAAATAAGAGAATTTGGACGGTTCTCTAATAGGTGTTGGGGGTGACTCCCTAAAAGTTTACGGTACTGCATGGTTAAAATTTAAATTGGGGAACAGGGTCGTAAGACACCCTGTCATTATAGTGGATCTGCCAACTGATCGTTTAATTATTGGTAGTGATCTCCTGAAACGATTAAGCACCATAATTGATTGCATAAATAATGTAATTTGGTCACAAGTTAAACGGCCTATCAATTATGAAAAATCTGGTATATCTCACGTCCGACATAGCTGTCACGTGGTAGAAGAGAAACCAGATGCTGTGGAGATTCATTTCAGGAATAACTCTGTACCTGAAATCACTATTCTACAAATAGATGATCAGACTCCTTTTAGTGGCTCTGATGGTAATACTTTTAAAATTTCGCCTGGAAAGATAGCGAATATTTCCCTAGATGGCGATGTATTAACCATATCACTCCACAAGGGGGGATCATAAAATCCCTAAGGGGGGAGGCCACGCTCAATACCTCACAGGGATTGAGAGAGTTAAAGAGGATCTATTTATCCCTATACAAGTGCATGACCTTGGTAAAACCAAGTATGCTAAAATAAACTTAAAACAGGAAGCTAGCTATATAAGCGAAGGTTTATTAGCGCAAATAGCTGAACCTAAAGTGACTAAATATCTTTCTCCCCAAGACCACTGTGTCAACGGCCTGGATGACAGGTCTGAAAGCTATAACATCACAGCTAAGTGCTTATTATCTATCTCTATTGGTAATAAGTCAGTGAAGCACCTGTTTTTAGTTTTAAATACTCCCCATAATCAGATATACATTGGCAATGATATCTTACATAGATATGCCATACAAATAGATTTGATTAACTCTTGCCTTTGGAGCAGGTTAAAGGGGGACCCTGAAGTATTTCAGGATGAAAATGCAGCCCTGAAATCAAACCAGCAATTGCCATATGCTGTGAATATGCAGGTATCTAGCGATGTTATAATTCCTGCTGGGGCTGATAAATTTCTTTTACCCTTACAGGTAAAGAGAGGGCAGAAATTAAAAACTTCTGAAACACTGATTTGCCTCTCCCATAGAATACAAAATCTAAGTGTCACAGTGACTTACACTCCTATGGTGAATATTGGAACTGTTCCAATACATATTATTGTGCATAACATGACCCCACAGGATATAACATTATCCAAGGGAACTACCATAGGATATGCACTGGAATCAAGTTATTACACTTTTGGATTCCAGAATAATGTAATTGGACTAATACCTGAAGGATACCTAACTGAAGAACAATTAATAGAACATTCCTTTGCATCTATGCCAGAGGGTCTATTTAATGTTCAGTCTATTTATCCCTTCAGCTCAGAGGAAGGCATCTGTAAAATTGAAGAAGCCTCTCTAGTGTTTGATCAGCCAATCAAACAGCAAGATTACGCCAATACCCAGAGTCATGGGAGCAATGTAAATTATAATCAAGGGGATCTCACCTCTAGGTTGGAAGAAGCCTATGAAATAGGACAGCCTGAAATCTTTCCAGGATTTCAGCAAATAGTCGAAGAGCAAATATCCTCAGCTAATGGCTGTTCCAGCAATGATGAACGCCAACAGCTGCGAGAACTCCTAATGGAATACAAGGATATTTTCGCTAAGGATTCTTATGACTGTGGTACTACAGACTTGCACATTGCAAGGATACAAACAGATCCTAATGCGCCACCTGTATTTGTCAAACAATACAGACTTCCCTTAGCCTCATATGATTCTCTTGCAGAGATCATAAGGAATTTGGAAGAAAGAGGTATTATCAGACAGGTGCACAGCTCTTATAATAATCCTATTCTAGGTGTCCTTAAGCCCAATGGACAATGGCGTTTGTGTGCTGACTTAAGACAGCTAAACAAACGAGTATACATGTCTGGCTGGCCTGTACCATACATTGACCAGTGCCTAGCACAAATGCAGGGATCCAAAATATTCACTGCCATTGATTGTGCACAGGGATATTGGACCATAAAGGTACATGAAGAGGACCAATATAAGCTAGCATTCTCCTTCCAAAAGGTTCAGTATGCATTTCAGAGACTTCCATTTGGATACATAAATTCTGGACATGAATTTGCTGTATTCATGCATAAGGCTATGCCTGACGCACTGGAAAGGGGGACCTTATCTTATGTTGATGATGTTTTAATCAAAAGCACAGACTTTGAAAAACACATTGCAGAGCTTAAACACGTCCTCAGCCAACTTAAAAGGGCAGGTGTCAAATTATCCCTGCAAAAAGCTCAATGGTGCCGCACTCGTGTAAACTTCTTGGGACATGAAGTTACCTCTGACGGATTAAATCCCCAGAAGAAAAAGGTGGAAGCGATAGTGAATTCTAAAAACCCAACTAACTTAAAGGAATTGAGATCATTCCTGGGTATGACGAATTATTCTCGCAAATTCATTGATAATTATGCGGAATTAGCTAAACCACTACTACTTCTTCTAAAGAAAGATGTGAAATGGCACTGGAGTGAGTCTCAAGAGACAGCCATCAGAGAGCTGAAGAGAAAACTCACTCAAGCACCTTGCTTAGCGTACCCTGAAGGTGGCAAACCTTTCTACTTAGAAACAGGGTACACAGATGTAAGCATGAGTGTTGTTTTATACCAAAAGCATAATTTGAACAAAGCCATTGCTTATGCGAGCAAAAATCTATCCCCAGAAGAAATAAAATTTAGCGATTGCGAAAAAGCCCTCTTATCTACTGTATGGGCTCTACAAAATTTCCGCAGCTATATACAGGGCGAGAAAATTATTGTAGAAACGGCCCACCAGCCTTTGCTATATTTGCAAAGTGAGAGAATAAGAGATGGGAATTTGTCTAATAGCCGCATAACAGCGTGGACTCTTTCCTTGCAAGGCTGGCCATTAGAAATTCGCTACAAGCAGAATAAAAAGAATCCAGTCGCACAAGGGCTTGCTGAGCTCCACGACTGTACTGCTAGAGATCCTGGGGAAGAATTATCAGAAGATGATTTTCTGGAGGAACAATTGCTTTCCCCATATAAAATGTACAATAAGGACCATTGTCAAACATTACCTTGGGTATATGTTGATGGTTGTTCTTACCATGCCACTATTGATAATGAGCGCAGATTAGTCGCTGGCATTGGTATAACGGGGGCAAATGGATTCCCAAATATATCTATAGGTTTCAACATTGGACCAAGATCCAGTCAAGTTGCTGAACTAACTGCTATTTTCAAAACCATTGAAATGGCTATTGAACATGGTATTCATGAATTTGTGATCATAACTGACTCAAATTATGTGCGTGACAGTTTTGTTGAATACCTGCCAACTTGGAAAAGAAATGGCATGCAGAAAAGCAATAACAAACCAGTCAAGCATGGCAAGTTGTTCTGCGAGATTGATAATCTGGTAGTATCCAATGATTTAACCATACACTGGAAAAAGACCAAGGGTCATTCCAGAGTTTTAGGCAATGACCTTGCGGATTCATTATCCAAACAAGGAGCCATAACTGGAGAACTCCTTAATATTGACCATTTAATGGGTGCAATTCAGGTAGAAGCCATTACCAGAAACCAGGCAAAACAACAGAGTGAGCCTAACTTGGTACAATGGAGTCAGGATTCTCCTAGTGAGGACCTGATCACTAGTCAAAAAGAAGACCCCATTGTAGGCATCTTCTATAAACACATAGAAGATCCTGAAAGCAAACCCATCTCAAAAGATGATTGTATTGGCAAAGAAGATCTGAGAATCTTAATAAAATCTAGATCACAATTCAAGTTACAGGATGGTTTGTTAATTAGAACTTCAAAAACTGGCATCCAGCAGTGGGTAGTACCCACCAAGTTCAGAGGTCTAATGCTTCAACATGCCCATGATGCTCCCACATCTGGTCATCGGGGTGCCAAACTCACGTACGAAATATTGCGTGACTACGCTTTTTGGCCACACATGTTGAAAGATGTTCAAACCTACTGTCAAGGGTGTTTAATCTGCCCACAGTTCCAACCCACTGCATCAACGCATAGAGCGCCATTGCAGAAAAGGGGGATGGTAATGCCATGGTCAGATATACAAATTGATTTTATTGGCCCGGTAACAAGATCATCAAGAGGTAACAAATACATGTTAACCGTAACATGCCTGTTCACTAAATGGGTAGAGTGCATTAGTGCACCTAACAATAGTGCTGAAACATGTGCAGCGTTGCTCATCAACCATGTATTTTCCAGATTTGGTTTACCCCAAAGAATCGAGTCAGATCGGGGGACCCACTTCACTAGCGAAGTGATGACCAAAATGTGGAAAATACTAGGGGTTAAAAGAAAGCTCCATATTGCTTATAGAGCTGCCTCAAGTGGTGGTGTAGAGCGTTACAACCAGTCCATTGTTAAAATCCTCAAAAAGTTTGTGAGTGAAACGGGTAAAGACTGGGATGTAAAACTACCTCTAGTCTTAATGGCATTAAGAGCAACTCCAAGTAATGCTACCAAGATGTCACCTTTTGAACTGATGACTGGTAGAAGAATGGTTCTACCTCAGCATCTGCTGTACCGTACATCAGACCAAAACTTGATAAACGCTGCCAATACACATCAATATGTGGATTTGCTCAAAGGAATTTAGAAAGAGCCGCAACTGCCACTAAGACCTATTATGATCTCAAAACATCCAAAAAGGAATATGAAATAAATGATAAAGTTTATCTTTATAACTTTGGAAGAGATCAGGTTAGGGAGAAGAAATTTCTTCCCTCATGGAAAGGTCCTTTCGTCATTACTGACAAAATATCTCCAGTGGCCTATAAAATACGGATCCCCTAAAATGAAAGTTTCATAGATAAATGGGTCCATATCAATCAATTGCGGGCATGTCATCCCAGATCCCAACTACAAGTCATAGAGGGAGAATGAAGTGTCATATCCCCAAATGAACTAAAGACATACTGTAGTTTAAAGGTGCCCAACTGATAAACATGAAGGCTCAAAATAACAAACTTTCTACATAAGAGACTGTCTATGAGATATACGGTTGATCCTCATCAAATACCACTGACTTTAAGCCAATTCAAATACATGTGTCCTACATCTATTTGAAGTTGGAAGGGGGATTTATGTCAGAGTATATGAATATTATGATGAATATTACATATGTATACATATATATGTATATTTTATACACTGTATATGTTAGATGAGACCTCCGGATTAATTGAACATGAGTTTGTTTAACACCACAGGGGTCCCAACCCCCTTACCAGATGGGTTAGCTGGATGAATACACGTTTATCAGGATTGAAAATCAGCATAGCTTTTGAAGTACCACCTCCTATGGTGTAAAATACATAAACATTTTTTTTTTCCTACTCATTTGACTATATATGCAGAGTTTTATAACTCCCAAAACATTTGGTGAGAGAAAAGAATGTGTTCAAGGACCCCTCTGGAATTTGTCACCTAAGTTTTGTGATTTCAAAGTAAGATGTGTTGCAAATACACAGCTAGGGGGAAGGTGACACAGATAGAGTTGGATGCATTTTGCAAGGGAAACAATGCCAGTTTTCCATGTATGTTTGGAATGATTCATGATATATATATATTAAAATTAAGCACATTGTATTAGGTGGATGATTGCTGCAGGGGATATTTATATAGGAAATAAATTCAGAATTAGTATAGATTGAATGACCATTTTGGTAATCCCTTATTTGAAGTGTATATATATATATATATATATATATATATATATATATATATATATATATATATATATATATAAATATATGTTTTGAAAACATAAAAGATCTTACTTAGCCTCTGTGTTTTTAAGAATATAAATAAATATTTGTGGACCTAAAAGTAAATGATTAATAATACTTGGACCATAGACATATGAATGCTTAAACCATTTCTGATAATTGTTTCCATTTCTATTGCAGGCATCAATTCATATATGCAGAAATTGTCGGAGACATAGAACATATTATATCACATGAAAACATATATAACAGGATATATAAATGCATTTTAAGCTAATAATTAGCAGTATTAAATTGTCTTAATATAATAAAATGTTAATAATATAACATATTTGATATCAAAATGACCAGAGAGGTGATATAGATTTGCCTCATCTATGATTGATATTCTGAGGGGTTCATGCAAGAAATTACGGCAGTTATTACATAGTTTAAAGAAATATTTCACTGTCTAAAAATGTTTAGAAGTGTTAAGGATGAATTTGTTTTGTGCTGCCACCGAAGGGCCGATACCGGTATAGCAGTTAAGATAACTGCTTAAAGGATGCGTTTCCATGGTGACCAAGGGCCAATCCAAATAGACATCCCACCTAACCAATGGGATGGTCAGATCTCGTAGGGCCACTCCCATGGTTTCATAAATGAATGAAAAAGTTATTTAAGTGAACGCATGAAGGAGAAAGAGAGATTTTGCTGACCTGAATGATACATTGCTGGGCGTCCAAAATACACTCATACTAAACAAGCTGATCTACCTTCTTCTCAGTGATTGCAAAAATTTACTTATATATTTTCTGAGATGAAACAAGGAATCCTTGGTAACTGAACTATCTATTTTGGCAACGTATATATATATATATATAGATAGATAGATAGATAGATAGATAGATAGATAGAGAGAGAGAGAAAAAATAAGAAAAGGGCTGCTAATTACATGTGATATTTTAAAGTCACTGCAGTTTAAAGATACAGTTTTCTGGGTTTTGTAAGATAAGTTATATGCATAGTTAATTTGTATTTAATAGATTTAAAGAAGCAGTGTGTTTTTTTTTTTCAAGTTAGCATTTCACAGCCTATATATATATTGTTTAAATCTGCGTCTGATTGACCAAGTAACTCATCTATGCAAGTTCTGATATTGTCAGTTAATTTTGTATTAGGATAAATTGCAGTTAAATAGCAGAATATATATATTATCCTATTGTTTTATAAACACTGTTTAGAATTGTATTGCTTGGATGTTAAAGGTTTTTAGTCCCATTGTGTTAAATAAATAAAAGGCTGAATTGTGAAGCTATATCTTTCTGGGTTTTGTAAGAAGGATAGCATATCTTAAGAGTTGGTTTTAACGCATATAAATTTTGTTTCATTTCCTTTTATTGTGAATATACTTCAATATGTTTATGGATATTAACTAAATAAAAGAATTCAGATATTTATATTAATTGTATGGTCTAGTAGATGCATGGTTGATTAGGGTTTCAATTTTTAAGGAAAATTATTTTAAGATTGTGTTTATAACCCTGCCATAAACTTATATATTATTTGGATAGCACTACTAAGATTTTCATAAATATACTGACAATCTGCACGCAGTCAACGTCAGAGAATCTAGATTTTGATGAACAAAAGGACCCTGTTCCAGCAGATCCTTGCGACAAGGAAACTTCCACGGAGGAGATGATAACATCCCCACCAGGTCCGTGAACCACATCCTTTGCGGCCACGACGGAGCAATCAGTATCACCGATTCCTGCTTGATGCAGGCCACTACACGGGGAAGAAGTGGTAACAACAGAAAAATGTAAATTAGACTGAACCTCCAAGGCACTGCTAATGCATCTATTAGCTCCGCCTGAGGATCCCTAGACCGCAACCCATATCTAAGTAGCTTGGAATTAAGCCGGAACGCCATGAGATCTATCACCGGCGTCCCCCACCTGTTGCAAATCTCCGCAAACACCTTGGGATGGAGAGACTATTCCCCTGGATGAAAGGATTGTCTGCTGAGGAAATCCGCTTCCAAGTTGTGAAAGGCAAAGAATGACTTTGACATGAGGGAAGTAGAGGGAGTATTTAAGCCTATGGCTGGGGTGTATTTGCCTCCTCCTGGTGGCCAGGTTCAGTATTTCCCAACAGTAAGGAATAATGCCGTGGACTCTCCTTATATTAAGACGGAAATAAAAGGTAAAGAAGCTATTAACAGTTGAATACATCCCAGCAGGTAAACGAAATAATTGAGAACAAATTAAAGAGAAAAAAAAAAAATGCACTGACTAATCACTCAAACATCATTAGCACATATCCACACAAAAAAAAAAAAAAAAAAGTCATGATCAGTTCAAAGATCTGGACTTGGATATGGGGGGGGGGACACAAACACACCACAGCCAGTGTCAAATGAGCATTTATGGCAAATCCTGCAATAAGCCTTGAAGAAATGCATCACATGACTTGGTAAGAACAATACACAACAGGGTACCAGCTTCAGTTTTGCATTCATTCTAAGCCACACAACATAATATAAAAAAAAAAATCAAAAACACAGTAAGTGCCATGATATATACAAAATTTATATATATATATATATTTTAATATGTATGTATTGGGTACTTGTAAAGCGCGGCTAAATCACCCGTAAGGGTCTCAAGGCGCTGCTCATTTTATCGACCTCGGAAGGATGAAAGGCTGAGTGGACCTCGCCGGGGATCGAACCTGCAACCCTTGGGTTGCTACAGAGCTCAGCCACAGTGTCTTAGCATGCTGAGCTATCTGTCCCGTATTAAACAGCACACAGTGTCCCTTTAAAGAATAGTAGCACAAATTTAGAAGCTGTGGCTCTGATTTGTGAAATAAATTCACTATAGAAATAGTTAATAGTTTAATACAGTTATTCCTGATTATACATTTATATTCTGGTAAAAATAAGAACTGTCCTAAATCCAAATTAATAAGAACACATTTTTGCCTTCCAATAAAGTTTCCTTGTTCACGATCTAGGAAGTCTGCTCTAGTTTTTTTTGTTTGTTTGTTTTTTTGCATGCAAATTTGACTTCACATTAGAATTTTATGATGCAGAGAATAATTTTTGCAATTAAATAATTTTCCTTTTAAAAGGTTTTAGTATTCAAAAAATAGATGGCTGAATACAAGTTGATTGTAAATAAATTAAAATGTAGCAACAAACAGCTGCTAGGCCATAAAGCTTTTGTATTTGTGCACATCAAGTTATAAAACAAATTGATTTTTTTTATTTAGAATGCCTGCCCTCTTGTGGTATTTCATAGTGATGCAGCTGCAACCTAGTAGATGACTTATGCAGGCTCAGGAGCAATAATGTACTACCGGGAGATAGCTGCTGATTGAGTGGCTATGCACTAAAGCTTCTCGTCAGTGGCTTACCAGATGTGTTCTGCTAGTAGTATATGTTGCATGCTCTAGAGCTGACTTTATATGTCTTTGCACAGGTTAAACACAAGTAACGTTATTGCACTGCTGCTTGCACATCAGAGCATTTTCCTTTTTGTACTTTTATGTCCTATAAATAGTTATATTTCCCCCCTTCTTTCTACACACTTCATTGCAGCAGGGTTGATCTGTTTTCCTATAGTTTCCACAGTGTGTTTTTTGTTTGTTTTTTCCCCCCCTTTCTGGGAGCCGCTTGTTGTTCACCTTCAACTTCGCTGTTTTATTTTGTTCTACAATGTAAGTGCTACACTACAGTGTTCTCCTCAGGACCTTTTTCTGACATTAAGATGTTCCATGCCATCCTAATGGGGCTGGGCTTTAGCGCCATTAGGACGGCATGGAACGTCCTAGCTGTTTGGCTGTACTGAATCCAACGGCGCTTCCTGGATGGGATCTAGCCTTGTAGGTTCGCCCCCCTGACCCGATCTCATCATTGAAATCTCGCCATCGCATGCACAATCGCTTGATTTCAATTTGTTTACATTGGAACATTGTTCCGATGTAACTATTAAGTCCCGACATGAAAGGGTTAATGGGTGTACCAGCCGGCTAATATAAAAAAAAAAAAAAAAAAAAAAAAAAAAACAACTTACCTCCATGGTAATATACCTGACCAGCCGGCTAATATACCTGACCACCAGGCGAAAATGTAAGTTTTCAGCTAAAATTAGCGAATATTAATATTTTTCATTGTTAATTGGACAAATTATTAAATGAATGTATGTTAAATAATTTGGGCTTTAGATAGCAAAATTTTTTATAATATTACACTGCTCCCACCTGGCTGGCAACATTTTCTGTGGAGAACACTGCACTAGACTGTTAACAGGGACACAAAACACTTTTTCTTTCATGATTTAGATAGAGAATACCGCTTTAAAAAAAAGCTTCCAATTTATTTATTTTAGCAAATTTTCTTCATTCTCATTTTATTCTTTGTTGAAGTGATATCTGGATAGGTAGAGTGCACATGTCTGGAGCACTACATGACAGGAAATAGCGCTCGCTAATGTATAACAGTGTTGCAAAACTGCTGCCATATAGTGCTGCAGACACGTGCACACTCCTGAGCTTACCTTCCTGCTTTTCAACAAAGGATAACACTAAAAAAACGAAGAAAATTTGATAATAGGAGTATGTTGGAAAGTTGTATGTTCGATCTAAAATCATGAAAGAACATTTTGGGTTTTATCTCCCTTTAACGCCGAATGAAGCGGTAAGGGGGGGGGGGGGGGTCTTTCATTTCGAAAGAAGTTGCGGTTTATTTCGATTTTGCCACAAATAGGAGCTGAACATCTGTGTGTGTGTGTATGTGTATATATATATATATATATATATATATATATATATATATATATATATATATATATATATATACATACATACACACACACACACATATACATACATACATACATACATACATATACACACACACATATACCTATATCTATCTATCTATGTATGCAGTGAACAAGTGCAGTGTGCACAAAACATGTCTGCTGAGGAACGCGGCTATACACTGTATACCCTGTGCAACGCGTGATGTTTTTAAACATTCTTTGTTAATAAAGGCTTTTTACAATTTTAATAGCCTTGTCTACGGATTAGTGCTTTGGATTTCCTTTGTATCCTTTATATAGATAGAGAAATGATTATATATATATATATATATATATATTCTAACACATACACACCGTATATATATATATATATATATATATATATATATATATATATATATATATATATATACACATACACACACACACACACATACACATACATACATACACACACATATACACACTGTATATATAGATCTCTCTGTCCCTCCAATAATGTTCCTTATCATTTAGATGTCCCAGTTACGCTATATCCCAAAGCCCCCAGAAGTGGCCTTCCCCACCAGTTGATTGATCCAGCTTTTCACATGGCTTGAGAAAGTAGACATATCTATTTTCTCATATTTTAACAGTAATGCAGGGGTAGACAAATCTGTTTAAAAATGTAGGAGCCCAACAGTGGTATTTTAATGAGATTTATGGTAGGGCTCGAAAAACTCAGGAGCCAGGGAGCCACTGGTTCCAATCATTTTACCCCTGGCTTCTAACTTTTCAGGTTATCCTCGATATATCTATATACAAATAACACTCTCTAGCTCCTAAAAGCATGTCTGTAATATTATTACTGGCTCCTAAATGTTAAACAGATTTGTCAACTCCTGAATGGAAAATAACCGAAAATGTTACGAGCCAGGGGTAAAGTGGCTCCCTGAATCCTCGGTTTGTTGAGCCCTGCATCAATGAATTTAACCAAATGTTCCTTAATTCCTATACATTGGCATGGAGGCTTTGTGGTCCCTTATTGTTGATCTAAAATTAAACTTAAAGTGAATGTAAATTGTGATGATAAAGTGCCCGGTTTTTAAAAAATTTGATTAAAAACAGGGGTTTAATTTGTCAAAATTTACATTTCACTCGTGTTGTGAAAATACCTTTTAATATTGACAGCCGCTGCATCGCTTCCTCTGCCCGTCGCAAAGCCTCTTCCTGGGTCTAAAATCAGCAATCCAGCTTCCTCCAATCACAGAGTTGAATCAGACACTGACATAGGAAGAGGTTTGCGACGACCGGGGGAAGCTGTAGCGGCCGTCAAGATTAAAAAGGTAAGTATTTTTTACAACACAAGTGAAATGTAAATTTTGATGAATTAAAGTGCCCCTGTTTTTAATCAAATTTTTAAAAAACGGGCAATTTAGCATCAAAATTTACATTCACTTTAAATGGACCTTGGAATAGGACTTTATTATGATTATTAATAATAATAAAACCCACTAACATTTTTAAATATAAAAATTGAAAAAAAATTGAAAAGTATTAAATCAATGCCTAACAAACTTTAAATATAGGCATACTTGCTTAAGTGCCACTGCAACACCAATAACCAGCTAAGCTCCCAGTAGTGTATTGCTTTTCAACAAATATCACCTTTAGAACAAAGCAATTTTAATAACGGAAGTCAATTGAAAATATGTTTAAAATTGCATGCCCTGTCTGAATCATTTAAGGGACATTAAACAGAAATGTTTTCTTTCATGATTCAGTTAGAACATGTAGTTTAAACAACTTTCTAATTTACTTCTATTATCAAATTTTCTTTGTTCTCTTGGTATCTTTTTATTAAAAGCAGGACCATAAGATCATGAGCGTCCATGTGTCTGGCACACTATGATGTGGCAGCAGTTTTGCAAGAGGACTAGATGGCAGCGCTATTTCCTGGCATGTAGTCATACACCTATGTTATTGGCTCACCCATGTGCATTGCTGATTTTCAAAAAAAGGAGACCAAGAAAATGAAGCAAAATGAATAAGAGAAGGTCAATTGGAAAGTTTATTAAAAAAAAAATGTATGCTCTATCTGAATCAAGAAAGTAAAAATGTTGCATTACCCTCTTTGGATGGGTCAAACACAACAGTGCAATCATAAAATTATCCAACATATTAGAGCATAATATTTTAGTCTTTTAATTTGCCTGTAACCTACCAGTGTACGTTTACCATTATGTTTGCAGTGAGTGATAAGTGTAACAGGAGCGGCATCAAATGGATTATAGCTAAAACATTATCTTTATTGAAAAATCTTTGAAATAACGTCTTAGACAATCTGTTTGGCTAAACAATTAAAAAAAAAAAAAAAAACTAAAAAAAAAAACACACTACTGACGCATTTCACACCATGACACATATTGTTTGCTGCAAGCGTAAGAATAAACTATCAAGAATCTGCTATACATACAGATAGATTCTGTCTTGGTGTACCTTAGTATTTTTATTTTACAGTTTTTGTAATTCAATAGCCTTGATCGGCCACCTGTTAATATACAGGATTGTTTTCTGTTTTAATAATAGATATAAAATATCAATCAAAAGCACACTTTTAAACCTTGCATCTCGTACACAATTTGACAATATTCATCCAAGTTTTTAGTCATAATAAAAAATGTTAAATATAAAATTACACAAAATTATATGGAAATATGAATAGTCCTTTATATTTTTCTCATATTAAGGCTACCTTATAGTGACATGAAACCCAAATTTTCTCTTTCATGGTTCAGATGGAGCATGTGATTTTAAACAATTTTCCAATTTACGCCTATTATCTAATTTGCTTTGTTCAATAGGATACCTAGGTAGGCTCAGGAGCTGATGATTGGTGGCTGCACATATATGCATCATCTTATTGGCTCGCCCAATGTGCTTACTAGCTCCCAGTAATGCATTGCTGTTTCTTCAACAAAGAACAACAAGAGAATGAGGCAAATTAGATAATAAAAGTAAACCTGAAAGTTGTTTAAAATTGTATGATCAGTCTGATTCATGAAAGACATTTTTGGGGTTTCATGACTCTTTAAATTTGAGCCATATGCCATACACACGGATTGACAGAGCGGTGCAAACGTCACCGCAAAGAAAAAAAAAAAAAAAAAAAAAAAAAAAAAAAAAAAGTACTTTCCAGTGAGAGTGAATGGACTATTTTTATCAGAACTGAATTTAACAAACGCAAAAAAAAAAAAAAAAGTGTAAATATACACTTGTTCATTGACAAAGATCACATATATTGAATTAGCTTAGCTAAAGTTTACCATCACTTTAACCATGTCTGTTTTTAGTCAACCTCTTTAGAACACCATTTCTTTAAAAAAAAAAAACCTGCAATTCACTTTTAAAAAAAGGTATTTTAAAGAACCATGCAAATTAAATACCAAAACTGCATTTAAATATTTAAAGGGACATAGAACCCAAAATGTTTCTTTCAAGAATCAGACAGAGCATATACTTTTAAACAACTTTCAAATGACCTATATTATCATATTTGCTTCATTCTCTTTGTATCCTTTGTTGAATGAGCAGTAATGCACTACTGGGAGCTAGCTAAACAAAATAGGCGAACCAATGACATTAGGTATATATGTGCAGCAGCTAGCTCCCAAGCATACCTGGGTATGGTTTTCAACACAGGATAACAAAAGAATTAAGCGAAATGGATAACAGAATTGTAAAGATGGCTAAAATTGTATGCTATTTGAATCATGAAAGACGCATTCTGGGTTTTATATCCCTTTAATAAAATTTCAGATAGAAATGTTTAAAATTAGCAAAAATATACATAAGTGAATTAAAATTAGAATTAAGCAAAATATCCTGTGAAAAGCAACCAAATATTATGTTATATTTATTGGATGGTGGTATGAATAAAATGTAAAGCTACCAATCTGAACTCTATAATAATTACTTATTAGTGTGACCATTAATATGAGATCCAGTACAAAGTTTTAGGGGACTTTGACACTAAATTCCCCATCACCGCCACAGCCCCAGAAAGAGGTGGTGGGGCCTAGGATGAGTGGGGGGGGGGGGGAGTTGCCTCTCCCATTGTCCATACACTTTCTTATATGTATTTTAAAGAAACAGAAATTTAAAAATTTAGTGATTTACCATTTTTGTCACGTTGCCTCAAATAATTTGCAGTTACTTAAATAAGCATATCTTGCAGAAAAGCAATTTATTTACAAAACATTTTATTAGCAAATATTAAAATGTATATGTGGCTGCACATCTTTCTTGTCATTTGATTTTGTCAACATCCTTTTGGGAGAGAATCAGATTACCCTATTCTCTGATACACTAACTAGATTAGATGACCCTTTCTCTTCCCCCAACCTACACAACCCCCCTCCCCCCCCCCCCCCCCCCCCCACACACACTTATGCAGAAGAATGAAAAATTGCTGCAATACACAGAGTCAAAACCAGGCAACCTGATGATTACAGAACAAGACTGATATTGAAATTTAGCCATATCACTCATAACAAAAATGGATTACATTGTTACAGATATTCTGCTTAAAACCCCCTGCCATTGTTTGAAAAAAGTACTCATTAGTTCTCAGAATTAGGCTTCAGATCTAACAAATTGTAATCATTTGTCAGATTGTCTTTAACAGCATAGTAAGTAGTCACCACTCTAAGAATCATATATTTACTGGTGTATATATAGGAGATTGTATGATCATAAATTGCCCCACCTCTCTCTATCTCCTTTCTCTTAGTGAAACTGACATTAAATTGTTTAAGAGCACCACAGCGCCACCAACACAGATCAATGTATAAAAAAAAACTCCCACCGTGTGCAAAATATATATATATAAAAAGGAATTTAAAATGCTAAAATGTCTGTCTAATTGATTTCCTATGAGCCTCATCCAAACTATAAAAGGCAGCTAGACAAGGGCAATAGCATTGTCATACATTCCCTATGATCGCCATAGACAGAGCTCATCTTCACAAGAAATGAACAAGCCACCATTTAGTACCAGCCATAACTTAGAATATAATAAAACATCTTGTGTCAATCTCCTCCTTCTCTCCACTTTGCATTAAACAAACGAATTAGAGAACGTAATAAAAGTACCGTGTAACAGCTGGGCAGAAACTGTCAACATATTTAATTCAACTGTTTATTCATAAACATTATATATAAACTGTGTTTACAGAAATTGTTACAGTTTATGGACATTTTACAGATTTAGCATATTATACTCATTTAAATATGTTCTAATCGTTTGTTGAAATGGTTTATTGTAAATATAACCATACATATTAACAATGAAATAGCTAGATTTTAAAAAAGCGATCAAACAAAACAATAAAAATAATAAATAAAAAATAAATGCAGGTTATTAGAGATACACTTTTAATCTACTTTTCTACTGCAGTTAAAATAGATTGAATAGATTGTTTCTAGATTATGTTTTTACCTCTTTTGCAGGCAGAGAAGAGTACAATCCATAAAGAAAAAAATTAAAGAATATAAACTGCATATTTGAGAACTGCTGAATACTCTCAAAGCAGATGGCTTTCCAAACATCTTGAAATGGTAAGATAGAGTACAAGTGCTACTTCCTTCCATGATCTCTGGTCGACAGAGGTTTTCAAGCTTTAGAAGAAGAAGAAAAAAAACTAAAGATTAGAAGCAAAAGGCTGCAAGAAGACTCCGGGGTTAACAACTTTGCAATGGCAAACAGGCGTGTTGTGATTGGCTAAGAGGGCAGTGTCCCTCAAGTCTGCACTATCCCCCAGCCCCCCCTTCTGTAGCCTGGAAAAAAGGCAGTGTGCCATTTTATACTCATACCATACAAACACAACCCTGCTTTTATGTGAAATGCAAACTATGGCACCTACTGTTCATAAGCTTTGTTCATGAAACTATCCATGACCACTGTAATGTACCCCATACGCAGATTAGAAAAAGACACCCCTGATTGATTTGTTTACATGAATCCATGATCACACCTCACACTAAAAATGATGTCATAAGAAATTCAAATTGATAAATGAAATCATATTTTTGTTAGCATAATATTTTTAATGTTTAAGAATAATAAGGTGAATTTAAAGAAATAAACCTACCTTCTTTGTTTTTTGTTTTTTTTTTTGCAGATGGGCAACAACACTGCAAAAAACTGCAATCAATACAAATATTTTAAAGATAATACTGAATTGTCTCAGCATGCACTGACTGGCAGAAATATATCACGCTGCCCACAAACAAAATGGCTATGCCAGGGAAATTTTAGGAGCCTCCTATAGCCGATCCCCTTTTCCCCGGGAAACGCTAAAAGATCATCAGAATGGTCAAAGTGAAATATATCATAACATTTAAGATCTGCCTTATTTGTCTTTTATGTGTGACAAAAGCTATCAGAACTTTACAAAGGCAGATTAGTATAGCGTTCTGGTGAACAAATCAGCTGCCAATCAACATACATTTACATGTGTCACTTAAACTCCCTACTTTGCATATTTATAAGGTCTTTCACCTACCTTGGCAGCTTTTCAAATCAAGTGGGCTGGGGAAATTTGACGCCTGTGTCTTTTCATTGCAGAGCTGACTGAAGCTTTCAATGCTGTTGAAAATGGAAGTGTGGATTGTAACTCTGTGTATCTAAGCTTCTGTTTAACCTTTTGCTGTTAGCACATTGCATAAAAAAAAAAAAAGATGGGGACACACATTTTCAAATCTGCAGGTTTAAAAGTGCTTGTGTTATTTTTACAGTTGTAAATGAAATGGAAATTAGAGACAAAAATATTTGTAATGCTTATTAAAAATCAGAAATGTTATTGTGAAAAAGTATTTGTTATACATTTACACAGTTCACAGCTGATTCTGGTGTAATTGCCACAACTTTTACGAATCTCTTTTTGTTGTTAGGTAGTGACATTTTTTCTTAATTATGTTTATAGCTCGTTTTTAAACAGATACAGCTGACAATATTTATATTAAAGGGACATGAAACCCCGCATCTTCTTTTATGATTCAGATAGAGCATAGATGTTTAAACAATTTTATAATTTACTTCTAATATCAATTTTGCTTTGTTCTCTTGGTATCTGTTGTCGAAGGAGCTGCAATTCACTACTGGGAGCTAGCTGAACACGACATGACAAAAACATAATTTATGTAAGAACTTACCTGATAAATTCATTTATTTCATATTGGCAAGAGTCCATGAGCTAGTGACGCATGGGATATACAATCCTACCAGGAGGGGCAACGTTTCCCAAACCTCAAAATGCCTATAAATACACCCCTCACCAAACCCACAATTCAGTTTTAACGAATAGCCAAGTAGTGGGGTGATAAAGAAAGGAGTAAAAAGCATCAACAAAGGAATTTGGAAATAATTGTGCTTTATACAAAAAAATCATAACCACCATAAAAAGGGTGGGCCTCATGGACTCTTGCCAATATGAAAGAAATTCATTTATCAGGTAAGTTCTTACATAAATTATGTTTTCTTTCATGTAATTGGCAAGAGTCCATGAGCTAGTGACGTATGGGATATCAATACCCAAGATGTGGAACTCCACACAAGAGTCACTAGAGAGGGAGGGATAAAAATAAACAACAGCCAAATGCTGGAAAAATAATCCACAACCCAAAACATAAGTTATTCTCATGAAGAAAAGAAAAACTTAAAACATCAGCAGAAGAATCAAACTGAAACAGCTGTCTGAAGAACTTTTCTACCAAAAACTGCTTCCGAAGAAGCAAATACATCAAAACGGTAGAATTTAGTAAATGTATGCAAAGAGGACCAAGTCACTGCTTTGCAAATCTGATCAACTGAAGCTTCATTCTTAAAAGCGCACAAAGTGGAGACTGATCTAGTAGAATGAGCTGTAATTCTCTGAGGCGGAGCTTGACACGACTCCAAATAAGCTTGATGAATCAAAAGCTTTAACCAAGAGGCCAAGGAAATAGCAGAGGCCTTCTGACCTTTCCTAGGACCAGAAAATATAACAAATAGACTAGAAGTCTTCCTGAAATCTTTAGTAGCTTCAACATAATATTTCAAAGCTCTCACCACATCCAAAGAATGTAAGGATCTTTCCAAAGGATTCTTAGGATTAGGACACAAGGAAGGTACAACAATTTCTCTACTAATGTTAGAATGCACAACCTTAGGTAAAAATTAAAATTAAGTCCGCAAAACCGCCTTAGCCTGATGAAAAATCAGAAAAGGAGATTCACAAGAAAGAGTAGATAGCTCAGAAACTCTTCTAGCAGAAGAGATAGCCAAAAGGAACAAAACTTTCCAAGAAAGTAGTTTAATATCCAAAGAATGCATAGGCTTAAAAGGAAGAGCCTGTAACGCCTTCAAAACCAAATTAAGACTCCAAGGAGGAGAAATTGATTTAATGACAGGCTTAATACGAACTAAAGCCTGTACAAAACAGTGAATATCAGGAAGATTAGTAATCTTTCTGTGAAATAAAACAGAAAGAGCAGAGATTTGTCCCTTCAAGGAACTTAAAACAATTAGAGACCAGCGCAAAATGAATTGAATACAAACACCTATATATAAGGAAGATTCCCAATATTACTTCCAAAAGGACAAAAATTTAAATATAATACAAAATATAAGTGCGCAAAGTGGATGCTAAAGTATGCAATTAAAAAGGGTTTTTTTAAAAATAAAATCAGAATTCTAAATGTTTGACCATGTGCAAAAATTCAAATCTAATATATTCAAAATGCAGAGAGGCTTTTATGGGTCCTCACACCAAAGGGTTAAAATTAATTCCCATATACTTCGATTAAATTAAATTAATGGTGAATACAAACATGAAACAAACCACATATGATTAAAATATATATTGTATTTTTTAATGCTTAAAAATGAAATAAACAATTTGAAAATACTCTTTCTAAAATTATGAATCTAACATTTATTTATTTAATACAATTGATAGTGACCGGCCCTAACTTAAAAACACATCTAAATTAATACCACATAAATTGATAAAAGGACAAATAAGATCACAAAATAAAGTGTAAGTTTTTAGGACTCAGATGGAAACTTTGTAATTAGTCCCAAAAGGAAAGTCCCAAACGATGTCCTTCCCAAGCTTTCCACAAAAGCACAATGCACGATGATAGGCAAGAAAAAACTTCTGATTCCTCCCAGCTGGTCCTGAGCAGCGTCTAGGTGGGAGACAGAAGCGTCCACTTGAAATTGGTGTATATAGTTTTATACAACAAACAAATATCGGTACTTACACATAGGTACCGAAAGATCAGCGCCACGCCCGGCTCTCATCAAACACAGGTGTCCCGGTGTGTATAGGATCCACACAGGCTCTTCTCACAGCCTTACCACCAGCTCACTACAGAGAGTAGCCCAGGATGATGTAAAAATCAAGGCGCCAAACAGGATACACCTGTGAAAGGTGGATAAAAACTGCAGCAGTGAGTGAGGGATCTAATCACATGTAATTTGATGAGAGACGGGCGCGGCGCTGATCTTTCGGTACCTATGTGTAAGTACCGATATTTGTTTGTTGTATAAACTATATACACCAATTTCAAGTGGACGCTTCTGTCTCCCACCTAGACGCTGCTCAGGACCAGCTGGGAGGAATCAGAAGTTTTTTCTTGCCTATCATTGTGCATTGTGCTTTTGTGGAAAGCTTGGGAAGGACATCGTTTGGGACTTTCCTTTTGGGACTAATTACAAAGTTTCCATCTGAGTCCTAAAAACTTACACTTTATTTTGTGATCATATTTGTCCTTTTATCAATTTATGTGGTATTAATTTAGATGTGTTTTTAAGTTAGGGCCGGTCACTATCAATTGTATTAAATAAATAAATGTTAGATTCATAATTTTAGAAAGAGTATTTTCAAATTGTTTATTTCATTTTTAAGCATTAACAATATATATTTTAATCATATGTGGTTTGTTTCATGTTTGTATTCACCATTAATTTAATTTAATCGAAGTATATGGGAATTAATTTTAACCCTTTGGTGTGAGGACCCATAAAAGCCTCTCTGCATTTCGAATATATTAGATTTGAATTTTTGCACATGGTTAAACATTCAGAATTCTGAGTTTATTTAAAAAAAAAAAACCTTTTTAATTGTATACTTTAGCACCCTTCAAGGAACTTGCAGACAAACCCCTATCCAAACCATCCTGGAGAAACTGTAAAATTCTAGGAATTCTAAAAGAATGCCAAGAGAATTTATGAGAAGAACACCATGTAATGTAAGTCTTTCAAACTCGATAATAAATCTTCCTAGAGACAGATTTGTGAGCTTGTAACATAGTATTAATTATTGAGTCAGAGAAACCTCTATGACTTAGTACTAAGCGTTCAATTTCAATACCTTCAAATTTAATGATTTGACATCCTGATGGAAAAACAGACCTTGAGACAGTAGGTCCGGCCTTAACGGAAGTGGCCAAGGTTGGCAACTGGACATCCGAACAAGATCCGCATACCAAAACCTGTGGGGCCATGCTCGAGCCACCAGTAACACAAATGATTGTTCCATGATGATCTTGGAGATCACTCTTGGAAGAAGAACTAGAGGCGGGAAGATATAAGCAGGTTGATAACACCAAGGAAGTGTCAGTGCATCTACTGCTTCCGCCTGAGAATCGCTGGACCTGGACAGGTATCTGGGAAGTTTCTTGTTTAGATAAGAAGCCATCAGATCTTTTTCTGGAAGACCCCACATCTGAACAATCTGAGAAAACACATCCGGATGGAGAGACCACTCCCCTGGATGTAAAGTCTGACGGCTGAGGTAATCCGCCTCCCAATTATCTACACCTGGGATATGAACCACAGAAATTAGACAGGAGCTGGATTCCGCCCAAACAAGTATCCGAGATACTTCTTTCATAGCTTGGGGACTGTGAGTCCCACCCCGATGATTGACATATGCCACCGTTGTGATATTGTCTGTCTGAAAACAAATGAATGGTTCTCTCTTCAACAGAGGCCAAAACTGAAGAGCTCTGAGAATTGCACGGAGTTCTAAAATATTGATTGGTAATCTCGCCTCTTGAGATCTCCAAACCCCTTGTGCTGTTAGAGATCCCCAGACAGCTCTCCAACCTGAAAGACTTGCATCTGTTGTGATCACAGTCCAGGTTGGCCGAACAAACAAGGCCCCTTGAACTAAACGCTGGTGATTTAATCACCACGTCAGAGAGTGTTGAAAATTGGGATTTAAGGATATTAATTGTGATATCTTTGTATAATCCTGGCACCATTGATTCAGCATGCAACGCTGGAGAGGTCTCATGTGAAAACGAGCAAAAGGAATCGCGTCTGATGCTGCAGTCATGAGGCCTAAAACTTCCATGCACATAGCCACTGAAGGGAATGACTGAGACTGAAGGTGCCAACATGCTGCAACCAATTTCAAACGTCTCTTGTCTGTTAGAGACAGAGTCATGGACACTGAATCTATCTGGAAACCTAAAAAGGTGACCCTTGTCTGAGGAATCAAAAAACTTTTTGGTAAATTGATCCTCCAACCATGTTTTCGAAGAAACAACACTAGTTGATTTGTGTGAGATTCTGCAGAACGTAAAGACTGAGCTAGTACCAAGATATCGTCCAAATAAGGAAACACTGCAATACCCTGTTCTCTGATTACAGAGAGTATGGCACCCAGAACCTTTGAAAAGATTCTTGGAGCTGTTGCTAGGCCAAATGGAAGATCAACAAATTGGTAATGCTTGTCTAGAAAAGAGAATCTCAGGAACTGATAATGTTCTGGATGAATCGGAATTTGAAGGTAAGCATCCTGCAAGTCTATTGTGGGCATATAATGTCCTTGCTGAACAAAAGGCAGAATAGTCCTTATAGTCACCATCTTGAAAGTTGGTACTCTTACATAAAGATTCAAAATTTTCAGATCCAGAACTGGTCTGAATGAATTTTCTTTCTTGGGACAATGAATAGATTTGAATAAAACCCCAGACCTTGTTCCTGAAAAGGAACCAGCATGATTCCCCTGAAACCTCCAGATCTGAAACACACTTCAGGAAAGCCTGAACTTTTACTGGATTCACTGGGATGCGTGAGAGAAAAAATCTTCTCACAGGAGGTCTTACTCTGAATCCTATTCGGTACCCCTGAAAGACAATGCTCTGAATCAATTGATTTTGGACAGAATTTGCCCAAACATCCTTGAAAAACCTTAATCTGCCCCCTACCAGCGGAGCTGGAATGAGGGTCGCACCTTCATGCGGACTTAGGGGCTGACTTTGGTTTCTTAAAAGGCTTGGATTTATTCCAATTTGAGGAAGGCTTCCAATTGGAAACAGATTCCTTGGGGGAAGGATTAGGTTTTTGTTCCTTATTTTGACGAAAGGAACGAAAACGATTAGAAGCCTTTGATTTACCCTTAGGTTTTTTTATCCTGAGGCAAAAAAACTCCCTTCCCCCCAGTAACAGTTCAAATAATAGAATCCAACTGAGAACCAAATAAATTATTACCTTGGAAAGAAAGAGATAGTAATCTAGACTTATATGTCAGATCAGCATTCCAAGATTTAAGCCACAAAGCCCTTCTAGATAAAATAGCTAAAGACATGGATCTAACATCAATTTTGATAATATCAAAAATAGCATCACAAATAAAATGATTAGCATGTTGTAGTAAACGAACAATGCTATATAAGTCAGAATCCAATTCTTGTTGCGCTAAATTCTCCAACCAAAAAGTTGAAGCAGCTGCAACATCAGTCAAAGTAATTGCAGGCCTAAGAAGATGACCTGAATATAAATAGGCTTTCCTTAGATAAGATTCAAGCTTCCTATCTAAAGGATCTTTAAAGGAAGTACTATCTTCCATAGGAATAGTGGTTCGTTTAGCAAGAGTAGAAATAGCCTCATCAACTTTGGGGATCTTTTCCCAAAACTCTATTGAAATTGCTGGTAAAGGATACAATTTTTTAAACCTTGCAGAAGGATTAAAAGGAATACCCGGCTTATTCCATTCCTTAGAAATCATATCAGAAATAGCATCAGGAATAGGAAAAACCTCTGGAGTAACCACAGGAGGTTAAAAAACAGAATTTAAACGTTTACTGGTTTTAATATCAAGAGGACTAGCTTCCTCAATATCCAAAGTAATTAACACTTCTTTTAACAAAGAACGCATATACTCCATTTTAAATAAATAAGTAGATTTTTCAGTGTCAATCTCTGAGGAAGGATCTTCTGAATCAGATAGATCCTCATCAGGGGTGGATAATTCATTATGTTGTCGGTCATTTGAAATTTCAGCAACTTTATGATAAGTTTTAAAAGACCTCTTACGCTTATTAGAAGGTGGAAATGCAGACAAAGCCTTCTGAATAGAATCAGTAACAAATTCTTTAAAATTCATAGGTATATCATGTACATTACAAGTTGAAGGAACTGCAACCGGCAATGTACTATTACTGATGGACAACTAATACAAATGACATTAGGAGATATAATCTCCACAATTTTACAACAAATGCACTTAGCTTTGGTAGAACCGATGTCATACAGCAAAGTTCCAACAGATACTTCTGAGGCAGGATCAGATTGAGACATCTTGCAAAATGTAAAAGAAAAAACAACATATAAAGCAAAATTATCAATTTCCTTATATGACAGTTTCAGGAATGGGAAAAAATGAAAATAGCATAGCCCTCTGACATAGAAAAAGGCAAGAGGCAAAAGCAATGGGGTAATAAATAATGAAAAAAGGTATGGCGCCAAGTATAACGCACAACGTAACTGAAATTTTTTTTGGCACCAACCATGTCCGGAAATGACACACTCGCGTTACTAATAATGCAACCCTGTGTGAAACCTCTGCGTCAATTACGACGCTGGAAATGATGAACTTGCGTCAACGGACGTGCCTTTCACGCCAAAAATTCTCACGCCAAGAATTACGCAATAAAGTGTAGCATTTGGCGCACCCGTGAACCTAAGTCAGCCCGCAATTTGAAACAAAGTAGTCAATTGAAAAAATGGACTAAACCGCAGGTAAGAAAAATATTTCTTAATATTAACTTTCCCCAAATATGAAACTGACAATCTGCAAAAGGAAATACATGAACCTGACTCATGGCAAATATAAGTACAATACATATATTTAGAACTTTATATAAATGCATAAAGTGCCAAACCATAGCTGAGGTGTCTTAAGTAATAAAAACATACTTACCAAAAGACACCCATCCACATATAGCAGATAGCCAAACCAGTACTGAAACAGTTATCAGTAGAGGTAATGGTATATGAGAGTATATCGTTGATCTGAAAAGGGAGGTAGGAGATGAATCTCTACGACCGATAACAGAGAACCTATGAAAAAGACCCCCGTTAGGAAAATCATTGAATTCAATAGGTGATACTCTCCACGTCCCTCTGACATTCGCTGTACTCTGAGAGGAATCGGGCTTCAAAATGCTGAGAAGCGCATGTCAACGTAGAAATCTTAGCACAAACTTACTTCACCACCTCCATAGGAGGCAAAGTTTGTAAAACAGAATTGTGGGTGTGGTGAGGGTGTATTTATAGGCATTTTGAGGTTTTGGAAACTTTGCCCCTCCTAGTAGGATTGTATATCCCATACATCACTAGCTAATGGACTCTTGCCAATTACATGAAAGAAAGGCATATATGTACCTTCACCAATTGGCAGCTAAAGCGCCTGAGTCTACCTAGGTATGCTTTTCAAGAAAGGATAACAAGAGTACTAAGGAAATTAGATAATATAAGTAAATTGAAAGTTGCTTAAAATTGTATGCTCTAGCTAAATAATGAACACACATTTTTGGGTTTCATATTCATTTAATATCTTTTTACCCCTTATTGAAGGCATGCTCTATTGTAATTGCATGTATTCATACTCACAATAAGCATTAGCCCATTTTCAGATGTTAAAAAGCATAGTTTATGCTAGGCACATGCATTCGATCCATTAGTGCTGATCCAATTGCGAAAGAAGCTGTCTGCTTGCGGTATTCTGCTCTTTTCGGAGACCGATTCCTTCTTAGGAATCCAGCTCCGAAAAGAACAGAATGACGCCAGCGTCCACCTTTTTCCTGCATTCGGATTATCACAAATTATACGAATGCACATTCCTAGTTAAAGGGACATTATACAAATTTTTTCTTTGCACAAATGTTTTGTAGATGATCTATTTATATAGGCCATAAAGTTGTTGTTTTTTTTAAATGTATATTTTTGCTTATTTTTAAATAACAATGCTCTGATTTTCAGACTCCTAACCAAGCCCCAAAGTTTTAGGAGATTACCGACGTATACCTACTCCAGCTTGCTCCTGTTTGTGTAAAGGGTCTCTTCATATGCAAAGGAAGGGGGAGGGGGGAGTGTCTTATTTGCCACTTGCAGTGGGCTTTCCAGCTACCTTTTCAACAGAGCTAAACTGAAAGCTTCTAAGTAAGTTTTTAATACAGTAGAATTGCACAATCAACAGATTCATAATAAAAGACAATGCATTTGAATTTTAAATGAGCAGTAGATTTATTCTGACAAATTTTGACATTAGTGTCTCTTTAACTGCACATTAGAGCTAAGTCGTGTTTATGTTTAAGGCCTGCCATAAACACCGCACTTTAGGGCTCGCCTGCTTTTCTTGGCTACTCACTGATTCATGGTGGAAATTCAGCTTCATAAACTAATTGCTGCGCTGTAGTACACCCAGTTGGGTAGTATCTGCGTTAATGAACATACACGCATTTCATCAGGGCTTTCTTAAAGGTACAGTAAACACCATGTAATTTTAAGACATTTCTGTTGTGTTGCTATAGAATAAAATATCTGCCGAGTCTTAACATTTTAAAAACAAATTAACATCCTTTTTACTACGATCATAAAGTTAGTATATAGTGCTGCGGAATCTATTGGCGCTCTACAAATAACTGATAATAATAATATAAAATACTTTATTTTGCAGCTGTTATCAGTTAAAGCCAATAGGGACAGATATATAGCAGAGTCAGCAGGGTGCATTTCAAGTTCTGAGAATTTGAAATTGCTAAATTGCATGAAAAGGGGCAAAATAAATATTGAAAATATATTGCAAGGTTGGTTTATTACACAAACCTAAACATTTTGTACAAAAATCTTACTGTGTTTACTGTCCCTTTAAATCTGCAGCTAACACTATGTCCACATAAATGAAAAAACTATGCTGGAACAGCAGGAAGCAATATAATTAACAAGCAAATGTTGATTACACAAATACAAAACAATCCAGGACACAGTGAGTGCAAGTTGGTCTACAGTATATGGGATATGTATAACTGTGGACAGTGTATACAGAGTTTTTAAAGTATAACTACTTCCCATATAAGGCTAGATTATGAATGGAGAGCTAACAGTTACACCCAAGCGAAAAAGAGGTTTATTGCGGCTGTTTGTGCTCGTCTGTTATTTTGTTCGTATTACAACTTGAAAGTAAACGTGATCACTTGAGCGCAATTTAAGTTAATGCATGTCAGGTTAGCGCAACCTGTTTCAAGAAACAAAAAAGGTCACAAAACACATCAAAAATACATTAAAAAGTACAGTTACACTCATAATAACACTAATAAAAATTGTGCAAAATTGTTTTAAAAAAAAAATAAGGGCTCAAAGATATGAGGTCTCATGTATTAGAAACAAAAATGCAAAAAAAGGGCTTTAACATAGAGATACATACAGATACATGTCTAAAGATGGATATATATGTGTATGTGTGTGTGTGTGTGTGTATATATATATATATATATATATATATATATATATATATATATATATGTAGAGTTTAGAGGAGAGAAAGGAAAGAGGTGACACGATCGAAACCTTCAACTATATGAAGGAACTTAAAGTGATCGTAAACTCTTCCCTTTTTAAAACCAGATCTGGAATGTTAGTGATATTTTAGATGGAGTTAAATTTATCATTTGCAATAATGATGCGCTATAACTAACTTTTTAATATAGATATGAAATTCAAATACCCCACCCTCTGCCGCCCACTTCAAAAGTTAATTTGTCTGTGAGTTAAAGGTTTGAAGTGCTTTCCAATCAGCGCTCAAGCTACAACAAAAGTGCCATATGGGGAGAGCGCTGATTGGAGAACAATTCAAATGGTTAGCTCACAGAAAAATTGGCTTCTGAAGTGGTCGGCTGAGTTTGGGGTATTTAAATTTTATATCTATAGTAAAAAGTAAGTTATAGTGCATTATTATTGCAACTGATGAATTAAACGCCATCTAAAATATCACTAACATTTCAGATCTGTTTTTAAAAAGGGGAGCGTTTACCATCACTTTAATGAAGTGGAAGCTGAAAGCATTTTCCACAAAAAAAGAAATGCCAAAACAAGGGGTCACAATCTTAAGTTAGTGGGTAGCAGATTCAGGAGAAATGTGAGGAAGCCTTTTTTTACAGAAAGGTTGGTGGATTTATGGAACAAATTTCCAATTGAGGTTATAAACACAAAGACTGTAAAGGAATTAAAAAATGCTATCTTAAGAAAAAAGTAACATGTAATATGGGTAGACTTGATGGGCCTTTATGGTTCTTATCTACCGTCAAATTCTATGGCCTAGATTTGGAGTTCGGCGGTAAAAGGGCTGTTAACGCTCCGCGGGCTTTTTTCTGGCCGCACCATAAAATTAACTCTGGTATCGAGAGTTCAAACAAATGCTGCGTTAGGCTCCAAAAAAGGAGCGTAGAGCATTTTTACCGCAAAAGCAACTCTCGATACCAGAGTTGCTTACGGACGCGGCCGGCCTCAAAAACGTGCTCGTGCACGATTCCCCCATAGGAAACAATGGGGCTGTTTGAGCTGAAAAAAAACCTAACACCTGCAAAAAAGCAGCGTTCAGCTCCTAACGCAGCCCCATTGTTTGCTATGGGGAAACACTTCCTACGTCTGCACCTAACACTCTAACATGTACCCCGAGTCTAAACACCCCTAGCCTTACACTTATTAACCCCTAATCTGCCGCCCCCGCTATCGCTGACCCCTGCATATTTTTTTAAACCCCTAATCTGCCGCTCCGTAAACCGCCGCCACCTACGTTATCCCTATGTACCCCTAATCTGCTACCCCTAACACCGCCGACCCCTATATTATATTTATTAACCCCTAACCTGCCCCCCACAACGTCGCCGACACCTGCCTACACTTATTAACCCCTAATCTGCCGAGCGGACCTGAGCGCTACTATAATAAAGTTATTAACCCCTAATCCGCCTCACTAACCCTATCATAAATAGTATTAACCCCTAATCTGCCCTCCCTAACATCGCCGACACCTAACTTCAATTATTAACCCCTAATCTGACGACCGGAGCTCACCGCTATTCTAATAAATGGATTAACCCCTAAAGCTAAGTCTAACCCTAACACTAACACCCCCCTAAGTTAAATATAATATTTATCTAACGAAATAAATTAACTCTTATTAAATAAATTATTCCTATTTAAAGCTAAATACTTACCTGTAAAATAAATCATAATATAGCTACAATATAAATTATAATTATATTATAGCTATTTTAGGATTAATATTTTTTTTACAGGCAACTTTGTTATTATTTTAACCAGGTAAAATAGCTATTAAATAGTTAAGAACTATTTAATAGTTACCTAGTTAAAATAATTACAAAATTACCTGTAAAATAAATCCTAACCTAAGTTATAATTAAACCTAACACTACCCTATCAATAAAATAATTAAATAAACTACCTACAATTACCTACAATTAACCTAACACTACACTATCAATAAATTAATTAAACACAATTCCTACAAATAAATACAATTAAATAAACTAGCTAAAGTACAAAAAATAAAAAAGAACTAAGTTACAGAAAATAAAAAAATATTTACAAACATAAGAAAAATATTACAACAATTTTAAACTAATTACACCTACTCTAAGCCCCCTAATAAAATAACAAAGCCCCCCAAAATAAAAAATTCCCTACCCTATTCTAAATTAAAACAGTTACAAGCTCTTTTACCTTACCAGCCCTGAACAGGGCCCTTTGCGGGGCATGCCCCAAGAATTTCAGCTCTTTTGCCTGTAAAAAAAAACATACAATACCCCCCCCCAACATTACAACCCACCACCCACATACCCCTAATCTAACCCAAACCCCCCTTAAATAAACCTAACACTAAGCCCCTGAAGATCTTCCTACCTTGTCTTCACCATCCAGGTATCACCGATCCGTCCTGGCTCCAAGATCTTCATCCAACCCAAGCGGGGGTTGGCGATCCATAATCCGGTCCAGAAGAGGCTCCAAAGTCTTCCTCCTATCCGGCAAGAAGAGGACATCCGGACCGGCAAACATCTTCTCCCAGCGGCATCTTCGATCTTCTTCCATCCGGAGCGAAGCGGCAGGATCCTGAAGACCTCCAGCGCGGAACATCCATCCGGACCGACGACTGAACGACGAATGACTGTTCCTTTAAGGGACGTCATCCAAGATGGCGTCCCTCGAATTCCGATTGGCTGATAGGATTCTATCAGCCAATCGGAATTAAGGTAGGAATTTTCTGATTGGCTGATGGAATCAGCCAATCAGAATCAAGTTCAATCCGATTGGCTGATCCAATCAGCCAATCAGATTGAGCTCGCATTCTATTGGCTGTTCCGATCAGCCAATAGAATGCAAGCTCAATCTGATTGGCTGATTGGATCGGCCAATCGGATTGAACTAGATTCTGATTGGCTGATTCCATCAGCCAATCAGAAAATTCCTACCTTAATTCCGATTGGCTGATAGAATCCTATCAGCCAATCGGAATTCGAGGGACGCCATCTTGGATGACGTCCCTTAAAGGAACAGTCATTCGTCGTTCAGTCGTCGGTCCGGATGGATGTTCCGCGCTGGAGGTCTTCAGGATCCTGCCGCTTCGCTCCGGATGGAAGAAGATCGAAGATGCCGCTTGGAGAAGATGTTTGCCGGTCCGGATGTCCTCTTCTTGCCGGATAGGAGGAAGACTTTGGAGCCTCTTCTGGACCGGATTATGGATCGCCAACCCCCGCTTGGGTTGGATGAAGATCTTGGAGCCAGGACGGATCGGTGATACCTGGATGGTGAAGACAAGGTAGGAAGATCTTCAGGGGCTTAGTGTTAGGTTTATTTAAGGGGGGTTTGGGTTAGATTAGGGGTATGTGGGTGGGGGGTTGTAATGTTGGGGGGGGGTATTGTATGTTTTTTTTTACAGGCAAAAGAGCTGAAATTCTTGGGGCATGCCCCCGCAAAGGGCCCTGTTCAGGGCTGGTAAGGTAAAAGAGCTTGTAACTTTTTTAATTTAGAATAGGGTAGGGAATTTTTTATTTTGGGGGGCTTTGTTATTTTATTAGGGGGCTTAGAGTAGGTGTAATTAGTTTAAAATTGTTGTAATATTTTTCTTATGTTTGTAAATATTTTTTTATTTTCTGTAACTTAGTTCTTTTTTATTTTTTGTACTTTAGCTAGTTTATTTAATTGTATTTATTTGTAGGAATTGTGTTTAATTAATTTATTGATAGTGTAGTGTTAGGTTAATTGTAGGTAATTGTAGGTAGTTTATTTAATTATTTTATTGATAGGGTAGTGTTAGGTTTAATTATAACTTAGGTTAGGATTTATTTTACAGGTAATTTTGTAATTATTTTAACTAGGTAACTATTAAATAGTTCTTAACTATTTAATAGCTATTTTACCTGGTTAAAATAATAACAAAGTTGCCTGTAAAAAAAATATTAATCCTAAAATAGCTATAATATAATTATAATTTATATTGTAGCTATATTATGATTTATTTTACAGGTAAGTATTTAGCTTTAAATAGGAATAATTTATTTAATAAGAGTTAATTTATTTCGTTAGATAAAAATTATATTTAACTTAGGGGGGTGTTAGTGTTAGGGTTAGACTTAGCTTTAGGGGTTAATACATTTATTAGAATAGCGGTGAGCTCCGGTCGGCAGATTAGGGGTTAATAATTGAAGTTAGGTGTCGGCGATGTTAGGGAGGGCAGATTAGGGGTTAAGACTATTTATGATAGGGTTAGTGAGGCGGATTAGGGGTTAATACATTTATTATAGTAGCGCTCAGGTCCGCTCGGCAGATTAGGGGTTAATAAGTGTAGGCAGGTGTCGGCGACGTTGAGGGGGGCAGATTAGGGGTTAATAAATATAATATAGGGGTTGGCGATGTTAGGGCAGCAGATTAGGGGTACATAGGGATAACGTAGGTGGCGGCGATTTGCGGTCGGAAGATTAGGGGTTAATTATTTTAAGTAGCTGGCGGCGACGTTGTGGGGGGCAAGTTAGGGGTTAATAAATGTAATACAGGGGTCGGCGGGGTTAGGGGCAGCAGATTAGGGGTACATAAGTATAACGTAGGTGGCGGTCGGCAGATTAGGGGTTAAAAATTTTAATCGAGTGGCGGCGGTGTGGGGGGACCTCGGTTTAGGGGTACATAGGTAGTTTATGGGTGTTAGTGTACTTTAGGGTACAGTAGTTAAGAGCTTTATAAACCGGCGTTAGCCAGAAAGCTCTTAACTCCTGCTATTTTCAGGCGGCTGGAGTTTTGTCGTTAGAGCTCTAACGCTCACTTCAGAAACGACTCTAAATACCAGCGTTAGAAAGATCCCATTGAAAATATAGGCTACGCAAATGGCGTAGGGGGATCTGCGGTATGGAAAAGTCGCGGCTGAAAAGTGAGCGTTAGACCCTTTAATCACTGACTCCAAATACCAGCGGGCGGCCAAAACCAGCGTTAGGAGCCTCTAACGCTGGTTTTGACGGCTACCGCCGAACTCCAAATCTAGGCCTATGTTTCTAAATAGATATTATATAGCTGTATATATCTATACCTATATAATCATGTATGTGTGTGTGTGTGTGTGTGTATATATATATATATATATATATATATATATATATATATATATATATATATATATATATATATATATATATGTGTGTGTGTATAGATGTATATTGTACTAAAATACCATCAGATATATTTAGAAATATGTATTTATAAATATATAGAACATATTTTGCTATGTGAAGAACATTGGAATGTGAAATATTCATATTTTCATGTCTGGTTAGCTCACTTGAGAATATGCAATCAAGTTTGCGCAAAACTAGGGTGTTAGGTTTTTTTTCCACTTTTTCTGCTCATTGTCCTCTATGGGGGAATAGGTTATTGCGTGCACGATATTGTAAGTTTGGCTTTTTACACTTGTAGGGCTAGCGTGCAAGCAAAAACATTTAACTTCCACTTGTAATACGAGCGCAACCCGACGCGTGCAAAAGTTTACTTCACTATGGGGTTATTGTATACACTGTTCTCACACCATTTACGCTCTCAGTAGCATTTGCATGCCTTTCTGATTACTAGTATAACATTAAAGTAATGATACAGCACAAGTTACTTGTAAGCTAGTGGTTCTATGTTATATCAAGTGAAACCCCTCCTTGTGACGTCAGGATTCCAGCACCACCTCCAACGCACGTTTCACATTTTGGCTTTTTCAAGGATCCTTAGAAACTACTTCTGTAGTATACATTTTTATTGTTGCTGTTAATACTTTGTAAAATCTTAAGAGAAATATATTATTGTTTGCTATGTATGTCTGGGTCGATATGTTTTTAGGGAACTCACAAAGGTTTAAATGCTTGAGGTTGGTATCACAAAAAAAGAGGTAATTCTATATTATTTGTGCAGTTACAAAATGCCCTAGAAACATCAGTGTAAAAATAATGAAATAGTAGGAGATATTTAGGCAATGGGTACAGAAAATGGGCATTTTGGAGAACATTTGTAGACAGGAGCAGTTATATATGAGGGTGCAATATTATACACCTGCAGGTAAAATGGATCAGAAAGAACAAATCTAAGGGGAGAACATTTACATTACAATATGCCTTTAACAAAATAAAAATACAAAATAGTTAAACACAATGGGTGATTATGTGATTCAATAGTGAATAAAGCAAATAAATAAAAAATGAGAAATCATAAACACCATACACACACACACATATATATATATATATATATATATATATATATTTATTTATGAGATGTAGCAATTTGGATTGTGTAAGAATTTGTCCATAAGGAAATGGTGTAACCTCTTCAAAGACCACAACCTGAAAACCAGAGAGAGAAAGAGAGACAAGTCTCATAGTGTTACAGAAGGGAGCGGTAGAATACTCATACTCTTCAGAGCTATAATCCAGCTCTGAGACATAGCGCTGTATAAAAAAAACACTGGCATACACAGGATAGTTCTTCTAAAAATCTTCACTTTATTAAAACAGTATGTTAAAATGTAACAATTCAGTCACTTAGGGAACAGCACATACTAAAGGAGGTGAACACGGGGGTTCAGAGTCATGTATCCAAGTGAACTGTCCGATTAGCTTCACTTTTCAAGTGCCGGTCTAACTCCTCATCATTTTCGCGGCCAATTGGCTGCGAATGTACAGGGGGCTGCTTTGTAGAAGCATTTCACAAGAAATGCTTGTGTAATGATAAATGCTGACAGTGTATGCTTTCGCCATTTATCAGTGTCCGCTCGCCATATAATAAATTGGCCCCAAAGTCTCCAATCTCTAAAGTACGTTTCACTGCTGGAATGCAGCTTTTTCAAGGAGGAGGATTCTGATTTCCGGGGTTTGTATTTAAAATTCCTGTCTTGGGGGGAACTTCCAGGCGGTGGCCATGATAGGTCGCTTAATTGCTAGCTCCTACAGGTCTCTGGATTAATCTACTACAAATCAACTTCTATACTCATCATCGCTTAGCCAAACATCTCATATGCGATGCTACTATAGAAGCCCATCAATATTATTACTTTTGAGGCCAGCTACAATTGACCAGAGAATCGCTGAGGCTAAGGCCTTCCAACTAACCCCCCGGCAGAGCGCCCTAGGGCCTTTGTCGTTAAGAAGTACTTGTAAAGTATTGATCCTACACATAATTAACAGGGATCTACTTGTTAGGAATACCAGATGGAGCCCAATGAGGTTACTTTACTTATAAGGATTACTAACTTACTGAGCGATCACTTCTCACGGCTTGAGAATGAACTCATCACAGCCTGGGGAAATGGCGGCGACACGTCTAAACAGGATAGCGCGGACCCAGAAAACATCCCAGTGTCTAAGCTTGTGCCCATCAAGGAGGGTGAGAAGATTTCTGCCACAACGTGGGTTGCGATGTTTCAAACAGATTAACGTAATTTAGAGAGAGCACTCACATCAACTAATCCTGAGCAACCTACGGAAATAGTTGCAGCAAGCCTAACCGCACCAACCCAGTCGCTTACCACTTTATACTTATCTCCTATGAAGACTCCAAACCTATCTGTCCAGAGGAGCCAATAAGATCTACCTAACACCCCACTGTTGGTTACTCCGATACTGCAGATCGCCGTGCCGACCTTGGAGGATGAATGGCGGACGTTCAGTGCGGCTTTAAACTCAGCTATAATCTCATCTCGCTCTGGAAATAAAATATGGAATGACACCTGTTTATGGCGGCTCTTTATGGGGAGACACATCTCGTTACACAGGCAAGCATCCTTGGGTCCTCACTGTAGCCCTCCGTATCTTAAACCCCGCATTGATGTTTTGAGGACTGGTGTGGGTTAGCAATTACCATATGAGTAGATCGTGGTGGTGAACCCCCCTCAGTTTACTACCTATTTGGACACTTAAAGTTACCCAGACTCTCATACATGTAATTGGGGACTTACTTAGAAACAGATCTGCATCTATTACTCAGAGGTGGCAATTTTTATGTTTCATATGCAAATCCTAGATAATTCATACCTATATTCTCAATGTACCTACTAGCTAGTGATTCAATCCAGCAGTTAAAATAGCCGCATTTATGGGAGAGATCTGTGGTTCACTATCTGTTGTTTATATCTACTCCTGGTATATGCTTGTTATGGGAGTTGAATGTTTACCTACTATATACTTATAGGACAAACATAACTGTTTCCATTCATTTAGTAATATTTTATTCCAATCCATCCAGCTATCCTCAGGAGTGCCTATTCCTTGCTCTTCATTATGGTGTTTTTGGGGTTTCGCTGTCTGTAGGCAAGATGGCGGGACTTTAATATTATTGATAAATAGGAGGGGGTCTTTACTATTGAATCCATGAATGTGATAGCTGGCTTACCAATATTTATAATATAGAAGTTCCAATTTACCCTCAGAATAGGATTTGGAGTCCGTGCTGTATGTCACTCCCTTTCATCTTAGCTAAGTATACCCCTTAAGGAACTATAGACCACCCCTATATAATATACAAACCACATATACAGATAACTACAGGTGTTTAGCTTATGTTTATTTCTGAATGTCTGTACCTGTATACATCAAATAATCCATCTAATTATTGTGGAATTGGCGTTGGACTGTTACCTTTAGCCTGATCTAAAGCCATGCTCCTAACAGCTGGAATCCTCCAGTAGACGACTACTGTTTGATAGATAACTTCCTTTCCCTCTTCTATTCTAACCATAAAGCAAAATAATAAAATAAAACCTAAGGTCCAAATAATGAGATCCACAAGTTGTCTCTCCTTTTCCAGATAGCCTTCTGTTAATGCCATTACCCTATGAAGTATGAGGTCCAAGAGAGGCTTCCTGAACAGTATAGAAGGCTTAGATTGCTATTGGCACATGTTTTCTTTTTAAATTGTTTTTTTTCTTTTCTTCTCTCTACAGACTCTGTTCCTTTTCAGAGCTTTATATCATATAGATAGCAGACATCACTCACTGCATGTTCACTGCTACTTTGTCCCCTATAATATACTCTTTGATATAGCAGACATTGTTAATTGCATATGCCTTTCTAATATGAAATGTATATGATGTACCTTGTCATGAGTGCTCTTGGAATGCAATTATGCAATGCTATAATACTTTATATGTATGCCAAAACTTTGACTTCAATAAAAAAAAAAAATCCTGTCTTCATCCTATTCATTCTTCACATCATCACTTTAATTGATGTCAGTCTTTGTTAACTCTTTCATTAATTTTTTATTACGAAATCTGTCAATCAAAGTAATATGTGGGAGTACAATTGTTTATATCCAACACATCTTATAGTGCAGGTACAGAGTAATTACACTTCAAATCCCATGATGCTCTGTTACAGCTATATACATGAAAAACAGATACATAACCCTAAAAACTTAAATACAAGTGGACGCATAATTTTTTTTTTTCATGTGCTGACATCAGGTCCTAGAGTATCAAATTTCTTTAAAATTATTTATACCCTCTTTAAAATAAAAAAGTCTTTAGATCTTACAAAAAATATATATTGTCTTAAGACCATATTTATAAAAATGTTTTATTTCCTGTAATCTGATTTAATCTAATTTCCAGTAATCATTATATATTGATACATTCCTTTAACCCTATGTATCAAAAATTAAACTAGATTGAAAAGATAACCTTAATGTTACACAAAATTTAGATAAACAGGTATGGAGTGAAGAATTCTTGCTAGTTACGGCGAATGTGGGCTCCTTGTACACTAATATTTAAAAAGGGTTAGAAGCTATTGATCACATACTAAGCCAGGATAATACGTTACAAAGAGAACAGAATTTATTTTAGAAGGAATTTTTAATGATTATTTTATCTTCAAACTAATGGTAAAGCAATAGGCACCAGGTTCACACCCAGTTATGCAAATCTCTACATGGCAGTCTGGGAAGACTTTTTTGTGTGGAATGAGCATGACTGGAGTGCGCACCTGGTGGCCCATTGGTGGTACAAAGATGATATCCTCTTTATTTCAAAGGGGGACATTGTATCCCTTGAATCCTACATAAAATATTTAAATAATAATGAATGGAATATACTATTAAGTTGATAACAACATAGTAAAATAGAAATCACCCTTTTGGATTTAGTGATATATATTGAGGATAATACAATTCAGACTAAGGGGTAGATTTATCATACCCCGGGCGTGAATCATGTTGGCCCTGCATTGCTAAATGCCTACAGCATACGCATTTTACATTGCACATGCATTTTTTGTTGAACTGCTTGTGCAGTGCCGCCCCCGGCACATTCGCTGCCATTCACCCGCTAGCAGGGGGTGTCGATCATTCCCATCAGATGGGGATGATTGCAGTTCGTCACCTCAGAGGTGGGGGATGAGTTAAGGAGCAGCGGTCCTAAGACCACTGCTTCTTAACTCCTGTTTCTGGCGAGTCGTAAGGCTCGCACGGAATAGGCACCATCCGTTGCTTAATACATCGGCCCCAAAGAATCACTTTAAGCAAGTATCTGTTAATAATTACATTCAAACTAATAGCAGCCACCTAAAGAAATGGCTTTTAAATGTACCAAAGGGGCAATTCCATAGATTAAAAAAAAAAATACTCAGAGAATAATGTGTTCAAAGAACAATCACATTTTAAAAAAAATAGATTTATAGAGAAACAATATAAAGAAGATTATTTGGATAATATTATAAAAGAGAGAGATAGAAATGGTCTACTTGTGTATAGAGATAAAAATAAAACGCTAAACGGGTCAGACAATCCAAATTAATAGTAGATTACTGTGAACATCATAAACAAGTGAGATATATTATAAATAAACACTGGGAAGTGCATAAGAAGGACACCAGCCTACAGGGAATTATTCCTGAAGAGCCGAAAATCCACTGCACCTGCCCCTCTCGTAATCCAAAACTGTTCACCTCTCCCTGTCTCTCTCCCTCAGCCTATGTGACTGGCTGTTCCCTGCAACATTCTGCCAATCACTGCCCCAACAGGAGGCTCTGCCATGCTCACCTTTCTTATTCACACAACACCTGCTCTGCCTCTCTGCCTTGGCCTTTTGCAGGCACTGCATTCTGTGGCTGTTCCCCCTCTCACTCCTTCTAATTCTTTACACTCTATTTTCTCAACCTGTGGTACCTGTACCCCTGGGGTTACCTGGGGCATTGGCAAGGGGTACTCCAGGGATCGGCCTTCATTATTTTTTCCCAATGTAGCGATTGTAAACATGACATCAGAGAAAGCTGTTCTTTTCATTTCTACCCTCAAGCACTCTGTGTGTGTTTCCCTGCCTAGGTTTAAAGGGACATGAAACCCCATTTTTTTTTCATGATTTAGATAGACAATACAATTTTAAACAACTTTCCTGTTTACTTCTATTATTTAATTGTCTTCCTTCTCTTGTTATCCTTTGCTGAAAGATTTGTCTAGGTAAGCTCAGCAGCAGCAAAGAACCTAGGTTCTAGCTGCTATTTGGTGTCTACATAAAAATACTGATTGTCATTGGCTCACTCGTAGGTTCAGTTAGAAACCTGAAGTGCATTGCTGCTCCTTCAACAAATTATACCAAGAGAATAAAACAAATTAGATAATAGAAGTAAATTAGAAAGTTGTTTAAAATTGTATTCTCTATCTGAATCATGAAAGAAACATTTTGGGTTTAATTTCCCTTTAACTACTGCTCGATCACTGATTCACCTCAAGTTGCTAAAACCTTAGATTCTGGCATATGAGGGCTGGTGTTGAGCTTCACAGACAGAAAAAGTGTATTACTGTGACCAAGTGTAGAGACGAGTGTCAGATAAATGTGCCACTGTGAAATGGGTAAAGTGCATCATACTGACGTGTGCCGCAATATAACAGATGAACTGTGTATAAAATGGTTATTAAAAATAGAAAGAGTTTATTTTCCTCTTTATTAAAGGGACACTGAACCCAAATTTTTTATTTCATGATTCAGATAGAGCATGCACTTTTAAGCAACTTTCTAATTGACTTCTATTATCAATTATTCTTCCTTCTCTTGCTATCTTTATTTGAAAAAGAATGCATCTAAGCTAAGGAGCCAGCAAATGTTTGGTTTCAGAACCATGGACAGCACTGGTTTATTGGTGCTGTCCAATCAGCAAGGACAACCCAGGTTTTTTACCAAAAATGGTCCGGCATCTAAACTTACATTCTTGCTTTTCAAATAAACATACCAAGAGAATGAACAAAAATTGATAGATGGAGTAAATTAGAAAGTTGCTTAAAATTGCATGCTCTATCTGAATCACAAAAGAAAAAATTTGGGTACAGTGTCCCTTTAATGTAAGAAGCACATTCATTACATATAATTATTAATATCAATGGACTATATATTTGTGTTTTTTATTTTATTATTCCGGAAAACATAAAATCAATATCTGATTCCTATATATTTACTTCATTAACATATCTGATACAAGCTTGTGAAATCAATTGATACGCATGGGATTTCCATTTTTGCTCATGTAAAGGTCCAATAGTAAATAATATCTGATTTCAGAAAAACGTGGGTTACATTGTTAAATTAATAATTTTTTTTAGGATTTAGCAGTGGTTTTACTAAAGCAGTTTAAGCAGGTCTGTAACATGTAAATTGGAGTTTAACCCCTTAGTGACCAGAGCACTTTTCCATTTTCTGTCCGTTTGGGACCAAGGCTATTTTTACATTTCTGCGGTGTTTGTGTTTAGCTGAAATTTTCCTCTTACTCATTTACTGTACCCACACATATTATATACCGTTTTTCTCGCCATTAAATGGACTTTCTAAAAATACCATTATTTTCATCATATCTTATCATTTACTATAAAAAAAATTATAAAATATGAGGAAAAATGGAAAAAAACACACTTTTTCTAACTTTGAACCCCAAAATCTGTTACATATCTACAACCACCAAAAAACACCCATGCTAAATTGTTTCTAAATTTTGTCCTGAGTTTAGAAATACCCAATGTTTACATCTTCTTTGCTTTTTTTGTAACTTATAGGGCCATAAATACAAGTAGCACTTTGCTATTTTCAAACCATTTTTTTTCAAAATTAACGCTAGTTACATTAGAACACTAATATCTTTCAGGAATCCCTGAATATCCATTGACATGTATATATTTTTTTTTAGAAGACATCCCAAATTATTGATCTAGGCCCATTTTGGCACTGCATTCTGTGGCTGTTCCCCCTCTCACTCCTTCTAATTCTTTACACTCTATTTTCTCAACCTGTGGTACCTGTACCCCTGGGGTTACCTGGGGCATTGGCATGGGGTACTCCAGGGATCGGCCTTCATTATTTTTTCCCAATGTAGCGATTGTAAACATGACATCAGAGAAAGCTGTTCTTTTCATTTCTACCCTCAAGCACTCTGTGTGTGTTTCCCTGCCTAGGTTTAAAGGGACATGAAACCCCATTTTTTTTTTCATGATTTAGATAGACAATACAATTTTAAACAACTTTCCTGTTTACTTCTATTATTTAATTGTCTTCCTTCTCTTGTTATCCTTTGCTGAAAGATTTGTCTAGGTAAGCTCAGCAGCAGCAAAGAACCTAGGTTCTAGCTGCTATTTGGTGTCTACATAAAAATACTGATTGTCATTGGCTCACTCGTAGGTTCAGTTAGAAACCTGAAGTGCATTGCTGCTCCTTCAACAAATTATACCAAGAGAATAAAACAAATTAGATAATAGAAGTAAATTAGAAAGTTGTTTAAAATTGTATTCTCTATCTGAATCATGAAAGAAACATTTTGGGTTTAATTTCCCTTTAACTACTGCTCGATCACTGATTCACCTCAAGTTGCTAAAACCTTAGATTCTGGCATATGAGGGCTGGTGTTGAGCTTCACAGACAGAAAAAGTGTATTACTGTGACCAAGTGTAGAGACGAGTGTCAGATAAATGTGCCACTGTGAAATGGGTAAAGTGCATCATACTGACGTGAGCCGCAATATAACAGATGAACTGTGTATAAAATGGTTATTAAAAATAGAAAGAGTTTATTTTCCTCTTTATTAAAGGGACACTGAACCCAAATTTTTTATTTCATGATTCAGATAGAGCATGCACTTTTAAGCAACTTTCTAATTGACTTCTATTATCAATTATTCTTCCTTCTCTTGCTATCTTTATTTGAAAAAGAATGCATCTAAGCTAAGGAGCCAGCAAATGTTTGGTTTCAGAACCATGGACAGCACTGGTTTATTGGTGCTGTCCAATCAGCAAGGACAACCCAGGTTTTTTACCAAAAATGGTCCGGCATCTAAACTTACATTCTTGCTTTTCAAATAAACATACCAAGAGAATGAACAAAAATTGATAGATGGAGTAAATTAGAAAGTTGCTTAAAATTGCATGCTCTATCTGAATCACAAAAGAAAAAATTTGGGTACAGTGTCCCTTTAATGTAAGAAGCACATTCATTACATATAATTATTAATATCAATGGACTATATATTTGTGTTTTTTATTTTATTATTCCGGAAAACATAAAATCAATATCTGATTCCTATATATTTACTTCATTAACATATCTGATACAAGCTTGTGAAATCAATTGATACGCATGGGATTTCCATTTTTGCTCATGTAAAGGTCCAATAGTAAATAATATCTGATTTCAGAAAAACGTGGGTTACATTGTTAAATTAATAATTTTTTTTAGGATTTAGCAGTGGTTTTACTAAAGCAGTTTAAGCAGGTCTGTAACATGTAAATTGGAGTTTAACCCCTTAGTGACCAGAGCACTTTTCCATTTTCTGTCCGTTTGGGACCAAGGCTATTTTTACATTTCTGCGGTGTTTGTGTTTAGCTGAAATTTTCCTCTTACTCATTTACTGTACCCACACATATTATATACCGTTTTTCTCGCCATTAAATGGACTTTCTAAAAATACCATTATTTTCATCATATCTTATCATTTACTATAAAAAAATTATAAAATATGAGGAAAAATGGAAAAAAACACACTTTTTCTAACTTTGAACCCCAAAATCTGTTACATATCTACAACCACCAAAAAACACCCATGCTAAATTGTTTCTAAATTTTGTCCTGAGTTTAGAAATACCCAATGTTTACATCTTCTTTGCTTTTTTTGTAACTTATAGGGCCATAAATACAAGTAGCACTTTGCTATTTTCAAACCATTTTATTTCAAAATTAACGCTAGTTACATTAGAACACTAATATCTTTCAGGAATCCCTGAATATCCATTGACATGTATATATTTTTTTTTAGAAGACATCCCAAATTATTGATCTAGGCCCATTTTGGTATATTTCATGCCACCATTTCACCGCCAAATGCGATCAAATACAAAAAATTGTTCACTTTTTCACAAATTTTTTCACAAACTTTCAGTTTCTCACTGAAATTATTTACAAACTGCTTGTGCAATTATGGCATAAATGGTTGTAAATTCTTCTCTGGGATCCCCTTTGTTCAGAAATAGCAGACATATATGGCTTTGGCATTGCTTTTTGGTAATTAGAAGGCCGCTAAATGCCACTGCGCACCACACGTGTATTATGCCCAGCAGTGAAGGGGTTAATTAGGGAGCATGTAAGGAGCTTTTTGGGGTAATTTTAGCTTTAGTGTAGTGTAGTAGACAACCCCAAGTATTGATCTAGGCCCATTTTGGTATATTTCATGCCACCATTTCACCGCCAAATGCGATCAAATTAAAAAAAACGTAAAATTTTTCACAATTTTAGGTTTCTCACTGAAATAATTTACAAACAGCTTGTGCAATTATGGCACAAATGGTTGCAAATGCTTCTCTGGGATCCCCTTTGTTCAGAAATAGCAGACATATATGACTTTGGAGTTTCTTTTTGGTAATTAGAATGCTGCTAAATGGCGCTGCGCATCACACGTGTATTATGGCTAGCAGTGAAGGGGTTAATTAGGTAGCTTGTAGGGAGCTTGCAGGGTTAATTTTAGCTTTAGTGTAAAGATCAGCCTCCCACCTGAAACATCAGACCCCCTGATCCCTCCCAAACATCTCTCTTCCCTCCCCTACCCCACAAATGTCCCCGCCATCTTAAGTACTGGCAGAAACTCTGCCAGTACTAAAATAAAAGGTATATTTGGGCTTTTTTGTGCATTTTTTGTTAGCATATTTACATATGCTTCTGTGTAGGGATCCCCCTTAGCCCCCAACCTCACTGATCCCCCACTAAACAGCTCTCTAACCCTCCCCCTCTGACTTAATGTGCGCCATCTTGGGTACTGGCAGCTGTCTGCCAGTACCCAGTTTAGTGAAAAAAATGCTTTTTTTAAATAAAAAATGTCCCTTTTCTGTAGTGTAGCTTTCCCCCCCCCCCCCCCAAGACCAACCCCCCACCCCTTCCAGATCCCTTAGATGGTTAAAAAAAAAACGTTTATTTAATTTTTTTTTTACTTTTCTTTAACTTTTTTTCTGTAGTGTAGCGGTTCCCACCCGCTCCCGCCCCGTGCACGCGCCCGCCCGCCCGCCCGCCCGCCACCCCCCGTGCACGCGCGCGCCCCCGTCGGCTCCGCTTCCGATCCCGCCCCCCTCCACCTTACGCATCTCACCGATGGCCGCCCACCCGCCTCCCAAGTCGGCTCCCACCCACCAACGATACCGGCCATCGATGTCCGGTGCAGAGAGGGCCACAGAGTGGCTCTCTCTGCATCGGATGGCCAGACAGTGTTATTGCAGGATGCCTCGATATCGAGGCATCGCTGCAATAACCGGAAAGCAGCTGGAAGCGAGCAGGATCGCTTCCAGCTGCTTTCCACACCGAGGACGTGCAGGGTACGTCCTTGGTCGTTAACTGACATCCTTTAGAGGACGTACCCTGCACGTCCTCGGGCGTTAAGGGGTTAACTATGTTTTTCTTGTATATTTTACAGGGAACATTAAATCCATTTTGATTTGTATAGATCATGCACAAAAAAGGCTATAAAAAAAAAAAAAAAAAGAATGGCCAAAATGTAGGATTGCACATACGTGTAGTATAAAAATCACAGGCTTGTGAATGTGGGGTGTGTTGGAGGGATTCTAATAAATAATAGACATTTAAAATGTATTTTTTTACTGTGCTATTACAAAACATCTGGTCCCTGTCTAGTGTATTCTTCTTTTTAGGCCTCATGCCATATATCACCGTGCCTGCCATTATTTCCTGGATGCCTTCCAGGACTAGTAGGTTTATGTTGTGTGAGGAAGGCTTGTTGGCGGGGCCACAGTTGTTCTGTGGGATGAACCTTGACTAAAGGGGCAGACAGAGTGTTGAGAAACCAACATCATCGAAATGGTTGGATACATAGTTACAGATCATAAATGTTAACCATCATATTGAGCCCATATCAAAAATTTTAAAATGCGTGTGTGCGGGCATGTGTCCGTATGTGTTTGAGTGTCTATGTATGTTTGTGTGTGTGTATCTGTGTCTTTATGTGTTTGTGTGTCTGTATGTGTGTTTGTCTGTGTATGTTTGTGTGTATCTGTGTCTTTATGTGTTTGTGTGTCTGTATGTGTGTTTGTCTGTGTATGTTTGTGTGTATCTGTGTCTTTATGTGTTTGTGTGTCTGTATGTGTGTTTGTCTGTGTATGTTTGTGTGTATCTGTGCCTTTATGTGTTTGTGTGTCTGTATGTGTGTTTGTCTGTGTATGTTTGTGTGTATCTGTGTCTTTATGTGTTTGTGTGTCTGTATGTGTGTTTGTCTGTGTATGTTTGTGTGTATCTGTGTCTTTATGTGTTTGTGTGTCTGTATGTGTGTTTGTCTGCGTATGTTTGTGTGTATCTGTGTCTTTATGTGTTTCTTTGTGTGTCTATGTTTTATGTGTCTGTATATGTGTCTCTATGTGTCTGTGTGTATGTATGTCTGTCTGTGTATGTGTATTTGTATGTGTCTTTATGTGTTTGTGTGTCTGTATGTGTGTTTGTCTGCGTATGTTTGTGTGTATCTGTGTCTTTATGTGTTTCTTTGTGTGTCTATGTTTTATGTGTCTGTATATGTGTCTCTATGTGTCTGTGTGTATGTATGTCTGTCTGTGTATGTGTATTTGTATCTGTGTCTTTATGTGTTTGTGTGTCTGTATGTGTGTTTGTCTGTGTATGTTTGTGTGTATCTGTGTCTTTATGTGTTTCTTTGTGTGTCTATGTTTTATGTGTCTGTATATGTGTCTCTTTATGTGTCTGTGTGTATGTATGTCTGTCTGTGTATGTGTATTTGTATCTGTCTTTATGTGTTTGTGTGTCTGTATGTGTGTTTGACTGTGTATGTTTGTGTGTATCTGTGTCTTTATGTGTTTCTTTGTGTGTCTATGTTTTATGTGTCTGTATATGTGTCTCTTTATGTGTCTGTGTGTATGTATGTCTGTCTGTGTATGTGTGTGTTTATCTGTGTCTTTATGTGTTTGTGTGTCTGTATGTTTTATGTGTATGTGTGTCTGTGTATGTGTGTGTGTGTCTGTGTGAAACAGTAAATACATGCTAGACATAATAATGTATTGAAAGCAAATATTAAGCCTTATAATAATATGTAGATATGTTTTTTTTACAATTATATTAGTTGCTTAAATATTGAATATATAAGTCTAAATGTTTTGTTTCTATAATGTAGTGGTTGCCACCATGTTTAAACTTAAGTTTCCCCTTATCTATCTTTCCTGCTGAAGACCGTGTGGAGTAGATGTAAAACAGGCAAATAAACTGTGTAAACAACGTAGTGTGGAAACTTTGTTAGATAATTACTTAAACAATCATAAGTTTCACGCAGCCTTCTTTGCACACTCCTTTATTGCCTGTTTTTTATGTGTCCATAATTGTCCTCAGCAGAAGAGATAGATAAAGGGAAAACAAGTTCAAACATGGTGGCACCCTTTACTTCACCCTTCACCGCCAATTTACAGTTAAATTATAGGAAAGGGTGTAGGGGGAGAAAAAATAAATAATGAAAGTATATTGCAAAGTTTATTAATTACACATAGTTAAACATTTTTATATTACAATCTCATACTGTTTAACATCCCCTTTAATTTTGACTTTCCTATCTATTTAATGACCGTTTTAGTATGCAAAGGTCGCCATCTGGTGGCTAGCTGGTGATATTATTATATGAAATTCAGTATAGAGATTTATTAAGGTCAGAGTGAGAAGAGAAAGAGAAAACAGCACCCTGCATAGGACAAGAGATGGAGAGAGGGTGTACATTGCTATGACAATACACACACGGCATATCTAAGGTCTTAAAGGGACAGTCTAGTCAAAATGAAACTTTTATGATTCAGATAGGGCATGTCATTTTAAACAAATTTCCTTGAAGGCTGCCTCTTATCTCAGGGCACTTTTCACAGTTAGAGGGTGTTAGTTCATGTGTGCCATATAGATAACATTGTGCTCACACACATGGAGTTACCTAGGAGTAAGCACTGATTGGCTAAAATGCATGTCTGTCAAATGAACTGAAATAAGGGGGCAGTCTGCAGAAGCTTAGATAAAAAGTAATAACAGAGGTAAAAAGTATAATAATATAACCGTGTTGCTTACGCAAAACTGGGGAAAGGGTAATAAAGGGATTATCTATATTTTTAATCAATAAAAAATCTGGAGTAGACTATCCCTTTAAGAGCAGGTGGAAGAACTCTGCTTACAGTGAGATACTGTCCTGAATGGGAATGGGAGATAGTTTTTATATAAAGTGTACCAGAGAAATCTGTAAGCATTGAGGCAGTGAGAGGCGTAGTAAACATGAGTGGAATAGGAAGCTTGAGAAAGGGAAAATGAGCAGAGCACCAAGGAAAGCTGCCTCTAATAAACGTCTGTGCTTTTGTTACTGCCGCTATTAGTCACGCACATATTAGTAGTTACACTTCTAGGGCCTGTTGCTTAAAGGGACATACAAGTTAAAAAATAAAATTATCTAATGTGTTAGAGCATGTTATTATTACACTGTTGCTTGCGAATAGCTATATATTTTACCCCTACATAGAGGTTAAAAACCAAGTTGAAGTCGGTGGGTGGAGCCAAGCCGTACTGGGACATGGCCGCACATTAGGAGTGCTCCGTGATAGCCTTTGCTCTCTATCACACTAACAAGGGACAAGGACAACAGCTGGGTTACATTTTTCCCTAAATATGAGCTCATGAAGCTACCGTAACGAAACTCTGCTCTATTGAAGGCCTCCCACTACTACAATATACCCAGAGCCGTGGGGATACAGCGGATCACCGCCATCTTGCTGAGACAAGAACACCGGGAGTTATCGTTCTCACTGTGGCTCGCAGCTAACAGTTGCCCTATGGATATATTTCCTCACCAGGACCTACCATCTGTCTGGCATTGTGTGAAGCGATCGTCTCCTAGAGGGTCTGGGAAGTTTCGTCTGCTTTGACCGGCTAGCGTTGTTACACGTGAGTGGGCCTTGAATATACATACGCACTTTGCTCTCACGGGCCAACCCTTCCACCCAGGTAATTTGTGGGGCTGATTTCAAGACCGGGACAAACTGGGCAAACCTAAACCAGAGAGTATTTGATATCATAAGGGCTAGCATCAGGATATACCGGACTGCCAGTGGGACATCAACACTAACGCAGTAAATATAGTATACGCCTCATCCTCCCTGCTCACGACATAACAGAAGTTTTTACTTTTATTCACAATTGGGGATCAGATCCTGTTTATGTGACAAGAGAACAGATGGAGTATTAACTGAATTCCCGCCATTCCTTCACGCTGGTGTTTAGCTTTTCCAAATTTTCAGCACGTATATAATGTCCCCTAGAAAGGGCCAGAAAATGGATAAGCAGCCCAAGACAACAATACAGACACCATCACTTGCCCAGCTCCATTATTAAATGATACTCAGCTTACAACCACTAGCCAGGGGCCTACACTGAACCCTCAAGATCCCCTTTGGGCTATTCAGACAAAATTAGCGACTTTATCATCTAAGACAGACCTGGAATCTCTGAAATCATTTATCAAAGAGGAGATTAGGGACCTAAAGAGAGACCTGAATGAAATGGGATCGAGGATAGACTACTTGGAGGAGGGTCAGGACGCTCTAAATAACCTGGTGAGCTCTAATACACAGAAACTGTCTATTCAGGACTCAATGGTTCAATCATTACAGGATAAAGTCGAAGACCTCGACAACCGAGGCCGCAGAAACAATCTGCGTATATGTGGCATCCCTGAGGACATCCAACAGGAACAATTAAAACCATTTCTGATCGGTTTGTTTCAGCACCTTATACCGAACTCTCCACCTCTACTCTCTGAGGATATAGACAGAGCCCACAGGGCATTGCGGCCCCCTCCTAAACCTCCTCTACCATCAAGAGATGTGGTTATTAGATTCTTACGGTATACAGCTAAGGATGATGTTTGGCAGGCAGCTAGAACCACTCATAATATAACTTACCAAGGCTACTCCTTACAAGTATACCAAGATCTGAGCCCCTATACAATTCAAAGACGCAGAGAGATCAAATTCATCACAGATATTCTTCAAGAACATTGTATCAAATATCGCTGGGGTTTCCCGTTTAGCCTGATTGTCTCTCACAATGGCTCTCAGATCTTCTATAAAGACTTAAATGATCTGGATCAACTCTCTAGATCCCTTAACTTAAAATTCTCTCCCCCAGCCGACTCAGCTTTCAACCTTCCTCCAATTCCCATAGACATTGGACCCTCGTCTACTAGGGGACAATGACCCCAATGGCATAGAGTGCAATCCAAAATGAGGAAGACAAGTCCACCATGTTCTGCTGACAGCGAACCACCTCGCTGATGATCCTGTCGGTAATACCTTGCCATCCTTCCTCTCTTATTTTCTATCTGGACGTTGCCATGATTTCAACTATCCCTTAGGACGGCTCCTGAGTTCCAGAACATGACTTTAACCTTACAGAACTTTCTCCTGATCCCTGCCTACAACCCTAAGGCTTGGACTCAATGGATCATGATGAGAGATATCCGGGACTAGATCTGGTAGTATGGTGATATAAGTAATGTTTTGTACTGTTTTTCTAGATACTGTAGAACTGTATATAATTTTCAGATTTACCATACTTTGTATATGTTTTCTACCTTTTTTTACAAAATGTACAGGGAGTGCAGAATTATTAGGCAAATGAGTATTTTGACCACATCATCCTCTTTATGCATGTTGTCTTACTCCAAGCTGTATAGGCTCGAAAGCCTACTACCAATTAAGCATATTAGGTGATGTGCATCTCTGTAATGAGAAGGGGTGTGGTCTAATGACATCAACACCCTATATCAGGTGTGCATAATTATTAGGCAACTTCCTTTCCTTTGGCAAAATGGGTCAAAAGAAGGACTTGACAGGCTCAGAAAAGTCAAAAATAGTGAGATATCTTGCAGAGGGATGCAGCACTCTTAAAATTGCAAAGCTTCTGAAGCGTGATCATCGAACAATCAAGCGTTTCATTCAAAATAGTCAACAGGGTCGCCAGAAGCGTGTGGAAAAACCAAGGCGCAAAATAACTGCCCATGAACTGAGAAAAGTCAAGCGTGCAGCTGCCAAGATGCCACTTGCCACCAGTTTGGCCATATTTCAGAGCTGCAACATCAATGGAGTGCCCAAAAGCACAAGGTGTGCAATACTCAGACATGGCCAAGGTAAGAAAGGCTGAAAGACAACCACCACTGAACAAGACACACAAGCTGAAACGTCAAGACTGGGCCAAGAAATATCTCAAGACTGATTTTTCTAAGGTTTTATGGACTGATGAAATGAGAGTGAGTCTTGATGGGCCAGATGGATGGGCCCGTGGCTGGATTGGTAAAGGGCAGAGAGCTCCAGTCCGACTCAGACGCCAGCAAGGTGGAGGTGGAGTACTGGTTTGGGCTGGTATCATCAAAGATGAGCTTGTGGGGCCTTTTCGGGTTGAGGATGGAGTCAAGCTCAACTCCCAGCCCTACTGCCAGTTTCTGGAAGACACCTTCTTCAAGCAGTGGTACAGGAAGAAGTCTGCATCCTTCAAGAAAAACATGATTTTCATGCAGGACAATGCTCCATCACACGTGTCCAAGTACTCCATAGCGTGGCTGGCAAGAAAGGGTATAAAAGAAGAAAATCTAATGACATGGCCTCCTTGTTCACCTGATCTGAACCCCATTGAGAACCTGTGGTCCATCATCAAATGTGAGATTTACAAGGAGGGAAAACAGTATACCTCTCTGAACAGTGTCTGGGAGGCTGTGGTTGCTGCTGCACGCAATGTTGATGGTGAACAGATCAAAACACTGACAGAATCCATGGATGGCAGGCTTTTGAGTGTCCTTGCAAATAAAGGTGGCTATATTGGTCACTGATTTGTTTTTGTTTTGTTTTTGAATGTCAGAAATGTATATTTGTGAATGTTGAGATGTTATATTGGTTTCACTGGTAAAAATAAATAATTGAAATGGGTATATATTTGTTTTTTGTTAAGTTGCCTAATAATTATGCACAGTAATAGTCACCTGCACACACAGATATCCCCCTAAAATAGCTATAACTAAAAACAAACTAAAAACTACTTCCAAAACTATTCAGCTTTGATATTAATGAGTTTTTTGGGTTCATTGAGAACATGGTTGTTGTTCAATAATAAAATTAATCCTCAAAAATACAACTTGCCTAATAATTCTGCACTCCCTGTATATATTGTTTACAATATGGTTGTGGTGCCTATCAAATATTTACTGTACATATTACCCTGAGCCTCTCAGGCCTTTATCACAAGCCCCAGGTTTGACCAGGTGGCCCCGCTCCACTTTTACCATAAGTAATCTGTGAGACCACTCCACCATGTATATAGATACATCTTGCTTATATAGTTCTTCTTCTGAGCAGATAATCTAGTTTTGCACATACTCACGCTCTTTAGTCAAGATTCAGGTCCACCCAATTCTTCTTAGTATTATAATATAATGATTACCTCAAATTTATAGCTATGTCCTGACATTTCCCGTTCAAGTTCATGAGGCTACACCACTCCCCCCCCCCTTGGTATGGTGTATTATTATACTAATACACTTAGTACAAATGTTAAAGTTATTTTAAGTCTACAAATGTTTTTGTTTGTTGTTGCAATTATTCAGTGTTATGTACAATGTTCGCTCCAATGGTCTTGTAAAATGCTAATTATTGCGGTACTTATTGATCCTATGATTGGTCCCCTAGCTCTCTCTTGCATCTCTAAAATTCTCCCAAAAAGAATATGGATGACACACTAGTAAACTTCAAAGTTATATCCCACAATGTGCGAGGTCTCAACGCCCCACAGAAAAGATCAATGGCCCTAAGGGGATTATGGGAAGAGTAGTGGAGATATCATATTTCTCCAAGAGACCCACTTTAATCGAGGGTATGAGCCTAGGACTTCCTTTAAAATTTTTGGCACGGCACACTTTTCCTCTCATCTAACTAAACACAATGGTTTAGGGATCCTGATCAGTAAAAAGCTCCCTTTCCGTGAGACATCAATCCATAAAGACAAAGAAGGTAGATACCTCATCATAGTTGGTATACTTTTTCACAAACCTATCACCCTTGTTAATATCTATGCCCCAAATAGTGACCCCTATCCCTTTTTCCATCAGCTATGTAAAAAAATCTGTGAGTTTTCTAGAGGCAGCCTGATCCTGGGAGGGGATATTAATCTTTCTTTTGACCCGAACTTAGATTGCTCTTCGGGCACTTCCACAGTTCCGGCTAAGACATTAAAGCAAATTAAAGTATCACTTTCCCAATTAGCTGTCCATGACACATGGCGACTTTACCACCCCGAAACCAAAGACTTTACATTTTACTCTCACCCCCATTGTTTGTACTCTAGGATTGATTATGTTGAAACCTAATAAATCCCCCGATCAAATTTCTAATTATCGCCCGATCTCTTTAATTAATACGGATCTCAAAATCTTTGCTAAAATAATGTCTAATCAAATTAATAATTTCCTCCCCAACCTAATGATCAGGTTGGTTTTGTCCCCGGTCGTACGTAACCTACACTTAATTTGGCATATTAACAACAAGAAAATCCCTTCGGTGCTATTATCAACAGATGCCGAAAAGGCTTTTGACCGGGTAAATTGGTCCTTCCTCAGAGCCTCTCTAATTGCCTTTGGTCTGGGCCCCATCTTATTAAACCACATATTCTCGCTTTATGCATCCCCCAGCGCTAGAATTCTTGTTAATGGTACCTTATCTCCCCCGGTTTCGATTAGGAACAGTACTCGTCAGGGCTGTCCTTTATCACCCCTACTTTTTGCCTGCTTCATTGAAACCTTGGCTACTAAAATAAGGAACAATAATAATATCCTGGGTATCCCTCCTGGTAGCGAGGTTTGCAAACTCTCCTTATTTGCTGACGATGTCCTGTTCACTCTCACAGAACCTGAGAAATCGATCCCTTTCCTTTTGACTGAACTTAACACATTCAAGAGACTGGCAAATTTCTCAATTAATCAGAATAAGTCCGAAGTGCTGGGCCTCAACCTGTCGGAACAATCGGTTTTATCAATTAAAAATACCTGTCCTTTTAAGTGGTGCAATGGGGCTATGAAATATATTGGAATTTTTTTAACTGACTCCTTTGATAAGATATTAGTAACATAGTTACATAGTTACATAGTAGATGAGGTTGAAAAAAGACCGAAGTCCATCGAGTTCAACCTATACAAATCTAAAATATACAGGGAGTGCAGAATTATTAGGCAAATTAGTATTTTGACCACATCATCCTCTTTATGCATGTTGTCTTACTCCAAGCTGTATAGGCTCGAAAGCCTACTACCAATTAAGCATATTAGGTGATGTGCATCTCTGTAATGAGAAGGGGTGTGGTCTAATGACATCAACACCCTATATCAGGTGTACATAATTATTAGGCAACTTCCTTTCCTTTCGCAAAATGGGTCAAAAAAAGGACTTGACAGGCTCAGAAAAGTCAAAAATAGTGAGATATCTTGCAGAGGGATGCAGCACTCTTAAAATTGCAAAGCTTCTGAAGCGTGATCATCGAACAATCAAGCGTTTCATTCAAAATAGTCAACAGGGTCGCAAGAAGCGTGTGGAAAAACCAAGGCGCAAAATAACTGCCCATGAACTGAGAAAAGTCAAGCGTGCAGCTGCCAAGATGCCACTTGCCACCAGTTTGGCCATATTTCAGAGCTGCAACATCACTGGAGTGCCCAAAAGCACAAGGTGTGCAATACTCAGAGACATGGCCAAGGTAAGAAAGGCTGAAAGACGACCACCACTGAACAAGACACACAAGCTGAAACGTCATGACTGGGCCAAGAAATATCTCAAGACTGATTTTTCTAAGGTTTTATGGACTGATGAAATGAGAGTGAGTCTTGATGGGCCAGATGGATGGGCCCGTGGCTGGATTGGTAAAGGGCAGAGAGCTCCAGTCCAACTCAGACGCCAGCAAGGTGGAGGTGGAGTACTGGTTTGGGCTGGTATCATCAAAGATGAGCTTGTGGGGCCTTTTCGGGTTGAGGATGGAGTCAAGCTCAACTCCCAGTCCTACTGCCAGTTTCTGGAAGACACCTTCTTCAAGCAGTGGTACAGGAAGAAGTCTGCATCCTTCAAGAAAAACATGATTTTCATGCAGGACAATGCTCCATCACACGCGTCCAAGTACTCCACAGCGTGGCGGCAAGAAAGGGTATAAAAGAAGAAAATCTAATGACATGGCCTCCTTGTTCACCTGATCTGAACCCCATTGAGAACCTGTGGTCCATCATCAAATGTGAGATTTACAAGGAGGGAAAACAGTACACCTCTCTGAACAGTGTCTGGGAGGCTGTGGTTGCTGCTGCACGCAATGTTGATGGTGAACAGATCAAAACACTGACAGAATCCATGGATGACAGGCTTTTGAGTGTCCTTGCAAAGAAAGGTGGCTATATTGGTCACTGATTTGTTTTTGTTTTGTTTTTGAATGTCAGAAATGTATATTTGTGAATGTTGAGATGTTATATTGGTTTCACTGGTAAAAATAAATAATTGAAATGGGTATATATTTGTTTTTTGTTAAGTTGCCTAATAATTATGCACAGTAATAGTCACCTGCACACACAGATATCCCCCTAAAATAACTATAACTAAAAACAAACTAAAAACTACTTCCAAAACTATTCAGCTTTGATATTAATGAGTTTTTTGGGTTCATTGAGAACATGGTTGTTGTTCAATAATAAAATTAATCCTCAAAAATACAACTTGCCTAATAATTCTGCACTGCCTGTATACAAAAAGCTCCAGTTAAACTTAAATAATCCCACAAAAAGGTGACCCATTTAATACTAGCAATCATATCCATGAATTTTGTTTATAGACAGAAATGTATCCAAATAATTTTTAACTGTATCTAGGGTATTGGCATTCACTACCTCTTTTGGTAATGAGTTCCAACATTTTATTGCTCTTATAGTGAAAAAAAAACGTTTCCGTTGCATGAGATTAAATCTCCTTTCCTCCAACCTTAAATTGTGACCTCTGGTCACAAACAATTTTCTTGGAATAAACAGCGCTTCTGCCATCTCTGTATATGGGCCTTGAATATATTTATATAAAGTAATCATGTCACCTCTTAAGTGCCTTTTTTCTAAAGAAAACAGACTCAGTTTGGTTAGCATCTCCTCATAGGTTAAATTCTCCAATCCCCTTATTAGCTTTGTGGCCCTTCTCTGAACTTTTTCTAGTTCTGCAATATCTTTTTTTGCGATCGGGCCCTAGAACTGCACTCCATACTCAAGGTGAGGTCTTACCAGGGCTTTATATAGTGACAGAATTATGCTTTCCTCCCTTGAGTCAATGCCTCTTTTAATACATGCTAGTATCTTATTAGCCTTTGAAGCTGCTGCCCTGCATTGTGCACCCATCTTTAGCTTGTTATCTATTACTACTCCCAAATCCCTTTCCTCCTGTGTTTGGCTAAGTCTTGTCCCATTTAAATAATACGTTGCCTGCTTATTTTTACTTCCAAAATGTAGAACCTTGCATTTTCCTGTATTAAATCTCATTTTCCATTTACCTGCCCATACTTCTAATTTTTGCAGATCCCTTTGTAACGAAAGTTCATCCTGCTCTTTCCTAATGACCTTACTTGACTTAGTTACTAGAGAGAAGTAAATGATGACACCACTATGGATAAATATTTAAAGTCTTATCACCATCATGGATCAGAGCAAATTGGCCTAAAACTATATTATATAGCTGAGGTGTGGTGCTTAGTATCAAAGTTATATTAACTTAAATTCAATAGAGAATTGAATACAAGGATACTATGTTAGCACTCCTAAGACTTTATGAACAAATTAGAACGGAGAACTAGATAATTCACTTAAATTAAAACATATTAATCTTTATTAGAACATATTTAAAATAATGGGAGTAGTTAAAACTAACATGTTAGCAGAAAACTGATGATGATTTTCATCTAATAGATATTGGGTTGGTGCTGGTAGATAAATTACCAAGGATTCAAATTAAGTACTATTATCATTCCCTAGTGGGTGGCAGGATATTAGAACTGATAGATCTAAAGAGGACACTAAAGTAACACTATATACACTATTTCAGTATTGTGTCAGGGTTACTTTGGAAATGTTGTCACTCTCCAATTTGCAATCTAAATATAGGACCTAAGTAATGTCAGTTCAAATATATAACATAAAAATCAGATTTAAATTTACTTGTTCTATTTTAACATTTGTTGAACAGTATACACAAGTATTGTGTTATCTGATTTAAATAACAGCTTGCCACCAATTATATCAAAATTATAAGGATGATTAATGGATTCCCAATTATATAGCAGTTAGAGTGTATTGTAACGTGTTTAGTGTACACTTTATTATATTTTCTTAATAAGCCTCTTATCACTGATTCTCTGAGTGTTTATCTAGATGAGCAACTAAATATTGTACTAGGGGTCAAATATTCGACCACCTAATTAGGGTAGTACTAGTTGCTATCTCCTCTCAGGATTCAGATATGGCAGGCTGTATTAGTGAATCACATAAGTTTATTATTGTAGACAAAAGTGCCGGTCTGCTTATGAGAAAAATAAATAATTAAACTGGTTTATACTGTTGATAGTACTGATTGCCCACTCAGTAGTAAATCTTACGTTAGATTTATATCATAGTATATGTTGATATATTGTATCGATTTACTATTATTAGGTTGAGAGTTAATGGGCTGGAATGTGTATCTCAGCACAGATCCTGCTGTGCGTCTGTGCTAAGCGCAAGCGTATTATTGTTTGTCAGCCTGTTATATATCAGGTAAAAGGCCAATGCACACTTTCTCACTGATTCTATAAGTGACACTCGATGAATATGGAATTTAAGAGTTATTCTTTACATTGTCAAATTGTCACTTTTATAAAATAGAATGCTCGAGCGTGTCGGTCACCTAATAATAAAGTTATTATTGACGTTTTTATTACCAACTCTTAATAGCTGGATAATACGCTATGCTTAATAATACCTTAGCACCTTAATATATATATAGCATGATCGCTTCGTTATTTTAGTAACAACCAGTCAATTGTAATAATAATTTAAGCAGTCATTGACTCAGCAACAGTGTCTTTACAGTAAGTATTGCGATATCTCTGGTCCGTTATTAACCAGCAAGAGACCAGATGAATTTAGCGTTGGTTCGGTACACAACTGTTAATCAAGTATCTAGCGAATTGATTTACGTTAACCACTAGCCCCAGTTTGGGTCTGTATAAACTAGTACCAGACACCTATATTACCCATATTTTGCCGCTAACAAGTTTTTAAAATAACAATTGAGCTCCCATTAGCTCACTCCCTCCCTGACATGTTTCGCCGGATTCCCGGCTTTATCAAAGGCCTTTACATAACCCAATTAATGGTATGGGCTGGCATGTTCTATTTTGTTCCAAAGTATCATCCAATGGTTCCTCTCTTGTGTATGCTGAAGCAAAAAACTGGTTTAGTATCTCAGCCTTCTCCCTTTCACTGTTAATCATGCTACCCTCCCCGCATTTTAATGTACCTATATTGTCTTTCTTAGATTTTTTGCTATTTATGTACTTAAAGAATCTTTTATGGTTAGATTTAGAATCCTTTGCAATTCATTTTTCATTTTCAAATTTGGCTAATTTGGCTAATTCTTTAAGAATTTCCTCCCGATTAAATCAGATATCATCCGTGACCTTTCCTCATGGGGCTCCAAGAGACTCTCCTGGCTAGGGCGCATCAATTCATTAAAAATGACTATATTCCCAAGACTGCTGTATACCATGCAAGCTCTTCCTATTCCTCTCCCCCCTAGATATATTCCCCAAATTCAGAATTTATTCAGCTCATTTGTATGGCAGAGGAAACCACCCAGTATTAACAGAATAACCATGTCCCTTCCCAGGTCCCTGGGCGGTCTGGGAATGCCTAACTTAGAGGCTTACAGATCTGCCATATTTCTACAGAGGAAATTGGATTGGAGGACGGGGGACGACGACGCAGAGGAGAGCAGGAATCCTGAACTCTCTCTCTGTAGCCTTTGCTGGAGCCCGGACTTCTCCAGGAGAACCAAACTTATTTCTAACCCAATTACAAGAGAAACCACAACACTTTGGGACTTAGCTTCTAAACGCTATCCCTGTCTTTCCTCTAGTCCGGGCCCGCTGACCTCTCTGGTTCATAACTCCGATTTTTCGTTAACCTAATTTAATGTTCAGACTGCCTCAACATCGATGTCTTCTGATATACTTGCACATCACATTTCCTCAAATTACTCCATATGCACACAAGAACAACTGATAGATAAGGGATATGAATGGGCTAAAAACTGGTTCTCTTATAGGAGACTGCAAAGCTACATTACCAAGCATAAACATTCTCACAATCTGACCCGTCCCCCACAAACCTTGAAAAACTTTACCTATCTAGTTCACCTATGAAGCACTCTCTTTCTTTCATATATAAAAGTTTGATCCAACCCCCTCCCGGCAATATGCCGTACTCTATAGATATGTGGGAAAGAGAATTGGGCACAATCATCCTTCCGCAGACAGCTCTTAATATGTTTTCTAATACAAGTAAAGCCTCCACATCAGCTTCTGTCTTGGAAATTAATTATATGAACAAACGCTTCCCCACAGGTGGTTGAGATCCAGCAGTAAACGGACCGAGAGTATGGGTTTAAAAGTTTCTTTATTGTAGTAATATCCATAAAAGTATACTGTGAACAGTCACAGAAAGTAGCGATATCACAGCCAAAAGCGTGTCAGCCTAACAGCTCAGTGCCTAGATATCCAACATGTTTCGTGCTGTTGCAGCACTTTGTCAGGGATAGTAAAGGGTTAACTGTTCACCTGTTAAATACATCTTTGATCCAATCAGAAATGTGCATTTGGATTGAGCCACTCATAGTGCTCAATAGGACATCGTCGTAGATTTTTTTGGAAGTGAACACATTATTTGCATATTCAGATCGGACCAAGTATAGCAACAGGTGAACAGTAGAAAAAAAAATGATTACTCGTATGCAAATGTTAAAATACAAAAGAAGGCACTGAGTTAACAATGATCTTAATAAAAACGAATTAATAATTCAGGAACGATTTGAAGAAACTATGAATTGTGGTCCTATTGGGATGTGTTTCTATGTAGCGCTCATTACCAACAGCATTATAATACCACATCCACATCTTAATTTCTCTTATAGATAGATAGTGAAAGTTATTAATTGTAATTTATGTTTTTGTATTGCGGTTTTTCTGACACATCAGCCGCATTATTACTTTGTATCTCTCTGAAATAAGGGAGCAAAGTTGTTAACATCTAAATCATGTTAACTTCAATCACGATGTGTATACTAACATATAAAGTATGAACAGTTTGAATGATCCAGATAGTATATAAAAATATAAAAATGCTTTCTGAATATTTTAAACTGTGCACTTTAATCCATGTCATTTTATCTTCAAATCGTTCCAGAATTATTAATTTGTTTTTATTAAGATCATTGTTAACTCAGTGCCTTCTTTTGTATTTTAACATTTGCATACGAGTTATCATTTCTTTTATACTGTTCACCTGCTGCTATACTTGGTCCGATCTGAATATGCAAATAATGTGTTCACTTCCAAAAGAATCTACGACGATGTCCTATTGAGCACTATGAGTGGCTCAATCTAAATGCACATTTCTGATTGGATCAAAGATGTATTTAACAGGTGAACAGTTAACCCTTTACTATCCCTGACAAAGTGCTGGGAAGACTTTCCACAAGGTTTTGTAGAGTATGTAAAGGAATCTGTGCCCAATCAGTCAAATGAGCGTTTGTGAGGTTAGGCGCTAATGTTAGATGAGGTCGGGCTCGCAATCAGCTTAACAATTAATCCTAAATGTGGTTAATGGGGGTTGAGGCCAGGGCTCTGAGCAGGACACTCTCCACACTAATTTAGTCAAACCATGTTTTCATGAAACTCTCTTTGTGCACAGGGGCACAGTCATACTGCAACAGGAAAGGACCTTCCCAAATTGTTACCACAAAATTGGAAGGACACAATTTTTAAAAATGTTTTTGTATCCTGTAGCTTTAAGAAGAACCTTCAATGAAACTGAGGGGCCTAGCCAAAATCCTTATATCTAATAGGACAGAAATTCTACAAACAGACTTGTAGCATTTGGTATCCTATAACACATTTGAAGTCACTCCTCAATACAACCCATTGTACTATCAATGTTTGTCTATAGAGACTGTAGGAAAAGTCTCTGACGGCCACCCATCACTTGAATTATTTGGAGGAACCAATCCAGAACTGGAGTACAAAAAGCTAGCCACTGTCATTTTGTTTTGCAGTTTGCTTTCTGATAGTCTCTAATAAGGCCGATTATGGACATGTATCTGGCAGGGTTAGGCTTGAAAGCTGCCATGTGTAAATGAAATCTAGCATTGGAAAACCCTTTATTTTAAAAGTTAAATTAAAAGAAATAAAAGTATATTGGAAAGTTGTTTACTATGCATAGTTAAACATTTTATATTACAATCTCAAAATGTTTAACGTCCCATTAAGTGAAGTTCACACATGAGGTCCTTTGGTGTAAGCAAACAAATGAGGTTTTCATACATAATACATTTTCAGAACAAATTGCTAATTAAGACATCTTAATAATAATCTATACTATAATTGCGTTTGTAATGTCCGTCGCTGTAGGCAGTTGCGCAAGCATCCTCAATGGAATGTTGGCAGTGCGAGGACAAAAGAATTCACCTGGATGCAGCAAAACTGCATCCCGGTGAATTCCGAAAATGGCAGGGTGGTGCAAACCTGCCATTTTCGGAATCAACTGGGATGCAGCGATGGCAAACGGAGCATTACAAAAGCAAAAACTAACCGCCCGCATCAAGTATTAAAAAATAAAAACAAAAAACGCCTGCATGAAATATAACAAATAAACAACAACCTCCTACACGAAGTATTAACACATACACCGCAAACCCCCACATCGCTAAATAATAAAGTAATTAACCCCTTAATCACTTAACCGTCAACCACCCACATCGGAATACACCTAATTACCCTATTAACCTCTAAAACGCAAAACATCGCAATAAACCTAATTATCCTATTAACCCTTAAATCGCTAAACCCCTACATCGCAATAAACCTATTTACCCTATTAACCCCTAAACCACAAAACTCCCAAATCGCAATAAACCTAATTAACTTATTAACCCCTTAAACCGCCAAAACCCACAATGCAAACAACTATTTAAATAACTAAGTACCCTAACCTAACACCCCCTAACCTAACACCCCTTAAATTAACCCAAATTACCTAAACTAATAAATTCTAAGGTTACAAAAAATAAAAAAGGCTAACAAATAAAAAATAAAATTACCAAATTTTACAAAACTAAACCTAATCCCTATGAAAATAAAAAAGCCCCCCAAAATAAAAACACCCCCTACTGTAAGAATAAACTACCAGTAGCGCTTAAAAGGGCTTTTTGCAGGGCATTGCCCAAAGATAATACACAAAGTCCCCCCTAACAGTAAAACCCCCCACCCACCAAACCCCCCAAAATGAAAGAACCTAACACTAAAAAACCTAAACTACCCATTGCCCTGAAAAGGGCATTTGTTTGGGCATTGCCCTTAAATGGGCATTTAGCTCTTTTACTGCCCATCCCTAATCTAAATAAAACAACCCCCCCCCAAAATAAAACTTAAGAAAAACCTAAGTCTAACCCCCAGGTTGCTACTCACCGTTCCTGAAGTCCGGCGGAGAACGTCTTCCAAGCGGCGACCTCTTCTTTCTTCTTCCAGGAACAATCCGGTGCAGAGCTGAAGACCGATGACCGTAGAGCTGAAGACCTGCGACCCTGGAACTGAAGACCGGCGACCGTGGAGCCATGGCGCGTGGAAGATCCTCTTCGTATGATCTCCGTCGTACACTGAATAGGGAATTCAAGGTACACGATTAAGATGACATCCCTTGAATTCCTATTGGCTGATTTGATTCTTCAAATTTAAATCAGCCAATAGGATGAGAGCTACTGAAATCCTTTTGGCTGTTTAAATCAGTCTTCAGTTCCAGGGTCGCCGGTCTTCAGCTCCGCAGTCATCTGTCTTCAGCTCCGTGCCGGATGTTCCTGGAAGAAGAAAGAAAAACATAATTTATGTAAGAACTTACCTGATAAATTCATTTCTTTCATATTGTCAAGAGTCCATGAGCTAGTGACATATGGGATATACAATCCTACCAGGAGGGGCAAAGTTTCCCAAGCCTCAAAATGCCTATAAATACACCCCTCACCACACCCACAATTCAATTTAACGAATAGCCAAGCAGTGGGGTGATAAAGAAAGGAGTAGAAAGCCTCAACAAAGGAAATTTGGAAATAATTGTGCTTTATACAAAAAATCATAACCACCATAAAAAGGGGTGGGCCTCATGGACTCTTGCCAATATGAAAGAAATGAATTTATCAGGTAAGTTCTTACATAAATTATGTTTTCTTTCATGTAATTGGCAAGAGTCCATGAGCTAGTGACATATGGGATATCAATACCCAAGATGTGGAGTCTTCCACTCAAGAGTCACTAGAGAGGGAGGGAATAAATTAAAAACAGCCATATTCTGCTGAAAAAATAATCCACAACCCAAAAAATAAGTTATTTTCACTTTTGAAAGAAAAAAACTTAAATTAAAAGCAGAAGAATCAAACTGAAACAGCTGCCTGAAGAACTTTTCTACCAAAAACTGCTTCCGAAGAAGCAAATACATCAAAATGGTAGAATTTAGTAAATGTATGCAAAGAGGACCAAGTTGCTGCTTTGCAAATCTGATCAACTGAAGCTTCATTCTTAAAAGCCCACGAAGTGGAGACTGATCTAGTAGAATGAGCTGTAATTCTCTGAGGTGGGGTTTGACCCGATTCTAAATAAGCTTGATGAATCAAAAGTTTTAACCAAGAAGCCAAGGAAATAGCAGAAGCTTTCTGACCTTTCCTAGGACCAGAAAATAAAACAAATAAACTGGAAGTCTTCCTGAAATTTTTAGTAGCTTCCACATAATATTTCAAAGCTCTTACCACATCCAAAGAATGTAAGGATCTCTCCAAAGAATTCTTAGGATTAGGACACAAGGAAGGGACAACAATTTCTCTACTAATGTTGTTAGAATTCACAACCTTTGAATTGAAAAGAAGTCTGCAAAACTGCCTTATCCTGATGAAAATCAGAAAAGGAGACTCACAAGAAAGAGCAGATAGCTCAGAAAAAGAAACTCTTCTAGCAGAAGAAATAGCCAAAAGGAACAACACTTTCCAGGAAAGTAGTTTAATGTCCAAAGAATGCATAGGCTCAAATGGAGGAGCCTGTAAAGCCTTAGCCTTCAGAACCAAATTAAGACTCCAAGGAGGAGAAATTGATTTAATGACAGGCTTAATACGAACTAAATCCTGTACAAAACAGTGAATATCAGGAAGTATAGCAATCTTTCTGTGAAATAAAACAGAAAGAGCGGAGATTTGTCCTTTCAAGGAACTTGCAGACAAACCCTTATCCAAACCATCCTGAAGGAACTGTAAAATTCTAGGAATTCTAAAAGAATGCCAGGAGAATTTGTGAGAAGAACACCATGAAATGTAAGTCTTCCAAACTCTATAATAAATCTTTCTAGAGACAGATTTACGAGCTTGTAACATAGTATTACTCACTGAGTCAGAGAAACCTCTATGACTTAGAACTAAGCGTTCAATTTCCATACCTTCAAATTTAATGATTTGAGATCCTGATGGAAAAACAGACCTTGAGATAGTAGGTCCGGCCGTAACGGAAGTGGCCAAGGCAGGCAACTGGACATCCAAACCAGATCCGCATACCAAAACCTGTGTGGCCATGCTGGAGCCACCAGAAACACAAAAGACTGTTCCATGATGATTTTGGAGATCACTCTTGGAAGGAGAACTAGAGGCGGGAAGATGTAAGCAGGTTGATAACACCAAGGGAGTGTCAGCGCATCCACTGCTTCCGCCTGAACATCCCTGGACCTGGACAGGTATCTGGGAAGTTTCTTGTTTAGATGAGAGGCCATGAGATCTATCTCTGGAAGCCCCCACATCTGAACAATCTGAGAAAACACATCTGGATGGAGAGACCACTCCCCTGGATGTAAAGTCTGGCGGCTGAGATAATCCGCCTCCCAATTGTCTATGCCTGGGATATGCACCGCAGGGATTAGACAGGAGCTGGATTCCGCCCAGGCAAGTATCCGAGATACTTCTTTCATAGCTTGGGGACTGTGAGTCCCACCCTGATGATTGACATAAGCCACAGTTGTGATATTGTCTGTCTGAAAACAAATGAACTTTTCTCTCTTTAGCAGAGGCCAGAACTGAAGAGCCCTGAGAATTGCACGGAGTTCTAAAATATTTATTGGTAATCTCGCCTCTTGAGATTTCCAAACCCCTTGTGCTGTCAGAGATCCCCAAACAGCTCCCCAACCTGAAAGACTTGCATCTGTTGTGATCACAGTCCAGGTTGGGCGAACAAAAGAAGTCCCTTGAACCAAACGATGGTGATCTATCCACCATATCAGAGAGTGTCGAACATTGGGATTCAAGGATATTAATTGTGATATCTTTGTATAATCCCTGCACCCTTGATTCAGCATACAAAGCTGTAGAGGTCTCATGTGAAAATGAGCAAAGGGGATTGCGTCCGATGCTGCAGTCATGAGACCTAAAACTTCCATGCACATAGCCACTGAAGGGAATGACTGAGACTGAAGGAGCTGGCATGCTGCGACCAATTTTAAACGTCTCTTGTCTGTTAGAGACAGAGTCATGGACACTGAATCTATCTGGAAGCCTAAAAAGGTGACCCTTGTCTGAGGAATCAAGAAACTTTTTGGTAAATTGATCCTCCAACCATGTTTCCGAAGAAACAACACTAGTTGATTCGTGTGAGATTCTGCAGTATGTAAAGACTGAGCTAGTACCAAGATATCGTCCAAATAAGGAAACACTGCAATACCCTGTTCTCTGATTACAGAGAGTAGGGCACCCAGAACCTTTGAAAAGATTCTTGGAGCTGTTGCTAGGCCAAATGGAAGAGCAACAAATTGGTAGTGCTTGTCTAGAAAAGAGAATCTCAGACACGGAAAGTGTTCTGGATGAATCGGAATATGAAGGTATGCATCCTGCAAGTCTATTGTGGACATATAATGTCCTTGCTGAACAAAAGGCAGAATAGTCCTTATAGTCACCATCTTAAAAGTTGGTACTCTTACATAACGATTCAAAATTTTCAGATCCAGAACTGGTCTGATTAAATTTTCTTTCTTTGGTACAATGAATAGGTTTGAATAAAACCCCAAACCTTGTTCCTGAGGAGGAACTGGCATGATTACCCCTGAAGACTCCAGGTCTGAAACACACTTCAGAAAAGCCTGAGCTTTTACTGGATTTACAGGGATGAGTGAGAGAAAAAATCATCTCACAGGAGGTCTTACTTTGAATCCTATTCGATACCCTTGAGAGACAATGCTCTGAATCTAATGATTTTGGACAGATTTTATCCAAAAATCCTTGAAAAACCTTAATCTGCCCCCTACCAGCTAAGCTGGAATGAGGGCCGCACCTTCATGCGGACTTAGGGGCAGACTTTGGTTTCCTAAAGGACTTGGATTTATTCCAATTTGAGGAAGGCTTCCAACTGGAAGCAGATTCCTTGGGAGGAGGATTGAGTTTTTGTTCCTTATTCTGACGAAAGGAACGAAAACGGTTAGAAGCCTTAGATTTACCCTTAGGTTTTTTATCCTGAGGCAAAAAAACTCCTTTTCCTCCAGTGATAGTTGAAATAATAGAATCCAACTGAGATCCAAATAAATGATTACCTTGGAAAGAAAGAGATAGTAATCTAGATTTAGATGTCATATCAGCATTCCAAGATTTTAGCCACAAAGCTCTTCTAGCTAATACAGCTAAAGACATGGATCTAACATCAATTTTGATAATATCAAAAATGACATCACAAATAAAATGATTAGCATGTTGCAGTAAGCGAACAATGCTAGATATGTCAAAATCCAATTCATGTTGCGCTAAATTTTCCAACCAGAAAGTTGATGCAGCCGCAACATCACCCAAAGAAATAGCAGGTCTGAGAAGATGACCTTAATATAAATAGGCCTTCCATAGATAATATTCAAGTTTCCTATCTAAAGGATCCTTAAAGGAAGTGCTATCTTCCATAGGAATAGTGGTACGTTTAGCAAGAGTAGAAATAGCCCCATCAACTTTGGGGATCTTTTCCCAAAACTCTATAGATTTTGCTGGTAAAGGATACAATCTCTTAAACCTTGAAGAAGGAATAAAGGAAGTACCTGGCTTATTCCATTCCCTAGAAATCATATCAGAAATAGCCTCAGGAATGGGAAAAACACCTGGGGAAACCACAGGAGGTTTAAAAACAGCATTTAAACGTTTATTAGACTGAACGTCAATAGGACTGGTTACCTCAATATCCAAAGTAATTAACACTTCTTTTTATAAAGAACGCATATAGTCTATTTTAAATAAATAAGTAGATTTGTCAGTGTCAATATCTGAGGAAGGATCTTCTGTTTCAGATAGATCCTCATCAGAAGAGGATGAATTATTATGTTGTTGGTCATTTGAAATTTCATCAGCTAAATGAGAAGTTTTAAAAGACCTTTTACGTTTATTAGAAGGTGGAAATGCAGACAAAGCCTTCATAATAGAATCAGAAACAAATTCTTTAAAATTTACAGGTATATCATGCACATTAGAAGTTGAAGGAACTGCAACTGGCAATGTACTATTACATAGAAACACTATCTGCATGTAAAAGTTTATCATGACAACTATTACAAATGACATTCGGTGGAATAATTTCTACAATTTTACAACAAATGCACTTAGCTTTGGTAGAACCGATGTCAGGCAGCAATGTTCCAGCAGAAACTTCAGAGGCAGGATCAGATTGGGACATCTTGCTCAATGTAAGAGAAAAAACAACAAATAAAGCAAAATTATCTATTTCGTTAAATGACAGTTTCAGGAATGGGAAAAAATGCAAAAGCATAGGCCTCTTGATAGAAAAGAAAGCAGGAGGCAAACAACAATGGGGTATTGAAATAATGAAGAAAATTTGGCGCCAAGTATGACGCACAACGTAACGTAAACTTTTTTGGCGCCAAAAATGAACGGAAATGACACACTTGCGTCACTAATGACGTCGCCGCGTGAAAGGTCTCGGCATCACGTATGACACCGGAAATGACAAAGTTGCGTCAAAAACATATATTTCCGCGCCAAAAATGACGCAATAAAGTCTAACATTTGACGCACCCACGGGCCTAACACCCGCAATTGCAAAAAGTAGTCAAATTGAAAACAGACTAAACCCCAGGTAAGAAATAAATTTCTTAAAGTGTTTATATTCCCAAATATGAAACTGACAGTCTGCAGAAGGAAATACATGAACCTGACTCATGGCAAATATAAGTACAATAGATATATTTAGAACTTTATATAATTTGCATAAAGTGCCAAACCATAGCTGAGAGTGTCTTAAGTAATCAAAACATACTTACCAAAAAGACACCCATCCACATATAGCAGATAGCCAAACCAGTACTAAAACAGTTATTAGTAGAGGTAATGGTAAATTGAGAGTATATTGTCGATCTGAAAAGGGAGGTAGGAGATGAATCTCTACGACCGATAACAGAGAACCCAGGAAAAAGACCCCCGTTAGAGAAATCATCGTTTTCAATAGGTGATACTCCCTTCACATCCCTCTGACATTCGCTGTACTCTGAGAGGAATCGGGCTTCAACAATGCTGAGAAGAGCATATCAACGTAGAAATCTTAGCACAAACTTACTTCACCACCTCCATAGGAGACAAAGTTTGTAAAACTGAATTGTGGGTGTGGTGAGGGGTGTATTTATAGGCATTTTGAGGTTTGGGAAACTTTGCCCCTCCTGGTAGGATTGTATATCCCATATGTCACTAGCTCATGGACTCTTGCCAATTACATGAAAGAAAGGTCGTCGCTTGGAAGAAGACTTCACCGCCTGGAACAGGACCTTCTCTGCCGGAACGGTGAGTAGCAACCTGGGGGTTAGACTTTTAAGGGGGGTTTGTTTTATTTAAATTAGGGATGGGCAGTATAAGAGCTAAATACCCTTTTAAGGGCAATGCCCAAACAAATGCCCTTTTCATGGCAATGGGTAGTTTAGGTTTTTTAGTGTTAGGTTCTTTTATTTTGGGGGGTTTGGTGGGTGGGGGGGGGTTACTGTTAGGGGGGACTTTGTGTATTGTTTGTAAAAAAAAAGCTGATTGTCTTGGGGCAATGCCCTTCAAAAAGCCCTTTTAGGAGCTACTGGTAGTATATTCTTAGAGTAGGGGGTGTTTTAATTTTTTTGGGGTGTTATTTTCATAGGGATTAGGTTTAATTTTGTAAAATTTGGTCATTTGATTTTTTATTTTCTGTAAGCTTAGTTTTTTTAAATTTTTTTTGTAACTTTAGAATTTATTAGTTTAGGTAATTTGGGTTAATTTAAGTGGGTGTTAGGTTAGGGTGCTTAGTTATTTAAATAGTTATTTGCGTTGTGGGTTTTGGCGGTTTAAGGGGTTAATAAGTTAATTAGGTTTATTGCGATGTGGGAATTTTGTGGTTTAAGGGTTAATAGAGTAAATAGGTTTATTGCGATGTGGGGGTTTAGCGGTTTAGGGGTTAATAGGGTAAATAGGTTAATTGCGATGTAAGGGTTTAGCGGTTTAGGGGTTAATAGGGTAAATAGGTTTATTGCGAAGTGGGGGTTTAGGGGTTGTCATGAGATGCAGGACACAGCAATGATGGTACAACTCTATTTTATTACAGAGCATGGAAACATACATCTAGTCAGGTTGATTTCACTAACTAACTGCGACACAGACTACCGGACCTAAGCCCCGCCTCCAACTAGTAACATCACATCCTGTTCTCATCACATCTTCCCCTTTTTCAAAGGCGAAGCATACATTTGAATATAACAAATAACAAGGTATACGAACAGAGTATACAACAACATTTTTTTTCGAACAATATATAAACAAATAGGTTCAAAAAATATAAACACATAAATTACATCCTGACTTGGACATCGGGGTAGACTACCCTAGTTCACAGTGACCATGGGATTATTCTGTCCATACTTCCGGTTACTGTTCTAGCTAAAGTCAGTCCCTATATCGGGCCGGAAGTCTCACCACTCTTCCGCTTGATGTAACTTTGCATGAACTGTCCTCTGATACAGAAGATGGTGAATTAGAGTCCACTGGAGGCAAAGATATATCACCCCCTGTGATCTTGCTGAGGGGAAGGCACCTCTCTTAGAACAGGGGATCCCACCGGCGGTGGTACTGAGGCATCCAGTTCCAGACTCTCAGGTACAGGTTGAAGATGTCTTCGGTTACGGCGTGTAACCGTCCCTCCCTCAATAAGGACTGTATAAGACCTTGGTTCTGGAGAGCGGCCAACTACCGTAGCAGGTGTCTTCCATTTCTTCTCATCATCCAGTTTAATTCTGACAGTTTGCCCCACATTCAGTTCCTGTAAGGGCCTGACAGAATGTCTCCTGTCGTAGAAGAAACGATAACCCTTTTTGGCCTCTTCATCCCTCCTAAGGACTTCGTCCCGAGGAACAGGGCCAGGGCCAGGCGGTTTGAAGACACCCACTGACTCCGCAGCCGTCAGTGTGCGGGAACAGTAGGCGATGGGCTGTAGTTTATTTTCATTTAACTGCAGGAGTGCAGCCCCCAACCCATAACTGCTTGCATCGGCACTGACCACAGTCTTTTTTGAAGGGTCGTAGAACCATACATCTAGTCAGGTTGATTTCACTAACTAACTGCTACACAGACTACCGGACCTAAGCCCCGCCCCCAACTAGTGACATCACATCCTGCTCTAATCACAGGGGTTATTAGTTTAATTATGTTTATTGCAATATTTAAGACAGTAGTCCATTATAATTATAGTATTGCTACACCTGTAGCTTAAATATTTATATAAAAGAAGAGTTACAAAATACGTTGTTTTTACATCTGTAGTTTAAAAATGATTAGACTGCCCTCTGGGCAGCCTTAACGACTAGTGTTTTAATGTATTGAATTAATTAGAAACTGACAGCTATTATGAGAGGCAAGTGTTACAGATAAGACCACAGTCTAAAATCAGACATCCTCAAACTTGGCCCTCCAGAGGTTTTGGAACTACATTTCCCATGATGCATGAGGGCCAAGTTTGAGGATGTCTGGTCTAAATCAATAGATGTAACTATTGGAGTATAATTACATAGATAGATAGATAGACAGACACAGACAGATAGAGTATATTTATATAAAGAGACAAAGTGCTTAGCAGTATAGTCACTGGAAGGGGCCCCTGTTCCATATTTTTTCCTATGGCTCAGGGAAAATACATTACACCGTGACACACTTTATGTCCCATTTATTTGTCATCTGTTATATGCTTTCAGTTAAATGAATGGTCTCAGACGAGTTCTATACAACACTTAACTTAATGTGCCTGTGATTAGCAACAGCAGATTACACCCAAACCAGACCTTTATGTGATTGGACCAAACCGTAGAACACTCACTATGACCCCCTAGAATTAGGTCTGTGACCCTTGCTTCTTCTTATGTTTACACACACAAATGAGACCTCACATCAGTTTAAGGGACATAAAACCCCAAATTTTTCTTCTCATGATTCAGATGGGGGGGGGGGGAATAAAAAAAATAAAAATAAAAAAATGTTTTCAATTTACATCTGTCAAATTGACTTTGTTCTTTTGGTATCCTTTATTAAAAAGCAGGTAGGTGGGCTCAGAAGGATTCATGTTTCCAGAGCACTACAAAGCAGCAGTTTTGCAAGAATGCTTTTAAAAGGTTGCATTGTATAATACATTGTCTAAACACTGCTGCCATCTAGTGCTCAAAAGCATTCTTACAAAACTGCTGCCATAGAGTTCTCCTGGCATGTGCACACTATATAATTAGGTATTCCCTTCACCAAAGGATACCATGAGAACAAAGTAAACATTTTGGTTGTCATGCCCCTGAACCAACAGATTGTCTGTTGTGTATGCAGGGAGCTGTTTCACATGAAGTTTAAAGGGTTATAAAAGTGGAAAAAGAAAATATTCCTATGTTAGAGTATCTCCTTATTGTACTATTTATTGTATATTATTACATGTTTAAACTCTGCAAAGGGACAAAGTGCTCAGGCAAGCAGCTAATAAAAGAAGTATTGTATTCAAATATGCTGCAGGAACATCCTTTCAAATGGACTGGCCCCTCTCTACACCATCTCTAGTGTGAGGTTGATTTCTGCAGCTGCCTTTTGCCTCCATAGCTTTTCTATAGTCAATACTACATCATTTAAATTTTCAGTATAGTTTGCAGATTCCACCGGCAGAAAAATCTATTTCAAATATCAAAATAAAGGTAAACAACAAAGAGAAAGGGGGTGGGGGAGACTCCTGGGCTGCTGCAATCAAGATTTCTATTTACAACAGCCAGCTGTTTTACTTTTTTTGTGCTGAAAAGCTTTATGTCCTAATATTCATTCCTTAATCTGAAATAAGAAACCTCTAATCGCCAAGAGTACTGTAGCCAGTCAGTTGGTGTAATGGTTAACACTGTAGGCTTTGATCCAAGTTCACATGGGACGTGATATTTCCCTTATTAGACACATTGTTTTCATCAGCTTTTTAAAAATTTTTTTAGTAAAGATCTGCAAGCTCCAGTGTAGCATATAGTGATAAAATAAAACAATAACATAATTTATGTAAGAACTTACCTGATAAATTCATTTCTTTCATATTAACAAGAGTCCATGAGCTAGTGACGTATGGGATATACATTCCTACCAGGAGGGGCAAAGTTTCCCAAACCTTAAAATGCCTATAAATACACCCCTCACCACACCCACAAATCAGTTTAACGAATAGCCAAGAAGTGGGGTGATAAGAAAAAAAGTGCGAAGCATATAAAATAAGGAATTGGAATAATTGTGCTTTATACAAAAAAATCATAACCACCACAAAAAAGGGTGGGCCTCATGGACTCTTGTTAATATGAAAGAAATGAATTTATCAGGTAAGTTCTTACATAAATTATGTTTTCTTTCATGTAATTAACAAGAGTCCATGAGCTAGTGACGTATGGGATAATGACTACCCAAGATGTGGATCTTTCCACACAAGAGTCACTAGAGAGGGAGGGATAAAATAAAGACAGCCAATTCCTGCTGAAAATAATCCACACCCAAAATAAAGTTTAACAAAAAACATAAGCAGAAGATTCAAACTGAAACCGCTGCCTGAAGAACTTTTCTACCAAAAACTGCTTCAGAAGAAGAAAATACATCAAAATGGTAGAATTTAGTAAAAGTATGCAAAGAGGACCAAGTTGCTGCTTTGCAGATCTGGTCAACCGAAGCTTCATTCCTAAACGCCCAGGAAGTAGAAACTGACCTAGTAGAATGAGCTGTAATTCTTTGAGGCGGAATTTTACCCGACTCAACATAGGCAAGATGAATTAAAGATTTCAACCAAGATGCCAAAGAAATGGCAGAAGCTTTCTGGCCTTTCCTAGAACCGGAAAAGATAACAAATAGACTAGAAGTCTTACGGAAAGATTTCGTAGCTTCAACATAATATTTCAAAGCTCTAACAACATCCAAAGAATGCAATGATTTCTCCTTAGAATTCTTAGGATTAGGACATAATGAAGGAACCACAATTTCTCTACTAATGTTGTTGGAATTCACAACTTTAGGTAAAAATTCAAAAGAAGTTCGCAACACCGCCTTATCCTGATGAAAAATCAGAAAAGGAGACTCACACGAAAGAGCAGAAAATTCAGAAACTCTTCTAGCAGAAGAGATGGCCAAAAGGAACAAAACTTTCCAAGAAAGTAATTTAATGTCCAATGAATGCATAGGTTCAAACGGAGGAGCTTGAAGAGCTCCCAAAACCAAATTCAAACTCCATGGAGGAGAAATTGACTTAATGACAGGTTTTATACGAACCAAAGCTTGTACAAAACAATGAATATCAGGAAGAATAGCAATCTTTCTGTGAAAAAAAACAGAAAGAGCGGAGATTTGTCCTTTCAAAGAACTCGCGGACAAACCCTTATCTAAACCATCCTGAAGAAACTGTAAAATTCTCGGTATTCTAAAAGAATGCCAAGAAAAATGATGAGAAAGACACCAAGAAATATAAGTCTTCCAGACTCTATAATATATCTCTCGAGATACAGATTTACGAGCCTGTAACATAGTATTAATCACGGAGTCAGAGAAACCTCTATGACCAAGAATCAAGCGTTCAATCTCCATACCTTTAAATTTAAGGATTTCAGATCCGGATGGAAAAAAGGACCTTGAGACAGAAGGTCTGGTCTTAACGGAAGAGTCCATGGTTGGCAAGATGCCATCCGGACAAGATCCGCATACCAAAACCTGTGAGGCCATGCCGGAGCTATTAGCAGAACAAACGAGCATTCCCTCAGAATCTTGGAGATTACTCTTGGAAGAAGAACTAGAGGCGGAAAGATATAGGCAGGATGATACTTCCAAGGAAGTGATAATGCATCCACTGCCTCCGCCTGAGGATCCCGGGATCTGGACAGATACCTGGGAAGTTTCTTGTTTAGATGAGAGGCCATCAGATCTATCTCTGGGAGCCCCCACATTTGAACAATCTGAAGAAATACCTCTGGGTGAAGAGACCATTCGCCCGGATGCAACGTTTGGCGACTGAGATAATCCGCTTCCCAATTGTCTACACCTGGGATATGAACCGCAGAGATTAGACAGGAGCTGGATTCCGCCCAAACCAAAATTCGAGATACTTCTTTCATAGCCAGAGGACTGTGAGTCCCTCCTTGATGATTGATGTATGCCACAGTTGTGACATTGTCTGTCTGAAAACAAATGAACGATTCTCTCTTCAGAAGAGGCCAAAACTGAAGAGCTCTGAAAACTGCACGGAGTTCCAAGATATTGATCGGTAATCTCACCTCCTGAGATTCCCAAACTCCTTGTGCCGTCAGAGATCCCCACACAGCTCCCCAACCTGTGAGACTTGCATCTGTTGAAATTACAGTCCAGGTCGGAAGAACAAAAGAAGCCCCCTGAATTAAACGATGGTGATCTGTCCACCACGTTAGAGAGTGCCGAACAAACGGTTTTAAAGATATTAATTGATATATCTTCGTGTAATCCCTGCACCATTGGTTCAGCATACAGAGCTGAAGAGGTCGCATGTGAAAACGAGCAAAGGGGATCGCGTCCGATGCAGCAGTCATAAGACCTAGAATTTCCATGCATAAGGCTACCGAAGGGAATGATTGAGACTGAAGGTTTCGACAGGCTGTAATCAATTTTAGACGTCTCTTGTCTGTTAAAGACAAAGTCATGGACACTGAATCTATCTGGAAACCCAGAAAGGTTACCCTTGTTTGAGGAATCAAAGAACTTTTTGGTAAATTGATCCTCCAACCATGATCTTGAAGAAACAACACAAGTCGATTCGTATGAGACTCTGCTAAATGTAAAGACGGAGCAAGTACCAAGATATCGTCCAAATAAGGAAATACCACAATACCCTGTTCTCTGATTACAGACAGAAGGGCACCGAGAATCTTTGTGAAAATTCTTGGAGCTGTAGCAAGGCCAAACGGTAGAGCCACAAATTGGTAATGCTTGTCTAGAAAAGAGAATCTCAGGAACTGATAATGATCTGGATGAATCGGAATATGCAGATATGCATCCTGTAAATCTATTGTGGACATATAATTCCCTTGCTGAACAAAAGGCAATATAGTCCTTACAGTTACCATCTTGAACGTTGGTATCCTTACATAACGATTCAATAATTTTAGATCCAGAACTGGTCTGAAGGAATTCTCCTTCTTTGGTACAATGAAGAGATTTGAAAAAAACCCCATCCCCTGTTCCGGAACTGGAACTGGCATAATTACTCCAGCCAACTCTAGATCTGAAACACAATTCAGAAATGCTTGAGCTTTCACTGGATTTACTGGGACATGGGAAAGAAAAAGTCTCTTTGCAGGAGGTCTCATCTTGAAACCAATTCTGTACCCTTCTGAAACAATGTTCTGAATCCAAAGATTGTGAACAGAACTGATCCAAATTTCTTTGAAAAAACGTAACCTGCCCCCTACCAGCTGAACTGGAATGAGGGCCGTACCTTCATGTGAACTTAGAAGCAGGCTTTGCCTTTCTAGCAGGCTTGGATTTATTCCAGACTGGAGATGGTTTCCAAACTGAAACTGCTCCTGAGGACGAAGGATCAGGCTTTTGTTCTTTGTTGAAACGAAAGGAACGAAAACGATTGTTAGCCCTGTTTTTACCTTTAGACTTTTTATCCTGTGGTAAAAAAGTTCCTTTCCCACCAGTAACAGTTGAAATAATAGAATCCAACTGTGAACCAAATAATTTGTTTCCCTGGAAAGAAATGGAAAGTAGAGTTGATTTAGAAGCCATATCAGCATTCCAAGTCTTAAGCCATAAAGCTCTTCTGGCTAAGATAGCCAGAGACATAAATCTAACATCAACTCTAATAATATCAAAAATGGCATCACAGATGAAATTATTAGCATGCTGGAGAAGAATAATAATATCATGAGAATCACGATTTGTTACTTGTTGCGCTAGAGTTTCCAACCAAAAAGTTGAAGCTGCAGCAACATCAGCCAATGATATAGCAGGTCTAAGAAGATTACCTGAACATAGATAAGCTTTTCTTAGAAAAGATTCAATTTTTCTATCTAAAGGATCCTTAAACGAGGTACCATCTGATGTAGGAATGGTAGTACGTTTAGCAAGGGTAGAAATAGCCCCATCAACTTTAGGGATTTTGTCCCAAAATTCTAATCTGTCAGGCGGAACAGGATATAATTGCTTAAAACGTTTAGAAGGAGTAAATGAATTACCCAATCTATCCCATTCCTTAGCAATTACTGCAGAAATAGCATTAGGAACAGGAAAGACTTCTGGAATAACCGCAGGAGCTTTAAAAACCTTATCCAAACGTATAGAATTAGTATCAAGAGGACTAGAATCCTCTATTTCTAAAGCAATTAGTACTTCTTTAAGTAAAGAGCGAATAAATTCCATCTTAAATAAATATGAAGATTTATCAGCATCAATCTCTGAGACAGAATCCTCTGAACCAGAAGAGTCCAAAGAATCAGAATGATGGTGTTCATTTAAAAATTCATCTGTAGAGAGAGAAGATTTAAAAGACTTTTTACGTTTACTAGAAGGAGGAATAACAGACAAAGCCTTCTTTATGGATTCAGAAACAAAATCTCTTATGTTATCAGGAACATTCTGCACCTTAGATGTTGAGGGAACTGCAACAGGCAATGGTACATCACTAAAGGAAATATTATCTGCATTAACAAGTTTGTCATGACATTTAATACAAACAACAGCTGGAGGAATAGCTACCAAAAGTTTACAGCAGATACACTTAGCTTTGGTAGATCCAGCAGGCAGAGGTTTTCCTGTAGTATCTTCTGGCTCAGATGCAACGTGAGACATCTTGCAATATGTAAGAGAAAAAACAACATATAAAGCAAAATAGATCAAATTCCTTATAAGACAGTTTCAGGAATGGGAAAAAAATGCCAAACATCAAGCTTCTAGCAACCAGAAGCAAATGAAAAAACATAATTTATGTAAGAACTTACCTGATAAATTCATTTCTTTCATATTAACAAGAGTCCATGAGCTAGTGACGTATGGGATATACATTCCTACCAGGAGGGGCAAAGTTTCCCAAACCTTAAAATGCCTATAAATACACCCCTCACCACACCCACAAATCAGTTTAACGAATAGCCAAGAAGTGGGGTGATAAGAAAAAAAGTGCGAAGCATATAAAATAAGGAATTGGAATAATTGTGCTTTATACAAAAAAATCATAACCACCCCAAAAAAGGGTGGGCCTCATGGACTCTTGTTAATATGAAAGAAATGAATTTATCAGGTAAGTTCTTACATAAATTATGTTTTCTTTCATGTAATTAACAAGAGTCCATGAGCTAGTGACGTATGGGATAATGACTACCCAAGATGTGGATCTTTCCACACAAGAGTCACTAGAGAGGGAGGGATAAAATAAAGACAGCCAATTCCTGCTGAAAATAATCCACACCCAAAAGAAAGTTTAACAAAAAACATAAGCAGAAGATTCAAACTGAAACCGCTGCCTGAAGAACTTTTCTACCAAAAACTGCTTCAGAAGAAGAAAATACATCAAAATGGTAGAATTTAGTAAAAGTATGCAAAGAGGACCAAGTTGCTGCTTTGCAGATCTGGTCAACCGAAGCTTCATTCCTAAACGCCCAGGAAGTAGATACTGACCTAGTAGAATGAGCTGTAATTCTCTGAGGCGGAATTTTACCCGACTCAACATAGGCAAGATGAATTAAAGATTTCAACCAAGATGCCAAAGAAATGGCAGAAGCTTTCTGGCCTTTCCTAGAACCGGAAAAGATAAGAAATAGACTAGAAGTCTTACAGAAAGATTTCGTAGCTTCAACATAATATTTCAAAGCTCTAACAACATCCAAAGAATGCAACGATTTCTCCTTAGAATTCTTAGGATTAGGACATAATGAAGGAACCACAATTTCTCTACTAATGTTGTTGGAATTCACAACTTTAGGTAAAAATTCAAAAGAAGTTCGCAACACCGCCTTATCCTGATGAAGAATCAGAAAAGGAGACTCATAAGAAAGAGCAGATAATTCAGAAACTCTTCTGGCAGAAGAGATGGCCAAAAGGAACAAAACTTTCCAAGAAAGTAATTAATATCCAATGAATGCATAGGTTCAAATGGAGGAGCTTGAAGAGCCCCCAGAACCAAATTCAAACTCCAAGGAGGAGAAATTGACTTAATGACAGGCTTTATACAAACCAAAGCTTGTACAAAACAATGAATATCAGGAAGAATAGCAATCTTTCTGTGAAAAAGAACAGAAAGAGCAGAGATTTGACCTTTCAAGGAACTTGCGGACAAACCCTTATCTAAACCATCCTGAAGAAATTGTAATATTCTCGGTATTCTAAAAGAATGCCAAGAAAAATGATGAGAAAGACACCAAGAAATATAAGTCTTCCAGACTCTATAATATATCTCTCTGGATACAGATGTACGAGCCTGTAACATAGTATTAATCACAGAGTCAGAGAAACCTCTTTGACCAAGAATCAAGCGTTCAATCTCCATACCTTTAAATTTAAGGATTTCAGATCCTGATGGAAAAAAGGACCTTGAGACAAAAGGTCTGGTCTTAACGGAAGAGTCCACGGTTGGCAAGAGGCCATCCGGACAAGATCCGCATACCAAAACCTGTGAGGCCATGCCGGAGCTACCAGCAGAACAAACGAGCATTCCTTCAGAATCTTGGAGATTACTCTTGGAAGAAGAACTAGAGGCGGAAAGATATAGGCAGGATGATACTTCCAAGGAAGTGAAAATGCATCCACTGCCTCCGCCTGAGGATCCCGGGATCTGGACAGATACCTGGGAAGTTTCTTGTTTAGATGAGAAGCCATCAGAACTATTTCTGGAAGTTCCCACATTTGAACAATCTGAAGAAATACCTCTGGGTGAAGAGACCATTCGCCCGGATGCAACGTTTGGCGACTGAGATAATCCGCTTTCCAATTGTCCATACCTGGGATATAAACCGCAGAGATTAGACAGGAGCTGGATTCCGCCCAAACCAAATTCGAGATACTTCTTTCATAGCCAGAGGACTGTGAGTCCCTCCTTGATGATTGATGTATGCCACAGTTGTGACAATGTCTTATCTGAAAACAATGAACAACTCTCTCTTCAGAAGAGGCCAAGACTGAAGAGCTCTGAAAATTGCACGGGGTTCCAAAATATTGATCGGAAATCTCACCTCCTGAGATTCCCAAACCCCTTGTGCCGCCAGATACCCCCACACAGCTCCCCAACCTGTAAGACTCGTATCTGTTGAGATTATAGTCCAGGTCGGAAGAACAAAGAAGCCCCCTGAACTAAACGATGGTGATCTGTCCACCATGTCAGAGAGTGTCGTAAAATCGGTTTAAAGATATTAATTGAGATATCTTTGAGTAATCCCTGCACCATTGGTTCAGCATACAGAGCTGAAGAGGTCGCATGTGAAAACGAGCAAAGGAGATCGCATCTGATGCGGCAGTCCTAAGATCCAACATTTCCATGCATAAGGCTACCAAAGGGAATGATTGTGACTGAAGGTTTTGACAAGCTGATATCAATGTTAAACTTCTCTTGTCTGACAAGGACAGAGTCATAGACACTGAATTTATCTAGAAACCTAAAAAGGTTACCCTTGTCTGAGGAATCAATAAACTGATTGGTAAATTGATCCTCCAACCATGAACTTGAAGAAACAACACAAGTCGATTCGTATGAGATTCTTCGAAAATGAGAAGACTGAGCAAGTACCAAGATATCGTCCAAATAAGGAAATACCAAAACCCTATTCTCTGATTACAGAAAGAAGGGCACCGAGAACCTTTGAAAAAAATTCTTGGAACTGAGGCTAGGCCAAATAGTAGAGCCACAAAACTGGTAATGCTTGTCTAAAAAGAGAATCTCAGACACTAAAAGTGATCTGGATGAATCGGAATATGCAGATACACATCCTGTAAATCTATTGTAGACATATAATGCCCTTGCTAAACAAAAGGCAGGATAGTCCTACAGTAACCATCTTGAATGTTGGTATCCTAACATAACGATTCAATAATGATAGATCCAGAACTGGTCTGAAGGAATTAACCTTCTTTGGTACAATGAAGAGATAAAATAAAACCCCAGCCCCTGTTCCAGAACTGGAACTGGCATAAATACTCCAGCCAACTCTAGATCTGAAACACATTTCAGAAATGCTGAGTCTTGCTGTGACAATTGGGACACGGGAAAGAAAAGAATCTCTTAGCAGGAGGCCTTAACTTGAAGCCAATTCTGTACCTTTCTGAAACAATGTTTCTGAAACCAGAGATTAAGAACGGAATTGATCCAAATTTCTTTGAAGAAAACGTAATCTGCCCCATACCAGCTGAGCTGGAATAAGGGCCGCACCTACATAGGTACTTAGGAGCTGGCTATAGGTTTCTATAAGGCTTGGATATATTCCAAACTGGAAATAGTTTCCAAACTGATACCGCTCCTGAGGATGAAGGATCAGGCTTTTGTTCCTTGTTGTGAGGAAAGGAACGAAATGATTATTTACCCTGGAAAGAAAGGGAAAGCAAAGTTGACTTAGAAGACATGTCAGCATTCCAAGTTTAATCCATAAAGCTTTTCTAGCTAAAATAGCTAGAGACATATACCTGACATCAACTCTAATGATATCAAAAGATGGTATCACCAATAAAATTATTAGCATGTTATAGAATAATAATAATGCTATAAAATTATGATCTGTTACTTGTTGCGCTAAAGCTTCTAACCAAAAAAGTTGAAGCTGCAGCAACATCCGCTAAAAATATAGCAGGTCTAAGAAGATTACCTGAACATAAGTAAGCTTTTCTTAGAAAGGATTCAATTTTCCTATCTAAAGGATCCTTAAATGAAGTACTATCTGCCATAGGAATAGTAGTACATTAGCAGGAGTAGAGACAGCCCCATAACCTTAGGGATTTTTGTCCCAACAAACTCTAATCTGTCAGATGGCACAGGATATAATTTGCTTAAACGTCTAGAAGGAGTAAATAAATTACCCAAATTATTCCATTCCCTGGAAATTACTTCAGAAATAGCATCAGGGAGATAAAACACTTCTGGAATAACTACAGGAGATTTAAAAACCTTATTTAAACGTTTACATTTAGTATCAAGAGGACCAGAATCCTCTATATCTAATGCAAATAACACTTCTTTAAGTAAAGAACGAATAAATTCCATCTTGAACAAATACAAAGATTTATCAGCATCAACCTCTGAGACAGAAACCTCTGAACCAGAAGAACCATTATCAGTATCAGAATGATGATGTTCATTTAAAAATTCATCTGAAAAAAAGAGAAGTTTTAAAAGACTTTTATGTATACTAGAAGGAGAAATAACAGACATAGCCTTCTTAATGGATTTAAAAAATAAAATCTCTTATGTTATCAGGAACACTCTGAAAATTAGATGTTGACGGACAGCAACAGGTAATGTAACAGTACTAAAGGAAATTTTATCTGCATTAATAAGTTTGACATGACATGCAATACAAATAACAGCTGGAGAAACAGATACCAAAAGTTTATAGCAGACTTAGCTTGGTAGTTCCAGCACTGTGCAGTGATTTTCCTGTAGTAACTTCTGACTCAGTTGCAACGTGGAACATCTTGCAATATGTAAAAGAAAAAAACAACATATAAAGCAAAATTGATCAAATTCCTTAAATGACAGTTTCAGGAATGGGAAAAAAATGCCAGTGAACAAGCTTCTAGCAACCAGAAGCAATAAATAATGAGACTTAAATAATGTGGAGACAAAAGCGACGCCCTTATTTTTTAGCGCCAAATAAGACGCCCACATTATTTGGCGCCTAAATGCTTTTGGCGCCAAGAATGACGCCACATCCGGAACGCCGACATCTTTGACGCAAAATAACGTCAAAAAATGACGCAACTTCCGGCGACACGTATGACGCCGGAAACGGAAAATAATTTTTGCGCCAAAAAAGTCCGCGCCAAGAATGACGCAATAAAATGAAGCATTTTCAGCCCCCGCGAGCCTAACAGCCCACAGGGAAAAAAGTCAAATTTTTGAGGTAAGAAAAATATGATAATTCAAAGCATAATCCCAAATATGAAACTGACTGTCTGGAAATAAGGAAAGTTGAACATTCTGAGTCAAGGCAAATAAATGTTTGAATACATATATTTAGAACTTTATAAATAAAGTGCCCAACCATAGCTTAGAGTGTCACAGAAAATAAGACTTACTTACCCCAGGACACTCATCTACATGTTTGTAGAAAGCCAAACCAGTACTGAAACGAGAATCAGTAGAGGAAATGGTAAATATAAGAGTATATCGTCGATCTGAAAAGGGAGGTAAGAGATGAATCTCTACGACCGATAACAGAGAACCTTATGAAATAGACCCCGTAGAAGGAGATCACTGCATTCAATAGGCAATACTCTCTTCACATCCCTCTGACATTCACTGCCCGCTGAGAGGAAAACCGGGCTCCAACTTGCTGCGGAGCGCATATCAACGTAGAATCTAGCACAAACTTACTTCACCACCTCCCTTGGAGGCAAAGTTTGTAAAAACTGATTTGTGGGTGTGGTGAGGGGTGTATTTATAGGCATTTTAAGGTTTGGGAAACTTTGCCCCTCCTGGTAGGAATGTATATCCCATACGTCACTAGCTCATGGACTCTTGTTAATTACATGAAAGAAATGAGACTGAAATAATGTGGAGACAAAAGCGACGCCCATATTTTTTGGCGCCAAATAAGACGCCCACATTATTTGCCGCCTAAATGCTTTTGGCGCCAAAAATGACGCCACATCCGGAACGCCGACATTTTTGGCGCAAAATAACGTCAAAAAAATGACGCAACTTCCGGCGACACGTATGACGCCGGAAACGGAAATGAATTTTTGCGCCAAAAAAGTCCGCGCCAAGAATGACGCAATAAAATGAAGCATTTTCAGCCCCCGCGAGCCTAACAGCCCACAGGGAAAAAAGTCAAATTTTTGAGGTAAGAAAAATATGATAATTAAAGCATAATCCCAAATATGAAACTGACTGTCTGGAAATAAGGAAAGTTGAACATTCTGAGTCAAGGCAAATAAATGTTTGAATACATATATTTAGAACTTTATAAATAAAGTGCCCAACCATAGCTTAGAGTGTCACAGAAAATAAGACTTACTTACCCCAGGACACTCATCTACATGTTTGTAGAAAGCCAAACCAGTACTGAAACGAGAATCAGTAGAGGAAATGGTAAATATAAGAGTATATCGTCGATCTGAAAAGGGAGGTAAGAGATGAATCTCTACGACCGATAACAGAGAACCTTATGAAATAGACCCCGTAGAAGGAGATCACTGCATTCAATAGGCAATACTCTCCTCACATCCCTCTGACATTCACTGCACGCTGAGAGGAAAACCGGGCTCCAACTTGCTGCGGAGCGCATATCAACGTAGAATCTAGCACAAACTTACTTCACCACCTCCCTTGGAGGCAAAGTTTGTAAAACTGATTTGTGGGTGTGGTGAGGGGTGTATTTATAGGCATTTTAAGGTTTGGGAAACTTTGCCCCTCCTGGTAGGAATGTATATCCCATACGTCACTAGCTCATGGACTCTTGTTAATTACATGAAAGAAAGTATATTTTTTTTGTTTATAGTTGATGAAGAAAGTAATTTGACCCAGAGTGATTTTATTGTGAATGCTAGAGAAATTTATTGTAAGCATGCAAGTGTTTTTGTATCATGTATTTTTTAAAAGTGTATTAAACTGCGTACAAAAAGTTTTTTTTTTATAGAAAAGCTATGCAAACATAAAGGTTTAGAAATCACATACCCAGTGGAGGTGGGACAGAGAGATACTAAAATGTTAACTTTTCATTGTTCTCTAAGGACCTGATGATCAAAAAATCTCTGGATTTTTTTTTTATAACTTATTAATTTACGTGTCTCTCCTTCATATTCAGAACCCTTCATTATTACTCCTGAAACTTTCGGAGGCGTACAACACCTATCTGAGTCACCCCACTCCTCAATCTCGACAACACTACTATAATCTGAAGCAGGAGAGAGATGCCCATGGTAGACAATGCACATGCAGCACATCGTCAGGGCAGGTTTTATAGATATGTGAACAAAGCAGGTAAGCTGATGGCAAATATGGTTAGAACCATTACACCTAAATCTAACATTCCAGCGATCGTGTCAGAGGGGGTTTGAGTTCAAATACCCCTACAATCATGAAAGAATTTGTGTCTTTCTACACTAAGCTATACGCTAACCAAGATATCTCAGAACTCGATAAGCACTTTTTCTGGAACAATGCAGCCATCCCTACATTAACACAGGACCAACAGTCCTCCCTTAATGCCCCCATCCATGCGCAGGAAGTAGTGAATGCCATTAAGCGCGCTAAACTGGGCAAAGCGGCGGGACCTGATGGTCTCCCTGCAGAGCACTACAAACTTTTAAGTACTGAAATAGCGCCCACCCTAGCAACACTTTTTCTCAATATCTCTCAGGCCAGTCAATGCCTGACCCCAGATTCACAGATGCTTGCATCTGCGTCATACCGAAGCCAGATAGAGACCCCACTCTGCCCCCGTCTTACAGGCCGATCTCGCTGTTGAACGGGGATTACAAGCAGTTTACAAAAATCTTAGCCGATAGACTAGCGGGGGTCCTCCCATCATTAGTGCACCAAGACCAGACTGGGTTTATTAAGCAGCGCTTCTCAATTGTTAATTTGCGGAAAACGCTTGCAGTTATATCGCAGTACCATCATGCTCGCACCAGCCCAATCCGATCTCCCCTTGGCGGACGCATGCTTGCTTTCTGTCATTGCTGAGAAGGCGTTTGACAGGGTGGAGTGGGACCACCTGTATACATCCTTTTCGAAATATGGTATAACTGGCCACTTCTTTGATGTGATACGACTCTAGTCTATGCCCTCAGCGTCACCCTTTAGACTAGAGAGAGAAACGAGGCAGGGCTGCCCGTTGTCCCCCCTTCTGTTTGACCTGGCCATTGAACCGCTAGCATGCTACATACGCCAGCATTGCGCTGGCCTTCAGATCCACACACAAAAACTACACCTCTCCCTGTTCGCGGATGACCTACTATTATATATTGGCGAGCCTGCAACAAATGTACCAAAACTACTAGATATCTTGGTGCGGTTTGGCAGATTCACTGGATACAAAATAAATATGGATAAGTCAGAGGTGCCGTGGCTCCAAAATAAAAGTGATACGAACCTCTCTAACACAAATCTCAAAATAACGTTCGGTTCTTTTAAATATTTGGGCCTCCTCCTACATATTGATCCCACACGTATCTACCACCTTAATATACCTAAAACTATAGTCACTATACAGAACCTTGTTTCCCTCCATGGGAGAATTCACTTGCTTAAAATGATAGCCTTCCCCAAGATCTTATATCTCTTGCAGATGCTCCCCCTCCTCCTTCATAACAAAGATATACAAACTCTCTCGTCCACATTTGCCTCTTTTGTGTGGAACCAAAAAAAACATAGGATCAACATGACAAAGTTGTCTATGCCGTTAACCTTGGGGGGTCTTAAGTTCCCTAACATAAAATGGTACAACTGGGCGACACTTCCTAAAGTAGTCCTAGGATGGTTGACTGGCTCTGATTACTTTTGCCCTCCAGTGGAATTAGATATTGCTGCACCGATACATCTAGCCTACCTCCCACATGCCAACCTATCTGCTCTTCCCCGTCATGTCTCCCAAAACATACTGTTTCAGGATCCCCTGAGAGCTTGGAATAAGCTATGTAGATTCTGGGGCCTAGATAGGATGGTAACCAGATATTTACCCATTCAAGGCAACCCAAAATTCATCCCCGGCTACACCCCCCGACCCTTTCAACACTGGAAGGCCCAAGGTTTGACCTCAATCGCACAATTACTTAATCCCTGTACATTTCAAATCCTCCCCTTCCATAACTTACAAGATACTTACCAGATACCTGCCGGCTCTATGTTTGCCTACTTCCAATGTAGACACTACGTCCAGGCCCTCATCGCCACTGACATGCTAGAAAACACAACCTCCAACATTGACAAACTATGCCAAATCACGAAACAGGGGTCTCATTCCATTACTCACATCTATAATTGTATTTTAGCCCACTTAGAACAGTCTGTTATGCAATCGCTACATGTTAGGTGGCAGGAGACGAGGGACATCTCTATTACCTTACAGGAGATTAAACAAGCTTTTCTAGAGTCCACAGGGCTACACTCTCTGCTTATTCGAGGGAGGTACACACTAAATTACTCCACCATGCATATATTTTACCAAAATTAAGAACAAAGTGGGTTCCTCAGGCAGTGGACATATGCAACAAGTGTTCAGCCGAATCCCCTGATCTTACTCACCTTATGTGGGATTGCCCTAAATTGAAGAGATTATGGGGCAAGGTCAGTAATTGGCTCCAGAACATCCTACATGACACTGTGACTTTGTCGGCCTCCAATGTTACCGCAGCTCCAGAAATTTTTGTACTCTGTTATTTTGCTTATCAGAAAGCTACAGTATTGGATATCTACCAAAGCCCCTCCCCTTTAAGAAACTTACAAATGCAGTGAAAGCCCAAATTCTCATAGAACAGGCTGATGTACAGGAGGACCTAGACAAGAAAATTAAAGCTTTTGCCCATAAATGGGAACCTTACCTATTATACATCCCTCCCACCTTGAGACACAGGATACTCCACCCCTTCTTCAACTCACTATTCATGCTTGAGGAGAACTTGGCTGGCACATACTTAGACTACATATGGTTCAGACTTTGATCCATCAACCAATATCCGACTGTTTGTGCCGCAAGGTATTCAAACCCCCCCCTCTGGAGCAGAGGGCCTAGAACAGTACAGTTCTTGTTATGGTAATTATGTTTTTGTTTTGGGTTTATGTTTATAAAGTTAAAAAAAATATAAAAAATAGTTCTACATCTAGGCGTGGAGATGGCCTACTTTTAGGCGATATTCTTCTGCCCTGCAAGGTAGGACGAGTGTCGCATCCACTGTACTTTTATCTGTGACTATACTATTTCTGTACATGTTTCTTCCATGTCATGATGTATCTGGACTTAAAATAAAGTTTTTAAAAATAAATAAATAAAGAATCTCTTAAATGACAGTGAGGGTGGGAATGGTATTTTTTTATTTAAAACAAAAAGTATTTAAAGGGACAGTCAAGTCCAAAAAAAACTTTCATGTTTCAAATAGGGCATGTAATTTTAAACAACTTTCCAATTTACTTTTTTGCTTTGTTCTCTTCTTATTCTTAGTTGAAAGCTAAACCTAGGAGGTTCATATGCTAATTTCTGAGACCTTGAAGGCCGCCTCTAATCTAAATGCATTTTGATAGTTTTTCACCACTAGAGAGCATTGTTTCATATAGATAACATTGAGCTCATGCACGTGAATTTACCATGGAGACAGCTCTGATTGGCTAAAATGCAAGTCTGTCAAAAGAACTGAAATAAGGGGGCAGTCTGCTGAGGCTTAGATACAAGGTACAATAGACCAATCATTAAACTGTGCTTCTCTTACTATGGAAAAAGGTCTTATTTGCTTTAAAACTGTTGGTACAGATTTAAATGATGTACCCCAAAAACAAGTTGTTATTAACAAAATCCTTTTACACAAAAGTGGTTATACACCTTTAAAACACAAGTTTTTATCAATCTGTCACAGTTCTAATTATCCAAAATAACCAATGAGTAGGAATATAGCAAATAGCACACACATTTAAAATATATAATACATAGTACTAAAATACTTCCCAGATGGTGATGGAAGTGAAGCGAGTAGAGTGGATGCTGCTCTGTTAGGGGATGCAAAAACTGTGCTCCTACTCCCAAGAACGATACTGCAAACACAAAAAGAGAAAAACAGAGCGCAACCCACTCTAAGAGTAAAATCGTTTATTACAGGATATAGAAGGGTATTTAAAACGCATGTATAACAAACACGTACACAGAACAAATAGAATGTAGGCACTAAAAAATCACCATAGGGTAATGTCCTCCGTCAGCTCCCGGATGGGACTGTTCCTTCTCTTGCTCATCTTAGGTATTTCAGAGCGAGTGTTTGGATATCCGAAACGCCACAGGAAGTGGTTACGATACCAGGATCGTCACAGACTCACGGCCTTAGACTCCCAATGACTGATCACCTGTAGCCGTATGTGAAGAAGACTCTACGCGTTTCATCGGGTTAAGACCCGACTTTGTCAAGAGATATTCTGTCAATGGTGCATAGTTCCTTTTAAATTTAGCGGGGTTGACACACCTCCGATGTTAAGAGAGATTTGATTGGCGGTTGCTCCTGATCAGAGCGATGATCCTTCTTATACATCTGTAATGTCCATCGCATATTTTTTGTGTGAAAGGCACACACAAACAATACAAATGCTGTATAAAAGAATGGAATAAATACATAGTGACCACATATTAGAAACAACATATTAAAAGAGAACATATTAAAAAGTGATAAAATAGTAATAACATTTTAATAATTTAACATGTATAAATAATTTATAAATACCAAAGTGTGTAAAGTCATCAATACTATAACACACCTATTTGTTGGACTTAATGTAAAAGTTGATACTATATACACCCCAAAAATCCAATAAACGAACATGTGTATACAAATACTCAATAATAGTAGTGATAATATACAATAAATAAGTATATATAAAAAAATTAATTAAAAAACTTCAAATAAATTAATTGTTTATTTATTTATTTGCATATCTGAGTGTATAAACACCACAGTATATAAGACGAGGGAATAGGATGGAGAAAATCAAAGAGAACCTCCGAAAACGAAAAAACATAATTTATGTAAGAACTTACCTGATAAATTCATTTCTTTCATATTAGCAAGAGTCCATGAGCTAGTGACGTATGGGATATACATTCCTACCCGGAGGGGCAAAGTTTCCCAAACCTCAAAATGCCTATAAATACACCCCTCACCACACCCACAAATCAGTTTAACGCATAGCCAAGAAGTGGGGTGATAAGACAAAGTGCAAAAGCATAAAAAAAATAAGGAATTGGAATAATTGTGCTTTATACAAAAAAATCATAACCACCACAAAAAAGGGTGGACCTCATGGACTCTTGCTAATATGAAAGAAATGAATTTATCAGGTAAGTTCTTACATAAATTATGTTTTCTTTCATGTAATTAGCAAGAGTCCATGAGCTAGTGACGTATGGGATAATGACTACCCAAGATGTGGATCTTCCACGCAAGAGTCACTAGAGAGGGAGGGATAAAATAAAGACAGCCAATTCCGCTGAAAATAATCCACAGCCAAAATAAAGTTTAAATCTTATAATGAAAAAAACTGAAATTATAAGCAGAAGAATCAAACTGAAACAGCTGCCTGAAGTACTTTTCTACCAAAAACTGCTTCAGAAGAAGAAAACACATCAAAATGGTAGAATTTAGTAAAAGTATGCAAAGAAGACCAAGTTGCTGCTTTGCAAATCTGATCAACCGAAGCTTCATTCCTAAACGCCCAGGAAGTAGAAACTGACCTAGTAGAATGAGCTGTAATCCTTTGAGGCGGAGTTTTACCCGACTCGACATAAGCATGATGAATTAAAGATTTCAACCAGGATGCCAAAGAAATTGCAGAGGCCTTCTGACCTTTCCTAGAACCGGAAAAGATAACAAATAGACTAGAAGTCTTTCGGAAATTCTTAGTAGCTTCAACATAATATTTCAAAGCTCTAACTACATCCAAAGAATGCAATGATCTCTCCGTAGAATTCTTAGGATTAGGACACAATGAAGGAACCACAATTTCTCTACTAATGTTGTTAGAATTCACAACCTTAGGTAAAAATTTAAAAGAAGTTCGCAACACCGCCTTATCCTGATGAAAAACAAGAAAGAGCAGATAATTCAGAAACTCTTCTAGAAGAAGAGATGGCCAAAAGAAACAAAACTTTCCAAGAAAGTAATTTAATGTCCAGTGACTGCATAGGTTCAAACAGAGGAGCTTGAAGAGCCCCCAGAACCAAATTCAAACTCCAAGGAGGAGAAATTGACTTAATTACAGGTTTTATACGAACCAAAGCTTGTACAAAACAATGAATATCAGGAAGATTAGCAATTTTTCTGTGAAAAAGAACAGAAAGAGCAGAGATTTGTCCTTTCAAGGAACTTGCAGACAAACCTTTCTCCAAACCATCCTGAAGAAACTGTAAAATTCTCGGAATTCTAAAAGAATGCCAGGAAAAATGATGAGAAAGACACCAAGAAATATAAGTCTTCCAGACTCTATAATATATCTCCCTAGATACAGATTTACGAGCCTGTAACATAGTATTAATCACAGAGTCAGAGAAACCTCTTTGACTAAGAATCAAGCGTTCAATCTCCATACCTTTAAATTTAAGGATTTGAGATCCTGATGGAAAAAAGGACCTTGCGACAGAAGGTCTGGTCTTAACGGAAGAGTCCACGGTTGGCAAGAGGCCATCCGGACAAGATCCGCATACCAAAACCTGTGAGGCCATGCTGAAGCTACCAGCAGAACAAACGAGCATTCCTTCAGAATCTTGGAGATCACTCTTGGAAGAAGAACTAGAGGCGGAAAGATATAAGCAGGATGATACTTCCAAGGAAGTGACAATGCATCCACTGCTTCCGCTTGAGGATCCCTGGATCTGGACAGATACCTGGGAAGTTTCTTGTTTAGATGAGAGGCCATCAGATCTATTTCTGGAAGTCCCCACATTTGGACAATCTGAAGAAATACCTCTGGGTGAAGAGACCATTCGCCCGGATGCAACGTTTGGCGACTGAGATAATCCGCTTCCCAATTGTCTATACCTGGGATATGAACCGCAGAAACTAGACAGGAGCTGGATTCCGCCCAAACCAGAATTTGAGATACTTCTTTCATAGCCAGAGGGCTGTGAGTCTCTCCTTGATGATTGATGTATGCCACAGTTGTGATATTGTCTGTCTGAAAACAAATGAACGATTCTCTCTTTAGAAGAGGCCAAGACTGAAGAGCTCTGAAAATTGCACGGAGTTCCAAAATATTGATCGGTAATCTCACCTCCAGAGATTCCCAAACCCCTTGTGCCGTCAGAGACCCCCACACAGCTCCCCAACCTGTAAGACTTGCATCTGTTGAGATTACAGTCCAGGTCGGAAGAACAAAAGAAGCCCCCTGAACTAAACGATGGTGATCTGTCCACCACGTCAGAGAGTGTCGTACAATCGGTTTTAAAGATATTAATTGAGATATCTTTGTGTAATCCCTGCACCACTGGTTCAGCATACAGAGCTGAAGAGGTCGCATGTGAAAACGAGCAAAGGGGATCGCGTCCGATGCAGCAGTCATAAGACCTAGAATTTCCATGCATAAGGCTACCGAAGGGAATGATTGTGACTGAAGGTTTTGACAAGCTGATATCAATTTTAGACGTCTCTTGTCTGTCAAAGATAGAGTCATGGACACTGAATCTATCTGGAAACCCAAAAAGGTTACCCTTGTCTGAGGAATCAATGAACTTTTTAGTAAATTGATCCTCCAACCATGATCTTGAAGAAACAACACAAGTCGATTCGTATGAGATTCTGCTAAATGTGAAGACTGAGCAAGTACCAAGATATCGTCCAAATAAGGAAATACCACAATACCCTGTTCTCTGATTACAGACAGAAGGGCACCGAGAACCTTTGTAAAAATTCTTGGAGCTGTTGCTAGGCCAAACGGCAGAGCCACAAACTTGTAATGCTTGTCTAGGAACGAGAATCTCAGAAACTGATAGTGATCTGGATGAATCGGAATATGCAGATATGCATCCTGTAAATCTATTGTAGACATATAATGCCCTTGCTGAACAAAAGGCAGGATAGTCCTTACAGTTACCATTTTGAATGTTGGTATCCTTACATAACGATTCAATATTTTTAGATCCAGAACTGGTCTGAAGGAATTCTCCTTCTTTGGTACAATGAAGAGATTTGAATAAAACCCCAGCCCCTGTTCCAGAACTGGAACTGGCATAATTACTCCAGCCAACTCTAGATCTGAAACACATTTCAGAAATGCTTGAGCCTTCGCTGGATTTACTGGGACACGGGAAAGAAAAAATCTCTTTGCAGGAGGCCTTATCTTGAAGCCAATTCTGTACCCTTCTGAAACAATATTCTGAATCCAAAGATTGTAAACTGAATTGATCCAAATTTCTTTGAAAAAACGTAATCTGCCCCCTACCAGTTGAGCTGGAATGAGGGCCGCACCTTCATGTGGACTTAGGAGCTGGCTTTGATTTTCTAAAAGGCTTGGATTTATTCCAGACTGGAGATGGTTTCCAAACTGATACCGCTCCTGAGGATGAAAGATCAGGCTTTTGTTCCTTGTTGTGACGAAAGGAACGAAAATGATTATTAGACTTAAATTTACCTTTAGATTTTTTTATCCTGTGGTAAAAAAGTTCCTTTCCCTCCAGTAACAGTTGAGATAATAGAATCCAACTGAGAACCAAATAATTGATTACCCTGGAAAGAAAGGGAAAGCAGAGTAGACTTAGAAGACATATCAGCATTCCAAGTTTTAAGCCATAAAGCTCTTCTAGCTAAAATAGCTAGAGACATATACCTGACATCAACTCTAATGATATCAAAGATGGCATCACAAATAAAATTATTAGCATGTTGAAGAAGAATAATAATGCTATGAGAATTATGATCTGTTACTTGTTGCGCTAAAGCTTCCAACCAAAAAGTTGAAGCTGCAGCAACATCCGCCAAAGATATAGCAGGTCTAAGAAGATTACCTGAACACAAGTAAGCTTTTCTTAGAAAGGATTCAATGTTCCTATCTAAAGGATCCTTAAAGGAAGTACCATCTGCCGTAGGAATGGTAGTACGCTTAGCAAGAGTAGAGAAAGCCCCATCAACCTTAGGGATTTTGTCCCTAAATTCTAATCTGTCAGATGGCACAGGATATAATTGCTTAAAACGTTTAGAAGGAGTAAATGAATTACCCAAATTATTCCATTCCCTGGAAATTACTTCAGAAATAGCACCAGGAACAGGAAAAACTTCTGGAATAACTACAGGAGATTTAAAAACCTTATCTAAACGTTTAGATTTAGTATCAAGAGGACCAGAATCCTCAATTTCTAATGCAATTAGGACTTCTTTAAGTAAAGAACGAATAAATTCCATTTTAAATAAATATGAAGATTTATCAGCATCAACCTCTGAGACAGAATCCTCTGAACCAGAAGAACCATTATCAGAATCAGAATGATGATGTTCATTTAAAAATTCATCTGAAAAATGAGAAGTTTTAAAAGACTTTTACATTTACTAGAAGGAGGAATAATAGACATAGCCTTCTTAATGGATTTAGAAACAAAATCTCTTATGTTATCAGGAACACTCTGAGTATTAGATGTTGATGGAACAGCAGCAGGTAATGTAACTTTACTAAAGGAAATATTATCTGCATTAACAAGTTTGTCATGACATTCAATACAAACAACAGCTGGAGGAACAGCTACCAAAAGTTTACAGCAGATACACTTAGCTTTGGTAGCTCCAGCACCAGGCAGCGATTTTCCAGAAGTATCTTCTGACTCAGCTTCAACATGGGACATCTTGCAATATGTAATAGAAAAAACAACATATAAAGCAAAATTGATCAAATTCCTTAAATGACAGTTTCAGGAATGGGAAAAAATGCCAGTGAACAAGCTTCTAGCAACCAGAAGCAATAAAAAATGAGACTTAAATAATGTGGAGACAAAAGTGACGCCCATATTTTTTTAGCGCCAAATAAGACGCCCACATTATTTGGCGCCTAAATGCTTTTGGCGCCAAAAATGACGCCACATCCGGAACGCCGACATTTTTGGCGCAAAAGAACGTCAAAAAATGACGCAACTTCCGGCGACATGTATGACGCCGGAAACAGAAAAAAATTTTTGCGGCAAAAAAGTCCGCGCCAAGAATGACGCAATAAAATGAAGCATTTTCAGCCCCCGCGAGCCTAACAGCCCACAGGGAAAAGTCAAATTTTAAGGTAAGAAAAAAATTGATTTATTCAAATGCATTATCCCAAATATGAAACTGACTGTCTGAAAATAAGGAATGTTGAACATCCTGAGTCAAGGCAAATAAATGTTTGAATACATATATTTAGAACTTTATAAAAAAGTGCCCAACCATAGCTTAGAGTGTCACAGAAAATAAGACTTACTTACCCCAGGACACTCATCTACATGTTGTAGAAAGCCAAACCAGTACTGAAACGAAAATCAGCAGAGGTAATGGTATATATATATAAGAGTATATCGTCGATCTGAAAAGGGAGGTAAGAGATGAATCTCTACGACCGATAACAGAGAACCTATGAAATAGACACCGTAGAAGGAGATCTTTGAATTCAAATAGGCAATACTCTCCTCACATCCCTCTGACATTCACTGCACGCTGAGAGGAAAACCGGGCTCCAACCTGCTGCGGAGCGCATATCAACGTAGAATCTAGCACTAACTTACTTCACCACCTCCATAGGAGGCAAAGTTTGTAAAACTGATTTGTGGGTGTGGTGAGGGGTGTATTTGTAGGCATTTTGAGGTTTGGGAAACTTTGCCCCTCCTGGTAGGAATGTATATCCCATACGTCACTAGCTCATGGACTCTTGCTAATTACATGAAAGAAATGAATTTATCAGGTAAGTTCTTACATAAATTATGTTTTCTTTCATGTAATTGGCAAGAGTCCATGAGCTAGTGACGTATGGGATATCAAATACCCAAGATATGGAACTCCATGCAAGAGTCACTAGAGAGGGAGGGATAAAAATAAACAACAGCCATATGCTGAAAAATTAACCCACAACCCAAAATATAAGTTATTCTCATGAAGAAAAGAAAAACTTCAAAAGGAAATTTATGCTTACCTGATAAATTGATTTCTTCTACGATACGACGAGTCCACTTACTTGTGGGATATTATCCTCCTGCTAACAGGAAGTGGTAAAGAGCACCACAGCAGAGCTGTATATATAGCTCCTCCCTTCCCCTACACCGCCAGTCATTCGACCGAAGGTTTAGGAAGAGAAAGGAAAAGCTAAAAGTTGCAGAGGTGACTGAAGTTGTAAAAATAAAACATAATCTGTCTTAAAAATGACAGGGAGGGCCATGGACTCGTCGTATCATAGAAGAAATCAATTTATCAGGTAAGCATAAATTTCCTTTTCTTCTACAAGATACGACGAGTCCACAGATTTCATCCTTACTTGTGGGATACAATACCAAAGCTACAGGACATGGATGAAAGGGAGGGACAAGACAGAAACCTAAATGGAAGGCACCACTGCTTGAAGAAGTTTTCTCCCAAAAACAGCCTCAGAAGAAGCAAAATTATCAAATTTGGAAAATTTGGAAAAGTATGAAGGGACGACCAAGTCGCAGCCTTACAAATCTGTTCAACAGAAGCATCGTTTTTAAAGGCCCATGTGGAAGCCACAGCCCTAGTAAAAGGAGTCATAATTCTTTCAGGAGGCTGCTGTCCAGCAGTCTCATATGCCACGCGGATGATACTCCTCAGCTAAAAAGAAAGAGAGGTAGCCGTAGCTTTCTGACCCCTACGCTTTCCAGAATAAACAATGAATAATGAAGATGATTGACGGAAATCCTTAGTCGTCTTAAAGTAAAACTTCAAGGCACGGACCACGTCCAGATTATGTAACAGACGCTCCTTCTTAGAAGAAGGATTAGGAAAAAAGGAAGGAACAACAATTTCCTGATTAATATTCTTATTTGAAACAACCTTAGGAAGAAATCCAGGTTTGGTACGTAAAACCACCTTATAAGAATGAAAGATAAGATAAGGTGTATCACATTGTAATGCTGAAAGCTCAGAAACTCTTTGAGCAGAAGAAATAGCAACTAAAAACAGAACTTTCCAAGATAATAATTTAATATCTACGGAATGCATGGGCTCAAACGGAACCCCTTGAAGAACTTGAAGAACTAAATTCAAACTCCAGGGAGGAGTAATTGGTCTAAATACAGGCTTAATTCTAGTTAGAGCCTGACAAAAAGACTGAACATCTGGCACATCTGCCAAACGTTTGTGAAGCAAAATTGACAAAGCAGAAAATTGTCCCTTTAAGGAACTTGCTGATAACCCTTTCTCCAATCCTTCTTGGAGAAAAGACAGAATCCTGGGAATCCTAATTTTACTCCATGAGTAACCCTTGGATCCACACCAATAAAGATATTTACGCCATATCTTATGATAGATTTTTCTAGTGACAGGCTTTCGAGCCTGTATCAAAGTATCGATGACCGAATCAGAGACTCCTCGCTTAGATAGAATCAAGCGTTCAATCTCCAAGCAGTCAGCTGCAGAGAAATTAGATTTGGATGTTGGAAAGGTCCTTGAATGAGAAGGTCCTGTCTCAAAGGAAGTTTCCACGGCGGCAAAGAGGACATGTCCACTAAATCTGCATACCAAGTCCTGCGTAGCCACGCAGGTGCTATCACGATTACTGAAGCTCTCTCCTGCTTGATTCGAGCAATCACGCGTGGAAGGAGAGGAAACGGTGGAAACACATAAGCTAGGCTGAACGACCAAGGCACTGCTAGGGCATCTATCAGTTCGGCCTGTGGATCCCTCGACCTGGATCCGTAACGTGGAAGTTTGGCATTCTGGTGAGATGCCATCAAATCCAGTTCCGGTCTGCCCCATTTGTGAATCAATGAAGCAAACACCTCCGGATGGAGCTCCCACTCCCCCGGATGAAAAGTCTGCCGACTTAGAAAATCTGCTTCCCAGTTTTCTACTCCTGGGATGTAGATTGCCGACAGATAACAAGAGTGGGCCTCCGCCCATCAGATTATGTTGGATACTTCTATCATCGCCAAGGAACTCCTCATTCCCCCCTGATGATTGATATATGCCACAGTCATGATGTTGTCCGACTAGAATCTGATGAATTTGGCCGAAGCCAACTGAGGCCATGCCTGAAGCGCATTGAATATTGCTCTCACTTCCAGGATATTGATTGGAAGTAGAGACTCCACCTGAGTCCAAACACCCTGAGCCTTCAGGGAATTCCAGACTGCAACCCAGCCCAGAAGACTGGCGTCCATTGTCACTATCACCCACAAGGGTCTGCGGAAACATGTCCCCTTGGACAAATGATCCGGCGACAACCACCAAAGAAGAAAGTCTCTGGTCTCTTGATCCAGATTTATCTGAGGAGATAGTCCCCATTCCACTGTCTGAGCATGCACAGCTGCAGTGGTCTGAGATGAAAAAACGAATGAACTCTTTTCTATGTTCACTTTCCAACCGTGAGTTCTCAGGAAAGACAATACTATGTCCGTGTGAGATTTTGTCAATTGATAAGGCGCCACTGCTATGCCCCGCAGTCTGAGAACCACTAGAAGAGATCCTAGAACCTTTGTGAAGATTCTGGGTGCTGTGGTCAACCCGAAGGGAAGAGCCACGAACTGATAATGTTTGTCCAGGAAGGCAAACCTTAGGAACTGATGATGATCCTTGTGAATAGGGATATGAAGGTATGCATCCTTCAAGTCCACGGTAGTCATATATTTACCCTCCTGGAGCATTGGTAATATTGTTCGTATATGAACGATGGGACTCTGAAAAACTTGTTTAGACACTTGAGATCTACAATGGGTCTGAAAGTTCCCTCTTTTTTGGGAACCACAAAAAGATTTGAGTAAAACCCCTGTCCCTGTTCCGGCTTTGGAACGGGACACATTACTCCCATGGTAGAGAGGTCTTTTACACAGCGTAAGAACGCCTCTCTTTTTATCTGGTCTACAGATAATCTTGAAAGCTGAAACCTCCCTCTTGGGAGAAAATCCTTGAATTCCAGTTGATACCCGTGGGTCACGATTTCCAGCGCCCAAGGGTCCTGAACATCTCTTGCCCAAGCCTGAGCAAAGAAAGAAAGTCTGCCCCCTACTAGATCCAGTCCCGGATCGGGGGCCGCCCCTTCATGCTGTCTTGGTAACAGCAGCGGGCTTCTTGGATTGTTTACCTTTATTCCAGACTGACTTGGATTGAGCAAAATTCCCTTCCTGCTTTGTGGAGGAAGAGGAAGCAGAGGGTCCTCCTTTAAAGTTTCGAAAAGAACGAAAATTATTTTGTTTACCCCTCATCTTAACAGATTTATCCTGGGGTAAGGCATGGCCTTTACCTCCAGTAATGTCAGAAATGATTTCCTTCAATTCAGGCCCAAATAGGGTCTTACCTTTAAAAGGAATAGCTAAAAGCTTAGATTTTGATGACACATCAGCAGACCAAGATTTGAGCTATAACGCTCTATGCGCTAAAATGGCAAATCCTGCATTTTTCGCCGCTAGTTTAGCAATTTGAAAAGCGGCATCAGTAATAAAAGAATTAGCTAGCTTGAGAGCCTTAATTCTATCCAAAATGTCATCTAATGGAGTCTCAACCTTCAGAGACTCTTCTAGAGCATCAAACCAAAAAGCTGCTGCAGTAGTAACTGGAACAATGCAAGCCGTAGGTTGTAAAAGGAAACCCTGATGAATAAATAATTTCTTTAGAAGACCCTCTAACTTTTTATCCATAGGGTCTTTGAAAGAACAACTATCCTCAATAGGTATAGTTGTACGCTTAGCCAGGGTAGAAATAGCTCCCTCCACCTTAGGGACCATTTGCTAAGAGTCCCGAATGGTGTCTGATATGGGAAACATTTTCTTAAAATTAGGAGGGGGTGAGAACAGTATACCTGGTCTATCCCATTCCTTTTTTACAATTTCCGAAATTCTTTTAGGAACTGGAAAAACATCAGTGTAAGTAGGCACCTCTAGATATTTGTCCATCTTACACAATTTCTCTGGTGGTATTACAATAGTATCACAATCATCCAGAGTTGCTAAAGTTCTCCCTGACCCCCAACTCAGAGCACTGTGAGGGTACATCGGAAATAGCAAATAAAGCATCAGAGGATTCAGTATTCACATTAATACCTGACCTACTGCGTTTACCCTGTAACACTGGTAATTTAGATAATACCTCTGTAAGGGTAGTTGACATAACTGCAGCCATCTCCTGCAGAGTAAAAGAATTAGACGCACTAGAGGTACTTGGAGTCGCTTGTGTGGGCGTTAAAGGTTGTGACACTTGGGTAGAATTGGATGGCATATCCTGATTCTCTTCAGACTGAGAATCATCCTTAGGCACACTTTCTTTACCTAAAATATGCTTTTTTTTTTTAAGGCCCTTTCAGTACAAGAGGTATACAATGTAAGAGGGGATTCCACAATGGCTTCCAAACACATAGAGCAATGAGTTTCCTCAATGTCAGACATGTTGAACAGACTAGTAATAACCACAATAGTCGTTTAAACACTTTATTTATTGAATTAATTTTTTTTTTAAAAACGTGTACTGCGCCCTTAAGAGATAAAAAAAGCGCACAATTTTTTCAAAACTGCCTAAAAACGTTAAATAACGCTCTCTAATTAGCTACACATATACAATAGTGCCAAAAAGTATTGCACTCTAAGAGCAAAGGGTAAAATTAACAAATGTCAGCCAGTTCTGATACACTAAGTCTCCTCAGAAATAAAGGACTGAACATACCTCAATGCTGTTTGTAGCATGAAACCGTTCTCCACACTGAAGATTTCTCTTGTACTACCTTCAGAAGCACTGTGGGAACCAACATGGATCTTAGTTACAGCTGCTAAGATCATCAACCTCAGGGCAGAAATCTTCTTCCATATCTCCCTGAGGAAAATAGTACTCACCGGTACCATTTAAAATAAAAAACTTCTTGATTGAAGAAACTAAAACTAACACCTCACTTTACCTCTTCCTAGTACTAAACACAGGCAAATAGAATGACTAGGGGTGGAGGAGCTATATATACAGCTCTGCTGTGGTGCTCTTTGTCACTTCATGTTAGCAGGAGGATAATATCCCACAAGTAAGGATGAAATCCGTGGACTCGTCGTATCTTGTAGAAGAAACATCAGCAGAAGAAACAAACTGAAACAGCTGCCTGAAGAACTTTCTACCAAAAACTGCTTCAGAAGAAGCAAATACATTCAAAACAGTAGAATTTAGTAAATGTATGCAAAGAGGACCAAGTCGCTGCTTTGCAAATCTGATCAACTGAAGATTCATTCTTAAAAGCCCACAAAGTGGAGACTGATCTAGTAGAATGAGCTGTAATTCTCTGAGGCGGGGCTTGACCCGACTCCAAATAAGCTTGATGAATCAAAAGCTTTAACCAAGAAGCCAAGGAAATAGCAGAGGCCTTCTGACCTTTCCTAGGACCAGAAAATATAACAAATAGACTAGAAGTCTTCCTGAAATCTTCAACAAAATATTTCAAAGCTCTTACCACATCCAAAAAATGTAAGGATTTTTCCAAAGGATTCTTAGGATTAGGACACAAGGAAGGGACAATTTCTCTACTAATGTTGTTAGAATTCACAACCTTAGGTAAAAATTCAAATGAAGTCCACAAAACCGCCTTATCCTGATGAAAAATCAGAAAAGGAGATTCACAAGAAAGAGCCGATAGCTCAGATACTCTTCTAGCAGAAGAAATGGCCAAAAGGAACAACACTTTCCAAGAAAGTAAGCAAACAGTTCACAGTTCCGATGCAAGGAAAGGCAGGGAGAGATATCGACAATTAAAATAATATATATTTATTTATACTTGCATTAAAAATGTTGACAAGGCACAGCAAACAGACAGACTTCGGCTGACGCGTTTCCTGCCTTACTGGCAGTTCATCAGAGCACAAAATTCAGTGTTACCAGCAGCTGTTTAATCAGGTAGGGGTCTAAACCTCAATTATCATAGTAAGTAAATTCATTACACAAATTAACCCTTTAGTTACTCCAGCTGGAAATACACATTGTTTAAATAAACACCTGAGTTAATTTTCTTACTTTTGCAGATAACACCCTAAAAATATCACAAAAGACATTTCCTAAAACTAAAAACAAATATACCTTTAGAATCCTACATCAATTTGGAAACATTGCAAAATACGATCTCAAAAGTTACACACTCTAAATAAGATCCAGGTAGAGCACAAGACACCAATCGCAACAATGTAGCCGTCAAAGTATACAAAGTCAAATGCAACTTAATGTAAAGTAAGCAAGTGCGTTTGTTGTCTAATGTGTTCTAATCCTGGAGATATCGAGTGAGGACACAGAATTTAAAATTCAAAAGAGTTGTTCATTAGAGGGACATTTGTTGAAGAGCAGAAATAAGTATTACTGATATACCATCAAGATACCAAAAAAAAATATATTCATCTAAGCCTTACTTATTTCATCAAATAGTAATCTCATCTGGAGAACATCACAATGACATACAGTATTAAATTAAACTGCAGGCCAAGACCAACCTTTACTCATGGATATTATTGTAGCAAATATACCCTACTAACCACATTAAACCTCAATGAGTTACATAAATAGTATGGACCAACCTACTATATGATTACCTATCAATATATAATTTAATATCACTGATTTTATTTATCCCCATAGGGCTACCAGTTTTGAGCGTATAGATCCAATAAACCTCCCTCTTGCTGAGAGCTTTATATCTATCCCCACCTCTCAAACCTAGCTTAACCTGTTCAATACCTTGGAACCTAAATACACTGAACTTATCGCTGTGTGAAAAAAAGTGCTTTGCAATTTCTCTACTAATGTTGTTAGAATTCACAACCTTAGGTAAAAATTCAAATGAAGTCCGCAAAACCGCCTTATCCTGATGAAAAATCAGAAACGGAGATTCACAAGAAAGAGCCGACAGCTCAGATACTCTTCTAGCAGAAGAAATGGCCAAAAGGAACAACACTTTCCAAGAAAGTAGTTTAATGTCCAAAGAGTGCATAGGCTCAAACGGAGGAGCCTGTAATGCCTTCAAAACCAAATTAAGACTCCAAAGAGGATAAATTGATTTAATGACGGGCTTAATACGAACTAAAGCCTGTACAAAACAGTGAATATCAGGAAGTTTAGCAATCTTTCTGTGAAATAATACTGAAAGAGCAGAGATTTGTTCCTTCAAGGAACTTGCCAACAAACCCCTATCCAAACCATTCTGGAGAAACTGTAAAATTCTAGGAATTCTAAAAGAATGCCAAGAGAATTTATGAGAAGAACACCATGAAATGTAAATCTTCCAAACTCGATAATAAATCTTCCTAGAGACAGATTTACGAGCTTGTAACATAGTATTAATTATTGAGTCAGAGAAACCTCTATGACTTAATACTAAGCGTTCAATTTCCATACCTTCAAATTTAATTTACAAATGGAGTGATAGGATCAGCGCTTATGATAGCAAGAGGAATCAAGCAGCTAAAAACAGTAGATAAACAGGTAGTATATTGTGTAATAAAAAAATAATAATTTATTTAAAAACGTTCAAGGATAATATAGCAGATGATATCTAGCTCTTGCAGATAATATTTGACTGTAATATATGGTTATTCATTATCAAATTGACATTTTCGTTTAGTTTCTGGATATTGTGACCTTGATCTACTATAGGATATCTTTGAGTATTTCAAAGCTATAAACATTTATATGTTCTTTTGATCTGCAATAAATTAGCTTAATAACATCATCATAGTGAACCTTTATTACTTCTTTCATAGCTAGGGGACTGTAAGTCCCACCCTAATGATTGACATATGCCCCCGTTGTGATATTGTCTGTCTGAAAACAAATGAACTGTTCTCTCTTCAACAGAGGTCAAAAACTGAAGAGCTCTGAGAATTGCATTGAGTTCTAAAATATTGATTGGTAATCTCGCCTCTTGAGATTTCCAAACTCCTTGTGCTGTCAGAGATTCCCAGACAGCTCCCCAACATGAAAGACTCGCATCTGTTGTGATCACAGTCCAGGTTGGCCGAACAAAAGAGGCCACTTGAACTAAACGCTGGTGGATTAACCACCACGTCAGAGAGTGTTGAACATTGGGATTTAAGGATATTGATTGTGATATCTTTGTATAATCCCGGCACCACTGATTCAGCATGCAAAGCTGGAGAGGTCTCATGTAAAAACGAGCAAAATGAATCGCATCCGATGCTGCAGTCATGAGGCCTAAAACTTCCATGCACATAGCCACTGAAGGGAATGACTGAGACTGAAGGTGCCGACATGCTGCAACCAATTTCAAACGTCTCTTGTCTGTTAGAGACAGAGTCATGGACACTGAATCTATCCAGAAACCTATAAAGGTGACCCTTGTCTGAGGAATCAAAAAACTTTTTGCTACATTGATCCTCCAACCATGTTTACGAAAAGAAACAACACAAGTTGATTTGTGTGTGATTCTGCAAAACGTAAAGACTGAGCTAGTACCAAGATATCGTCCAAATAAGGAAACACCACAATACCCTGTTCTCTGATTACAAAGAGAAGGGCACCCAGAACCTTTGAAAAGATTCTTGGAGCTGTTGCTAGGCCAAATGGAAGAGCAACAAATTGGTAATGCTTGTCTAGAAAAGAGAATCTCAGGAACTGATAATGTTCTGGATGAATCGGAATATGAAGGTAAGCATCCTGCAAGTCTATTGTAGACATATAATGTCCTTGCTGAACAAAAGGCAGAATAGTCCTTATAGTTACCATCTTGAAAGTTGGTACTCTTACATAACGATTCAAAATTTTCAGATCCAGAACTGGTCTGAATGAATTTTCTTTCTTTGGGACAATGAATAGATTTGAATAAAACCCCAGGCCTTGTTCCTGAAAGGAACCGGCATGATTACCCCTGAAAACTCCAGATCTGAAACACACTTCAGGAAAGCCTGAGCTTTTACTGGATTCACTGGGATGCGTGAGAGAAAAAATCTCCTCACAGGAGTTCTTACTCTGAATCCTGAGAGACAATGCTCTGAATCCATTGATTTTGGACAGAATTTATCCAAACATCCTTGAAAAACCTTAATCTGCCCCCTACCAGCTGTGCTGGAATGAGGGCTGCACCTTCATGTGGACTTAGGGGCTGACTTTATTATTCCAATTTGAGGAAGGCTTCCAATTGGAAACAGATTCTTTGGGGGAAGGATTAGGTTTTTGTTCCTTATTTTGATGAAAGGAACAAAAACGATTAGAACCCCCCAGTAACAGTTGAAATAATAGAATCCAACTGAGAACCAAATAAATTATTTACCTTGGAAAGAAAGAGATAATAATCTAGACTTAGATGTCATATCAGCATTCCAAGATTTAAGCCACAAAGCTCTTCTAGCTAAAATAGCTAAAGACATGGATCTAACATCAATTTTAATAATATCAAAAATGGCATCACAAATAAAATGATTAGCATGTTGCAGTAAGCGAACAATGGTAGATATGTCAGAATCCAATTCTTGTTGCGCTAAATTCTCCAACCAAAAAGTTGAAGCAGCTGCAACATCAGCCAAAGTAATTGCAGGCCTAAAAAGATGACCTGAATATAAATAGGCTTTCCTTAGATAAGATTCAAGCTTCCTATCTAAAGGATTTTTAAAGGAAGTACTATCTTCCATAGGAATAGTGGTTTGTTTAGCAAGAGTAGAAATAGCAACTTTGGGGATCTTTTCCCAAAACTCTATTGCAACCGCTGGTAAAGGATACAATTTTTTAAAACTTGCAGAAGGATTAAAAAGAATACCCGGCTTATGGGAGACATCCGGAGGCGGAGCTAAGCGCGAGTCATGGAGCGCTTCTCTCTGCAAACCGCCGCATCAGCTCCGTAGGCAAGAGGTACGGTGCCTGGAGCCCTGTGACTAGGGAGGAAGGTGCGGGTCAAGTCAGACGACCTGAGGCTGGCTGAGAAGGGCCTGGGAACGCTCCCCCTGCGGGAGGAAAGCATCTTTTGAGAAGGAGAATCTAAAATACCCCATTGAGGCTTGGTAACTAAACTTAATTATTGTGCACTCTCCGGTAAACTCTCCCTCCCACCGGTGCTGCGAGAGGGAGACAGGAGTGGTTGCTGGGCGGGAGGTCTGAAGGACTCCAGTGTGACAGAGCGGCACGCATCGGATGGTTGGTTCCGGCCCTTCCCCCGCCCGAGGTGAGCCAGTGGTTTGACGAAACACGCGTGGGGTAAGCTAGAAGCAAGAAGCTGCCCACAGAGCTGTGTAGGTTTAAGTCAGAAAGGCCAGCCAGGCTTCATGGAAGACACTCACTGGAAGGGTAAATTAATCGCATCAAGCAGCTGGTGATTTCCCTGGTCATTATCTCCCTCCCACCGGTGCTGCGAGAGGGAGCCAGGGTCTGGTCAGAAGCCGCTGAGAAATAAAGGGAGGTAAAGTTTAAAAGCCTGAAGTGCTCAGAAGATCCCCCCTTATGAGAAGGAGCATGGGGAGTACGCCAGCAGGAGAGCTGTCTATGACACCGGCTTGAGAGTGTGATAAGTACAATTTACAGCTAATATATTGGCATAAAGTGTTTCATCTTTTTTGTGTTGCTGCCATTCTCTATGGGCTGCCTTATGTCGTTGTGCTCTGCTCCCTTTGCATGAATTGCCTTGCTTACTTGTTACGCTTTCTCAGACATTTGCTGTTCAAATTTGGTGACCACAGAAATCAGAGCCCTGGGATTGAGGCCTGCACAAATCGCCAGTGTATAGTTTATTTCTTCTGGCTGTGAAAAGATTTTGAACATTGACTCTGAAATTTTTGGGAGTGATAGGGGGGAGACAGACCTGCTTGCTTCTCTTTCCTCTGCTAAGCACTTTTCTTTTTTCTCCTACATAAAGCTATGGATTAACCTACAGGATCTCATTTCTCACTAAACAAGCTTTAATTTCCTAAGCAACCCCTGACTGACTTATGCCAAACTTCTCGAAAGGAAAAGGAGAGGGATATTAAAGAAAAAGAAAAAAAAAGGGGACTGGACTGTTAAATTACTAATCATGCTGATTCTGCTTATTAACCTTTATGAGTAACTCTTTCTAACATTGCAACCTGGCTTCTGATTTTTGTTGTTGTTGTCTGGCTAGGTCTTGATTCCCAGATTGAGCCATCCCTGAAATTACTTGAATAAGCCTTGCTATTGTATTTAATTGCTATGATATGTATGTCCCATAGGTCTTAGTAGGCAAGGGGTTTGTAAATAAGTTTAAAGGTGAGAACCTGCTGATTAAGAATTTTGGCAGAGTCAACTAAAATCACTAGATAGGCTGTCGTTTATATTTTCCCTTGATAGTAATTGTGCACTATTTCATTACTTGATGTCTCTTTAAAAATTCGGTTGGCCTTGAATTCTAATTTTCCAAACTATTAGTCAAGTTACAGGATAATACACCACTTCTAGACCCATTCACTGCTCATTAGTTATTTCAAAAGATGCAATAGGCAGGGAACTGGTTAATTTTCTGGTATGACTGGTTATAAAGTTTGGTACATTTATCTCAACTTTAAGTAATACCAGCAGCGGATTTAAACGAGTAAGGAGTGACTTTGTATAGTAATACATAATAATACCAACTTGTTAGGATTCTAATAATCTCTGCCGATATTTGTACTTAGTTGTTATATTGCCTCTCTAGGTCTGAGCAGCTTTAAAAAAAAAAAAAAAGATTGTGGAATTTTCTCTCTTCTTTTTTTTTTCTCTCCACCAAGGTTGGCTGACACTCTACAATCACTAAATAGAGAACTGAAATAAGTCTCTTCTAATAATTTCTCTTTTATCACCCTTTTCACTAATTCACGCTTTTTTTTTTTCTCACATCATTCTTGTTTTTTCTACCATTACAATAATTTTTTCTTTTGCACATCATTTTCTTTTTTTTATTTTTTCCCTCTTAGCACTTTTTTTTTTTTTTTTTTCTCTTGTTTTCTTTTTTTTTCTCTCCACTTCTTTCACATATATATTTTATAATTTCACTAAAACCACCTCTCCAACCATGGCTGGGAAATCCAGAGATAAAAAGAATAAACAGGCCATAGAGACATTAGCTGAAATTCACTCAAATACTATAACGAAAGGTACTGAACAATTTGATATGCAATCTTTAGTTGAGAGCATTACAGAAGCTCTTTCTCCTAAATTTGAGGGTCTGAGGTCTGATATTAAACAGGAGTTAACAATGTTGACAAATGAAGTAAGACAATTTTCTTCCAGATTTCAAGAGGTGGAACAAAGGGTATCAGATATTGAGGATAATTGTGAAGAGATGAAAGCTAGGATTGACTCCAATAACACCCTTATCTCTAAGTTACAATTTAAAATTGAAGACCTGGAGAATCGTTCCAGAAGGAATAACATTAAGATAGTCGGTCTTCCTGAGAATAAAGGGAATGAAAATTTGGAAGAATTCATTGCAATAACTTTAGCTAAAATTGTGGGCATTCCTCCCATTTACCCCAGTATTATTGTGGAACGAGCCCATAGACTAGGGAACAGGTTAGAAATGAGCAATAAGGTTCTAAGACCAAGACCAGTGCTTGCCAAACTATTGAACTTCCAGGATAAGGTGACATTATTGCAGTTTTATCGAAAATCTCAACCCATCTTTTTAGGGGAGAGTAGATTATTTCTCTTTCAGGATTTCTCTTATGAGACTTCCTTAAAGAGAAAGGAAATGTCACCTTTATGCACGAAGTTAATTAATCAAGGAATACAGGCGACATTGATATATCCAGCTAAATTAAGGGTTACGCATGAGGATAAAGTTCACTTGTTCGATAATTATAAACTGGCTGAGAAATATTTGATAGAGAATAAGATATTACAAGTCTCCCCCAGATAATTCTAAGGTTTTGACTTAGTATAGTCATACAGTCTTTTTCCTTTTACATATGTCTCTGTGCAAAGGTAATTGGGGGAAGGACAGCTATCCTTCACAGACAATTTGCTCAAAAGGGTTTTTTAAAAAGAAACTTTGTCTTGGTATTATTGGGGGAGGGGGGGGGAAGAGGTGGTGTAGGGGGGGGAATTTTTTTTTTTTCCTTTTTCTTTTCTTTCTTTTTTTTTTTTTTTCCTTCTTCTTTCCTTTTTCTTTTTTTTTAGTTATTATATATGGCTGATATTATAAGTTATATGAATATAATTTCATGGAACATAGGCGGCTTTAATTCTCCGGTGAAAAGGAAAACAGTACTATCGCATCTTAAAAAACTGGATTGTTCCATAGCATTCCTACAAGAAACTCACTTGAGCTTAAAGGAGTCAGCTAAATTGAAATTTTCTTGGGTGGGGGAGGTAGTGGCATCTCCAGGTGAAAATAAACGGAAAGGGGTTGTTATCTTACTAGCGAAAAAAATTAAATCTAATATATTACAGATTTTTACGGACCCAGATGGCCGCTATGTTCTATTGAAAGTGAAAATAGGTAATTCAATCTACACACTTTGTAATGTATATGCACCAAATACTTTGTCTCCAAGTTTCTGGGATAATCTTCAATTAAGGATTTTACAGTGTGCCAAGGGTTATGTGATTATGGGAGGAGATTTTAATATGGCCCCGCAAGTTCCGCTTGACAGACTTAGGAAAAAATCACAGAGAGTTAAAACTAAGAGAGATGTTATGGAATCAAAATTTTTTAGGAAAATCATGTCTAATTTGGCTCTTAGAGATATATGGAGAGTGACGAATCCTGATGTACAGGAATATACATGTCTTTCAAAAGCACACCAATCTTTTTCTAGAATTGATTTGTTTCTGGTAAATGATAAGGTGGTGAGTTTGAAAAATAAGGTCAACATATATCCAATCTTAATATCAGATCACGCTCCGATATCTCTATCAATACCTGTTCCAAATTCTAGGTATGCTCCATCACGCTTTTGGTTTCCTAAATATTTGTCTGATATTAAATTTAAAGAATTCCTTAGGATAAAATTTGACGAATTTGTATCCTTTAATGGAGAATATATAAATAAACCATTAGTTTTTTGGGAAACAGCAAAAGCTGTGTTAAGAGGAGAAATTACGTCCTATGTAATAATGTTAAGAAAGAAAACTAAAAAAAGAGAACAGGAGGTCTTAAAATTTCTTACTAATGCATATAATCAATATCTCTTAAATAAATCCCCTGAGAACTGGGACATCTATAATAGAGCAAAAAAAGAGAGGGATACATTATTAATTTACAAATCTACTCAAGATGAGATTAGGCAACAAGCCAAATTCTACAAATATGGGAATAAATCTGGTAAATTATTGGCAGCATTAGTTAAGAATGATAGGAGCTCTACAGTCATGGGGCTTATACAAGACGAAGGATTAGTGGCTACATCTTCTGAAGAGATACTTGAAGTATTTACTAAGTATTATAATAATTTATACGCATTCCATGAGTCTAATCTACAGCTTAGAGAAGAATTTTGGGAAAAAATCACAAACCCAGTGATTTCGCCCGAAGCCTGCTCTGAGATAAATGCTCTGATCACGGATAGCGAAATAGAAATAGCTATTAAAAAATTAGAAAAAAATAAAGCTCCAGGTCCCGACGCTGTCCCCAACGAATTCTACAGGATCCTAGGACCAAATATTTCTCCATATCTTAAGAACTTATATAACTCTCTTTATAAGGAGAATAAACCAATTCCCCCCAGTTTTGCTGCCTCTTTAACAATGCTGATCCTGAAGCCAGGGAAGGACCCAACTAAAAAAGAATCCTATCGCCCTATAGCTTTATTAAACGCGGATTATAAGCTGCTTACCTCTGTGCTAGCGAAACGGCTGCAAAGAGTTTTACCGACTATAATACATGAAGATCAGGCTGGTTTCATGTTTAAAAGAAACTCGGCAGCTAAGATTAGAGAAATATTTCTGGTGATAGATTATTATAATAATAATAAGGAAACTTATAGACAATATAATAGTGAAGTGGTAGATCCAGCGCTTATTTCAATTGATGCCGAAAAGGCGTTCGATTCAATTCATTATGATCACCTAGTATTTTCTTTGAATAAGTTTGGATTTAAGGATAATTTTGTTAACTTCATACGTAATCTTTATGATTTTCCTGTTACAAAAATAATAGTGAATAATAATCTTTCACCAGATATTCGTCTTAGAAGGGGCACTCGACAAGGCTGCCCATTATCTCCGTTTTTGTTTAATATTTCGATTGAACCATTGGCGATAATGGTGCGAAATCAAATAGAGGGCATTAGGTTAGGAGGGAAAGAAATGATAATTTCTCTTTATGCCGATGATATTCTCCTGTATGTATCTAATGTAAGGCAAAATATTGCTAAACTTCTTTCAATTATAGAAGTTTATGGGTCCTTTTCCGGCTACAGGGTTAATGTCTCAAAATCAGAGATTTTTTGGATCATGGAAAATGGTATTGATAGGACTGATTTACCCTTTAAATTGGCCTCTTATTGCTTCAAATACCTCGGAATATTTATTTCAAGACATCCCAAGACTTGGTATGACTTAAATATATCTTCCTTATTTGTTAAGATAAAAGAATCTTTGAAGAACTGGCAAAATTTCCCCCTTTCAATCTCGGGTCGTATAGCTCTATTTAAAATGATATTATTGCCAAAGATTCTGTATGCCCTCCAAAATACTCCAGTGTTGTTGAGAGGAAAGGATGTGAGAGATTTGAATACATCAATTCGGAGGTTCATTTGGCAGGGTAAGAGATCTAGAATATCATTAAAAAAACTCTGCTCTGCTAGAAGATCTGGAGGTTTGGCGCTTCCTGACATCCAAACTTACAATCTGGCATTTCTAGCTAGGATAGTTTTGGATTGGCTAGTAAGTGCAAGCTATGTCACTAACAATTTTCTTGAGCAGAGTATAGCTTTTCCTTATCTACCAGTATCATTAATTCATTGTGAGTCTAGGAACTGTCCTAGGATAATTAAGCAAATGAAATCTATTTATGTTCCTATCATAGCCTGGCGGAAAATTATTAGCTTACTAGGGCTTAAAACTAATATCTCGAGATATCAAACGATCCTGGGTAATCCAGAATTTCAAGAGGGATCTCAAGCTAGAGTCTTTCAGAACTGGAGGGACCTGGGACTCTGTAGGATTGTCCAGTTATTGGATGTAGAGAACTCCACAATTAAGACATTTAGTAATTTAAAGCATGAATTTAATCTAGACAATAAAGATTTTTTTGCCTATTTACAAATTAGACATTATGCCAATAGGCTCTTGAAAGATTTTGAAGTGAATTGGAGCTGGGGAGAAATCGAGAACTGGATCACGATGGTCAAAAACGGGCTCTTTTCAATTTCTATAGGTTATCAAATAATACTCTCTAGACTAAATGACCTCAATTTAAGAGAAATATCTCAACAATGGGGTAAAACAGCGCCGGGGCTGGAGATAAGTATTTCACATATAAAAAGATCATTAGATTTGGTATCCCAAAGCACATTATCCTCTACTTGGATTGAATCTCATGTAAAGCTTTTACACAGAAGTTACTATACCCCAGAAAAAGGGTATAAATGGGGTAATTTATCATTTAAGGCTTGCCCTAAATGTTCTTATCTAGGGGCTAACTTGGTCCACATGATATGGAATTGCCCTAAGATAAATCAGATCTGGCACAAGGTGGCTTTCTGGGTCTCTAGATCTCTGAAACTCCCTATTGGGACTCTCAATATAAGACAGATAGTTTGTCTGTGGGATGATGAGCAATACCCACAACATAGGAAGTTAATTAATGCAATAATTTTGGCAGTTAGAAGTCTGATATTCAGAAAATGGAAGACAAAGGATGTGCCTAGTATAGTAGAAGTAAAAAATTATCTGAAAAAACAATATGTACTTGAGCAATATAATGTTGACTTGAACAGTGACCAAGACATTAGGGTTTTTTTTAATAAGTGGTCTTTGTTTATTAAAAGCTTTCCAGTTAGTGAGAGAGAACAACTTATCTTTCCCTTCAGAAATACAGAGATAATTTTATTAGGGATTTGGTAATCAGATTGAGTAGTTGGACAGCCTGCTTAATTTTGAAACGAAGGGTTTTTCCTTTTTTTTTTTTTTTCTTCTCTCTCCCTATCCCCCCTCTCCCCCCGTCAGAGCATAGGAGCAAGATATGGGCCTAATCCAGGGGCCTATATGTAATATTGTTATACTTTGACTCAGGGAAAAACTGAGGAAAAAGAATAAGGGAAATACTTACAAAGATTAAAACCCCAACTTTGAAGTACAGGTATATTGATTACATACATACTATGATGTTTAATTATGTTCTTAAGTTTTGATTTAATGGTATGATTATCCTGTTAGTTTAAGCTGGCTTTCATCATGAAATAGTATCTTGTTTTTTCTTTTTTTATGCTGTACCCTGCGAGGTGCGAAGATGTCATGTTATGTTATATATGTACTTTCAGTTGGATATAAATAAATATATAAATAAAAAAAAAGAATACCCGGCTTATTCCATTCCTTAGAAATCATGTCAGAAATAGCATCAGGAATAGGAAAAACCTCTGGAGTAACCACAGTAGGTTTAAAACAGCATTTAAATGTTTACTGGTTTTAATATCAAGAGGACTAGCTTCCTCAATATCCAAAGTAATTAACACTTCCTTTAACAAAGTAAATGATGAACTTGCGTCAACGGACGTGCTTTTCACGCCTAAAAATTCTCGCGCCAAGAATGACGCAATAAAGTGTAGCATTTAGCGCACCCGTGAGCCTAAGACAGACCGCAAATTAAAACAAGTAGTCAATTGAAAAAAAGACTAAACCCCAGGTAAGAAAAATTTCTCAATATTAACTTTCCCAAATGTGAAACTGACAATCTGCAAAAGGAAATACATGAACCTGACTCATGGCAAATATAGGTACAATACATATATTTAGAACTTTATATAAATGCATAAAGTGCCAAACCATAGCTGAGGTGTCTTAAGAAATAAAAACATACTTACCAAAGACACAAATCCACATATAGCATATAGCCAAACCAGTACTAAAACAGTTATCAGTAGAGATAATGGTATATGAGAGTATATCGTCGATTTGAAAAGGGAGGTAGGAGATGAATCTCTACTACCGATAACAGAGAACCTATGAAATATACCCCCGTTAGGGAAATCACTGCATTCAATAGGTAATAATCTCTACGTCCCTCTGACATTCGCTGTACTCTGAGAGGAATCGGGCTTCAAAATGCTGAGAAGCGCATGTCAATGTAGAAATCTTAGCACAAACTTACTTCACCACCTCCATAGGAGGCAACGTTTGTAAAAACTGAATTGTGGGTGTGGTGAGGGGTGTATTTATAGGCATTTTGAGGTTTGGGAAACTTTGCCCCTCCTGGTAGGATTGTATATCCCATACGTCACTAGCTCATGAAAGAAATGCCAATTCCATGTAGATACCATCCACTTCTTGCGCTATGTCATCTCATCACTGGGTGTACAAATAGATACAGGAAAAGTTTCAGCAATTACCACTTGGCCTGCACCTACCACACGCAAGTCATTACAATGTTTCTTGGGATTTGCTAACTTTTACCGCAAATTTATAAAAATATTCTCTAGTATTGTTAGACCCTTGACTAGATTAACAGGAACCAATACCAAGTTTAAATGGGATGCAGATGCACAACTTACATTTGATCATCTTAAATCTCAATTCATCTCCGCACCCATCCTTCAGCTACCAAATCCTGTCAGAGTATATGAATATTATGATGAATATTACATATGTGTACATATATATATATATATATATATATGTATATTTTATACACTGTATATGTTAGATGAGAACTCAGGATTAATTAAACATGAGTTTGTTGAACACAGCTTCTAATACACGTCTATCAGGATTGACGATCAGTAGAGCCTTTTTGAAACACAAACATTTCTTTTCTAAAGGAAATAGCTCAGTGACCCTATTCATTTGACTATATATGCAGATTTTTATAACCTCAGAACATTTGGTGAGGTGAGAAAAGAATGTGTTCAAGGACCCCTTTGGAATTTGACACGTGTGATACAACAGTTCTATCTCACTGAATCTCTATTTGAAGACTTACTGCAAAAACCCCTCTTGGGGGAAGGTGACACAAATAAAATCAAATACTCATCTGCACTGCTGGCTAAACAGGAAATATGCTGTTTTAAAGACTCTTACAACTCCTCATGGATTGACCCCATGTGGTGAGTATGAGACAAAAAGTCTGGCAACTGAAGTTACTGAAAAGTTAGAATGTTAGGATAATACAGTGAAGACAAATGACTTACATTATGATTTCAAAGCAACAGTATATGTTTTAATGGACATGAGATGTGTGTGTGTATGTGTATATATATATGTATATATATATATATATATATATATATGATATATATATATGTGTATGTTTTGAAAGCATGAATATCTTAGCCTCTGTGTGTTTAAGAACATGAATAGATGTTTATGGACCTGAAGAGAAGTGATTATTAACATTTATTTTTATTTCAGATCTACATAGACAGGATTCACTTGGAATACAGTACAATACTGATATAAAAATAAGCTGTTATTTGCAAAGAAATGCCAGAATACTGATAAAATTATAATGCATTTTAAGCTAATAATTAGCAGTGTTAAATTACCTTAATATAATAAAATGTTAATAATATAACATATTTGGTATCAGAATAATCAGAAAAAATAACCTAATATTAACCATCTGTAATTGGGGTTATATATGATTAATGCAGAGAGTGTGATCTGATTAAATAACCATTTTATAAAAAAAAAATTAACTTGCTTAAAAATGTCAGAAATGCTGTATTGTATTGCTATGTTGTACTGTATGCTGCCACCTGGTGTTATGTTGCGAGAACTACAGCCAGAAGGTTCTTTCTGGCTGTTAAAAATGAAATTTCCAAGGGCCAATCCGATTTAGACTTCCCAGATAACCAATGGGAAGGTCAGCTTCCGTAGTGCCACCCACATGATGTCATCAATGATTATATAATGGGAGTGTTGAATGCACAAGAGAGAGTTGTCTGTAACTTGTTGAAAATTAGTGATCTGATTTTGGCTGCGATATACCTGAAAAAAAAAAAGTTCACTTCAGCAAGGAGCTTAAAACTTATCCTTGATTTGTGCAAAAACCTTCTTTCAAATGAGATGACCTAAAGACCGCTACGAATTGGTTCAAAATTGGTGAAGTATATTGTATTTTAAATTGGTAGTTATAAGCCTAGGTATTGTTCAAATCTGTGTCTGAATTGGCTAAGTAACTCATCTATACAAGTTCTGATATTGTCGGTTAATTTTGTATTAGGATAAATTGCAGTTAAATAGCAGAATATATATTTTATCCTATTGTTTTATAAACACTGTTTAGAATTGTATTGCTTGGATGTTAAAGGTTTTTAGTCCCATTGTGTTAAATAAATAAGGCTGAATTGTGAAGGTATATTGTTCTGGGTTTTGTAAGAAGAATAGCATATCTTAAGAGTTGGTTCTAACGCATATAAACTTTTATTTAGTTTCCTTTTATTGCAAATATAGTTCAATATGTTTATGGATATTAACTAAATAAAAGAATTCAGATATTTATATTAATTGTATGGTCTAGTAGGTGCATGGTTGATAAGGGTTTCTATTTCTTTGTATTGTGTTTATAACCCTGCCACAAACTTATATATATTATTTGGATAGCACTGCTAAGATTTTCATAAATATACTGACATAATAATTGGAGGCACTGCTGAGATTTAATAATATCCATCATAATTGATATAATATATTTGTAAGTAAATAGAAATTATTATAAAAGAGAAAAAAAAAAAAAATAATTCATATTTCGATATTAATATTTTGAAGATATAATTTTTTTTTTGAAAAGTTGAAATATTAATTTTCATATTTCGAGATTGACATTAATATCTTGAAATATTATTAAAGATTAATTTTGAAAAATTAATAAAAATATTAATTTTTCATATTTCAAAATTAATCAAAAATATTAAATTTTCATATTTTCAAAGTTAATCAAAAATATTAATTTTTCATATTTCGGAATATTAATTTTTCATATTTCAAAATTAATAATATTTTTTTTTTTTTTAAATATAAAATTTTTCTCTCTTTTTATTGGCAAAAATTGTATTAGCATTTTATTTAAATAAATACTAAACCAATACAATAATGTCTGTAGCCAGAAGTGACTCATTTAATTCTATACATAGCAATGAAATTGGTCCCATTACAATACCCATTACTAAAGGTCAGGTCCTTAAGAAAGATATCTTAAGTTACATTAAAGGGAAGTTAAATATTGCTGGTGAATTAAATGATTTTGTGGATATGCTTGAAACTAGGGCTAAAAATATTACCGTTAATAATAATATGTGGAATGAAGAGAATGAATTCTTCCAGGAATTATTAATGATTAATCAATGCAAAGATCCCAAAAAGCGAGAAAAACTAATACTAAAATCTTGGCCCCTTCTAATATGCATAATTGACGAAATGTCGTTTTGTGTCACAGACAAACGATTGCAAATACAGGAGCTAGAAAATAGTATTCGTTCCTCGCGCAGACGCGAAGAGGGTTTAAAAACAGCCAAAAATAAAATGGATGAATTTGCCCAAAACCTAGCCACCTTAGATAAGCACAATATGGACTTAATCGCACAGATACAAGATTTAAATAAACAGCTTGCGCAAAGCCAGAGAGAATTAAGCGATTTAAAAAGGTCATATCGCCATAATGAAAACCCCTATATTAGCAATGAGAATAATACAGATAATGCTAACTCCTTTAGCGAACGCGTCAGGGACGAGGTACGAAAATATATAGAACAACATAGACAAATGACCCCTAACGGGTCAGAAGTAGATTTCCCAAATAGACAATCCCCTCAGGATGTAAATCCAGAGGACAGCTGTAGCGCAGCTGATGCGGGGGAGGGAAACTCTAACAGAGAGTCCCAAAATAAGTCTGATAAAGTCTATGATTCCCATAAAATAATCACCTTCGTACAACGCGCAGTACCTATATTCTCCAATAAGGGAACAACATCTGTAATTGATCATTTACAGGCTTTTGAAAATGCGTTAGCTATAATGAATGTTACAAGTGAGAAATTGAAAATTGAATTTCTACCTTGGGTATTTGACAGTAAGCATCACAAATTCTTTGCCTCACTAAAGGATATGAATATTCATTCCTGGAATGGGGTAAAACGACAATGCAGAAAAGAATTCGGGCAATATTGCACTAAAACTGCCGCGAAGATAGCGGTATATGGTTTAAAGTGTCGTGCGAATCAGAGTCCAATCGAATTCCTTTCTGTATTGAAAAATGCGTACAGTATGGCTGAAGATAATCCCAAATTTGACGGCTCAGAATTTGTAAATTTATTTTTTGAAGCACTGCCTACACCCATCAAAATTAACTTAGCTAGAGATTTTGATGAGGACTGCTCATTGGAATGGCTGATCAAAGAGAGTACAAAATTATACTCTATTCAGCAGTCCAGTGAGCAGGGGGTTAAAAAGGAATCAAAACCCAAAATTGTAGCAGAAACTAGGGTGTCACCTAAACCCCTCAATGTGGAGTCTAACAAGAGAACTTATGCAGAGGTGGCCAGTCAAAACAGGCCATCTCCACAGAGGTTTAATTCTGCCCCTCCCCCTACACAGGTTGAGGCGCAGGGAGACTATAACCAAAGTGGGGGACATAATCAGGTGAATAATTACTCACAAAGAGAATACTCACCAAATAATTGGTATCCGCGCAAGGGTAGATACAATAGACGGCGAAGATATTCTCAGGGTAACCAGACACCCCAGGTATATAATGCTCCCCAAAGTACTAATGCTGAACAAGCTGAACCCCAGGGGCAACCACGCCAGAATAGAAATAGTGGCCCTGATTCTGAGGGAACCCAATGGTCCAGGAATCAGTACAATGGGGCACCAAGAGATAGGCCCAGGGGTAGAGGTAACTTATACAATCAGGTAGATATGCTGTTTACCCAATTAAATCGGTTGAGCGAACAAATCGCTAATATGAGTCAAAAATCTACGGCTCAGCAACCGAACAATACTTTTTTAGGGGTACAGCCAGTGGACAGCAGTGGACCACAGGCACAGTCATAAATACTGCAGTATCACCTGAAGGGGAGGGGAGAGATATACAAAATGTAGTAATAAATATCAATGATACTAATCATGTTATCTCCCCACAGACCGGAAACGGACAAATTAGCTGTGACAATGAGCGACATCAGCCGGAAAAAGTTAACAAATCTCTTCCTTTGCAGCTCTCTCTTAACCTTGTTTCCACAGATGCAGTACAAAAGAATCCAGCCGACCCTGTCATAGAGGAAACAGGTAGGTATGAAGGTTCTTCTGCATCGGAAAGCATGGCAAACTCAGGTAATACGTGGCGAAGCCCACAGATGTACAAGAATGCAAATTTTATGTGTGAAATGATAGAAACTACAGGAAGATATTATGTACTAGTTGAGCTGCAAGATTCAGTCTCCAACCCTATCAGGGGATTAATTGACACTGGGTCACAGGCAACTATCTTATCCCACAGATACTACACACAGCTAAATGAGCTAACACCCCACAAACCTAAAATAAGAGAATTTGACGGTTCTCTAATAGGTGTTGGGGGTGACTCCCTAAAAGTCTACGGTACTGCCTGGTTAAAATTTAAATTGGGGAACAGGGTCATAAGACACCCTGTCATTGTAGTGGATCTGCCAACTGATCGTTTAATTATTGGTAGTGATCTCCTGAAACGATTAAGCACCATAATTGATTGCATAAATAATGTAATTTGGTCACAAGTTAAACGGCCTATCAATTATGAAAAATCTGGTATATCTCGCACCCGACATAGCTGTCACGTGGTGGAAGAGAAACCAGATGCTGTGGAGATTCATTTCAGGAATAACTCTGTACCTGAAATCACTATTCTACAAATAGATGACCAGACTCCTTTTAGTGGCTCTGATGGTAATACTTTTAAAATTTCGCCCGGAAAGATAGCAAATATCTCCCTAGATGGCGATATATTAACCATATCACTCCACAAGGGGGATCCTAAAATCCCTAAAGGGGGAGACCATGCTCAATACCTCACAGGGATTGAGAGAGTTAAAGAGGATCTATTTATCCCTATACCAGTACATGACCTTGGTAAAACCAAGTATGCTAAAATAAATTTAAAACAGGAAGCTAGCTATATAAGCGAAGGTTTATTAGCGCAAATAGCTGAACCTAAAGTGATTAAATATCTTTCTCCCCAAGACCACTGTGTCAACGGCCTGGATGACAGGTCTGAAAGCTATAACATCACAGCTAAGTGCTTATTATCTATCTCTATTGGTAATAAGTCAGTGAAGCACCTGTTTTTAGTTTTAAATACTCCCCATAATCAAATATACATTGGCAATGATATCTTACATAGATATGCCATACAAATAGATTTGATTAATTCTTGCCTCTGGAGCAGGTTAAAGGGGGACCCTGAAGTATTTCAGGATGAAAATGCAGCCCTGAAATCAAACCAGCAATTGCCATATGCTGTGAATATGCAGGTATCTAGCGATGTTATAATTCCTGCTGGGGCTGATAAATTTCTTTTACCCTTACAGGTAAAGAGAGGTCAGAAATTAAAAACTTCTGAAACACTGATTTGCCTCTCCCATAGAATACAAAATCTGGGTGTCTCAGTAACCTACACTCCTATGGTGAATATTGGAACTGTTCCAATAAATATTATTGTGCATAACATGACCCCACAGGATATAACATTATCCAAGGGAACTACCATAGGATATGCACTGGAATCAAGTTATTACACTTTTGGATTCCAGAATAATGTAATTGGGCTAATACCTGAAGGATACCTAACTGAAGAACAATTAATAGAACAATCCTTTGCATCTATGCCAGAGGGTCTATTTAATATTCAGTCTATTTATCCCTTCAGCTCAGAGGAAGGCATCTGTAAAATTGAAGAAGCCTCTCTAGTGTTTGATCAGCCAATCAAACAGCAAGATTACCCCAATCCCCAGAGTCATGGGAGCAATATAAATTATAATCAAGGGGATCTCACCTCTAGGTTGGAAGAAGCCTATGAAATAGGACAGCCTGAAATCTTTCCAGGATTTCAGCAAATAGTCGAAGAGCAAATATCCTTAGCCAATGGCTGTTCTAGCGATGATGAACGCCAACAGCTGCGAGAACTCCTGATGGAGTACAAGGATATTTTCGCTAAGGATTCTTATGACTGTGGTACCACAGACTTGCACATTGCAAGAATACAAACAGATCCTAATGCGCCACCTGTATTTGTCAAACAATACAGACTTCCCTTAGCCTCATATGATTCTCTTGCAGAGATCATAAGGAATTTGGAAGAAAGAGGTATTATCAGACAGGTGCACAGCTCTTATAATAATCCTATTCTAGGTGTCCTTAAGCCCAATGGACAATGGCGTTTGTGTGCTGACTTAAGACAGCTAAACAAACGAGTATACATGTCTGGCTGGCCTGTACCATACATTGACCAGTGTCTAGCACAAATGCAGGGATCCAAAATATTCACTGCCATTGATTGTGCACAGGGATATTGGACCATAAAGGTACATGAAAAGGACCAATATAAGCTAGCATTCTCCTTCCAAAAGGTCCAATATGCATTTCAAAGACTTCCTTTTGGATACATAAATTCTGGACATGAATTTGCTGTATTCATGCATAAGGCTATGCCTGATGCACTGGAAAGGGGGACCTTATCTTATGTTGATGATGTTTTAATCAAAAGCACAGACTTTGAAAAACACATCGCAGAGCTTAAACACGTCCTCAGCCAACTTAAAAGGGCAGGTGTCAAATTATCCCTGCAAAAAGCTCAATGGTGCCGCACTCGTGTAAACTTCTTGGGACATGAAGTTACCTCTGATGGATTAAATCCCCAGAAGAAAAAGGTGGAAGCTATAGTGAATTCTAAAAACCCAACTAACTTAAAGGAATTGAGATCATTCCTGGGTATGACGAATTATTCTCGCAAATTCATTGATAACTATGCGGAATTAGCTAAACCACTACTACTTCTTCTAAAGAAGGATGTGAAATGGCACTGGAGTGAGTCTCAAGAGACAGCCATCAGAGAGCTGAAGAGAAAACTCACTCAAGCACCTTGCTTAGCGTACCCTGAAGGTGGTAAACCTTTCTACTTAGAAACAGGGTACACAGATGTAAGCATGAGTGCTGTGTTATACCAAAAGCATGATAATTTGAACAAAGCCATTGCTTATGCGAGCAAAAATCTATCCCCAGTAGAAATAAAGTTTAACGATTGCGAAAAAGCCCTCTTATCTACTGTATGGGCTCTACAAAATTTCCGCAGCTATATACAGGGCGAGAAAATTATTGTAGAAACGGCCCACCAGCCTTTGCTATATTTGCAAAGTGAGAGAATAAGAGATGGGAATTTGTCTAATAGCCGCATAACAGCGTGGACTCTTTCCTTACAAGGCTGGCCCTTAGAAATTCGCTACAAGCAGAATAAAAAGAATCCAGTCGCACAAGGGCTCGCTGAGCTCCACGACTGTACTGCTAGTGATCCTGGGGAAGAATTATCAGAAGATGATTTTCTGGAGGAACAATTGCTTTCCCCATATAAAATGTACAATGAGGACCATTGTCAAACATTACCTTGGGTATATGTTGATGGTTGTTCTTACCATGCCACTATTGATAATGAGCGCAGATTAGTCGCTGGCATTGGTATAACTGGGGCAAACGGATTCTCAAATATATCTGTAGGTTTCAACATTGGACCAAGATCCAGTCAAGTTGCAGAACTAACTGCTGTTTTCAAAACCATTGAAATGGCTATTGAACATGGTATTCATGAATTTGTGATCATAACTGACTCAAATTATGTGCGTGACAGTTTTGTTGAATACCTGCCAACTTGGAAAAGAAATGGCATGCAGAAAAGCAATAACAAACCAGTCAAGCATGGCAAGTTGTTCTGCGAGATTGATAATCTGGTAGTATCCAATGATTTAACCATACACTGGAAAAAGACCAAGGGTCATTCCAGAATTCTAGGTCCGGATAAGGAAGGCAATGACCTTGCGGATTCATTAGCCAAACAAGGAGCCATAACTGGAGAACTCCTTAATATTGACCACTTAATGGGTGCAATTCAGGTAGAAGCCATTACCAGAAACCAGGCAAAACAACAGAGTGAGCCTAATTTGGTACAATGGAGTCAGGATTCTCCTAGTGAGGACCTGATCACTAGTCAAAAAGAAGACCCCATTGTAGGCATCTTCTATAAACACATAGAAGATCCTGAAAGCAACCCCATCTCAAAAGATGATTGCATTGGCAAAGAAGATCTTAGAATCTTAATAAAATCTAAATCACAATTCAAATTACAGGATGGTTTGTTAATTAGAACCTCCAAAACTGGCATCCAGCAGTGGGTAGTACCCACCAAGTTCCGAGGTCTAATGCTTCAACATGCCCATGATGCTCCCACATCTGGTCATCGCGGTGCCAAACTCACGTATGAAATATTGCGTGATTATGCTTTTTGGCCACACATGTTGAAAGATGTTCAAACCTACTGTCAAGGGTGTTTAATCTGCCCACAGTTCCAACCCACTGCACCAACGCATAGAGCGCCATTGCAAAAAAGGGGGATGGTAATGCCATGGTCAGATATACAAATTGATTTTATTGGTCCGGTAACAAGGTCATCAAGAGGTAACAAATACATGTTAACCGTGACATGCCTGTTCACTAAATGGGTAGAGTGCATTAGTGCATCTAACAATAGTGCGGAAACATGTGCAGCATTGCTCATCAACCATGTATTTTCCAGATTTGGTTTGCCCCAAAGAATCGAATCAGATCGGGGGACCCACTTCACTAGCGAAGTGATGACAAAAATGTGGAAAATACTAGGGGTTAAAAGAAAGCTCCATATTGCTTATAGAGCTGCCTCAAGTGGTGGTGTAGAGCGTTACAACCAGTCCATTGTTAAAATCCTCAAAAAGTTTGTGAGTGAAACAGGTAAAGACTGGGATATAAAACTACCTCTAGTCTTAATGGCATTAAGAGCAACTCCAAGTAGTGCTACCAAGATGTCACCTTTTGAGCTGATGACTGGTAGAAGAATGGTTCTACCTCAGCATCTGCTGTACCGTACATCAGACCAAAATTTGATAAACGCTGCCAATACACATCAATATGTGGAAAACTTAAGAAAGCACCTGCAATATGCCTTTGCATTTGCTCAAAGGAATTTAGAAAGAGCCGCAACTGCCACTAAAACCTATTATGATCTCAAAACATCCAAAAAGGAATATGAAATAAATGATAAAGTTTATCTTTATAACTTTGGAAGAGATCAGGTTAGGGAGAAGAAATTTCTTCCCTCATGGAAAGGTCCTTTTGTCATTACTGACAAAATATCTCCAGTGGCCTATAAAATACGGATCCCCAAAAATGAAGGTTTCATAGATAAATGGGTACATATAAATCAACTGCGGGCATGTCATCCCAGGTCCCAACTACAAGTCATAGAGGGAGAATGAAGTGTCATATCCCCAAATGCACTAAAGACATACTGTAATTTAAAGATGCCTAACTGATAAACATGAAAGCTCAAAATAACAAACTTTCTTCATAAGAGACTGTCTATGAGGTATACGGTTGATCCTCATCAAATACCACTGACTTTAAGCCAATTCAAATACATGTGTCCTACATCTATTTGAAGTTGGAAGGGGGATTTATGTCAGAGTATATGAATATTATGATGAATATTACATATGTGTACATATATATATATATATATATATATGTATATTTTATACACTGTATATGTTAGATGAGAACTCAGGATTAATTAAACATGAGTTTGTTGAACACAGCTTCTAATACACGTCTATCAGGATTGACGATCAGTAGAGCCTTTTTGAAACACAAACATTTCTTTTCTAAAGGAAATAGCTCAGTGACCCTATTCATTTGACTATATATGCAGATTTTTATAACCTCAGAACATTTGGTGAGGTGAGAAAAGAATGTGTTCAAGGACCCCTTTGGAATTTGACACGTGTGATACAACAGTTCTATCTCACTGAATCTCTATTTGAAGACTTACTGCAAAAACCCCTCTTGGGGGAAGGTGACACAAATAAAATCAAATACTCATCTGCACTGCTGGCTAAACAGGAAATATGCTGTTTTAAAGACTCTTACAACTCCTCATGGATTGACCCCATGTGGTGAGTATGAGACAAAAAGTCTGGCAACTGAAGTTACTGAAAAGTTAGAATGTTAGGATAATACAGTGAAGACAAATGACTTACATTATGATTTCAAAGCAACAGTATATGTTTTAATGGACATGAGATGTGTGTGTATGTGTATATATATATGTATATATATATATATATATATATATGATATATATATATGTGTATGTTTTGAAAGCATGAATATCTTAGCCTCTGTGTGTTTAAGAACATGAATAGATGTTTATGGACCTGAAGAGAAGTGATTATTAACATTTATTTTTATTTCAGATCTACATAGACAGGATTCACTTGGAATACAGTACAATACTGATATAAAAATAAGCTGTTATTTGCAAAGAAATGCCAGAATACTGATAAAATTATAATGCATTTTAAGCTAATAATTAGCAGTGTTAAATTACCTTAATATAATAAAATGTTAATAATATAACATATTTGGTATCAGAATAATCAGAAAAAATAACCTAATATTAACCATCTGTAATTGGGGTTATATATGATTAATGCAGAGAGTGTGATCTGATTAAATAACCATTTTATAAAAAAAAAATTAACTTGCTTAAAAATGTCAGAAATGCTGTATTGTATTGCTATGTTGTACTGTATGCTGCCACCTGGTGTTATGTTGCGAGAACTACAGCCAGAAGGTTCTTTCTGGCTGTTAAAAATGAAATTTCCAAGGGCCAATCCGATTTAGACTTCCCAGATAACCAATGGGAAGGTCAGCTTCCGTAGTGCCACCCACATGATGTCATCAATGATTATATAATGGGAGTGTTGAATGCACAAGAGAGAGTTGTCTGTAACTTGTTGAAAATTAGTGATCTGATTTTGGCTGCGATATACCTGAAAAAAAAAAAGTTCACTTCAGCAAGGAGCTTAAAACTTATCCTTGATTTGTGCAAAAACCTTCTTTCAAATGAGATGACCTAAAGACCGCTACGAATTGGTTCAAAATTGGTGAAGTATATTGTATTTTAAATTGGTAGTTATAAGCCTAGGTATTGTTCAAATCTGTGTCTGAATTGGCTAAGTAACTCATCTATACAAGTTCTGATATTGTCGGTTAATTTTGTATTAGGATAAATTGCAGTTAAATAGCAGAATATATATTTTATCCTATTGTTTTATAAACACTGTTTAGAATTGTATTGCTTGGATGTTAAAGGTTTTTAGTCCCATTGTGTTAAATAAATAAGGCTGAATTGTGAAGGTATATTGTTCTGGGTTTTGTAAGAAGAATAGCATATCTTAAGAGTTGGTTCTAACGCATATAAACTTTTATTTAGTTTCCTTTTATTGCAAATATAGTTCAATATGTTTATGGATATTAACTAAATAAAAGAATTCAGATATTTATATTAATTGTATGGTCTAGTAGGTGCATGGTTGATAAGGGTTTCTATTTCTTTGTATTGTGTTTATAACCCTGCCACAAACTTATATATATTATTTGGATAGCACTGCTAAGATTTTCATAAATATACTGACAATCCAGTACTACAATATATTCTAGAAGTCAACGCATCCAGTTGTGGCATTGGGGCAGTTCTCTCTCAAAGATCAAATTCTTCATCAGCACTACACCCAATAGCCTACTACTCAAAAACTCTGAATTCTGCAGAACTAAATTATACCATCAGAGATAAGGAGCTACTAGCAATTAAGTCTGCCCTGGAATGTTGGCGTCATCTTCTTGAAGGCACTAAATCACCTTTCATTATTTTCACAGATCATAAAAATTTGCAATATCTTAAAAGCCACAAAACTCTGTCATCTAGACAAGTGTGATGGAGTCTTCTATTTGACAGATTCAATTTCCTTATAACATACAGGCCTGGAGCAAAAAATTTAAAGGCTGGCTCTCTCTCACGGCAATATGAAATTCCCTTAGGCTCAGAAATTCCTACAGCTATAATCCCACCTGAGAAAATAATTGGGGTTCTAACGTCATTCGAAGAAAAGATCCTAATAGCTCAGCAAACAGATCCAGAGTTATCCCAACTTAACCTACAGCATCATGACACAGGATTTTTCTACCATGGTGATCTTCTATACATTCCTTCTTCATTACACAACTAAATTCTCAAACATTGCCATGATTCTCCATTATCAGGAAATCCTGGAATCACCAAAACTTTGGAACTTGTGAGAAGAAATTATTGGTGGCCAAAGATGAATGAAAGTATTTATGAATATGTATCTACTTGCACAGTTTGTGCCAGAAATAAGATTGAACATCAAAAGCCTTTCGGGTTTCTTACACCACTTCCTATTCCAAATCATCCGTGGAATGTCATCTCTATGGACTTCATAGTTGAACCCCCTCAGTCAAACCAATACAACACCATTCTTGTTATTTTGGACCATCTTACAAAAATGGCACACTTTAAACCCTTACGTCAATTACCTGGAGCTATAAAAACAGCTGAAGTTTTCATTTCTCACATAGTAAAACTTCATGGTTTACCATCTACAATTATAACTGAACGTGGTACGCAGTTCACATCAAAATTTTGGAAAGAGCTATGCAAATTGTTAAAAATAGACTCCCGTTTAACAAATGCATATCATCCCAAATTAAACGGATTAACAGAAAGGACAAACCAAATCTTGGAACAATATCTTCGTTGCTACACCACCCATCTTCAGGATGAATGGTTCCATCTTCTACCCATGGCGGAATTTGCTTACAATAATTCAGTTAATTCCTCATCAAAGACCACTCCATTTTTTGCAAATTATGGATACCACCCAAATTCACTTCCTCTGGTTTCCTCTACAAGCAACTCTCCGCCAGTGATTCAACTGTTAGAGACCATCACTCAAGGTATCAATACACTCCATAGCAATCTAAAATAAGCACAAAGAAAACAAACATTACTATGACCTATGTCGCAGACCTTACCCAAATATCAAGAAGGAGATTTAGTTTGGTTATCAACAAAAAATTTAAATTTAAATGTACCATCTAAAAAACTAGCAAATCAATTTACAGGTTCATTACCTATAAAAAGAATTATAAATTCTAATGCGTTGGTTGGTTGTTCTTGACTTACCACCCACCTATAGAATACATTCAACCTTTTATGTCTCCTTGCATAAACCATACAAAAAAGATATCTGTCTAGCATGTCAACTCATTCCAGCACCTCCACTGCTAGTTAACAACCAAGTGGAGTATGAAGTAGAAAGGATTCTCGATTCCAGAATAAAAAATCGAAGTCTTAATTACCTCGTACGTTGGCGAGGTTATGGTCCAGAAGAGGATTCCTGGGTCCATCATTCTGAAGTCCATGCTCCTAGACTTACATCCTGATTCCATCATATACATCCTAATAAACCTAAACCTGAATCTTCATAGAAGATTCATTGAGGAGGGAATACTGTAATATTCAGAAAATAGAGACTACTACACCTTTAAGAAAAGGGGAAGTTCAAAGTATTCAGATAGGTACTTAATCACCAGCAAGTACCTGATTCATTGCTTGATGATTGCAAGTTTGTGGCAAGCCAGCCATCTATTTCCTGAAGTACTGAAGACTCCCAGTTTGAGTTATATTCTGATCCAATGCTACAGTGAGAAAACAACTGCCAGTCTAGGAATGCTCTGTTTCTTGTTAACAGTTCACAGCCTTTGGAACTATTTTTGCATGCTGCACAAGGATATCTTTAAAATTTCTTCAATCACTCTTAAAAGACAATCCTGAGATCCTTCCTCCAGCTTTCATTCACAATTCAGCTGCACAAGAACCTTAACCCTTTTTACAGCAGCACAGACCTAAGAGAAATTCAACTAAAACTGCAAGTATCATTCAAGTCTCTGCTTAAAACCTTATGTACAAGTCATTCTTGCATTAAGGATATTACTTTTTTTTTATTAAAGTGAATTTATTGTTTGTGCTGCATAGTAGCTTTCCATAGTTCTCAGTGTGTTGAACTGTATTTGCTACATAGTAGCTGCACAAAACCATTATATATTCAAAAGGGTTGTTGCCATACAACTATCAGATCACTAGCAATCTGTATAAGTGTTCCAAGGAGAAACATTAGGGTGAAAAAAATGTGCCAGAAGAACAAAAAAATCTTAAGCCGCCCCATGAAAAAACATGAGCGGGGAGCTGTGGACTCTCCCCATCAGAAGAAAAGAAAATTATCTGGTAAGCATAATTTAAGTTTTTCTTCTTAAACAGGGAAAGTCCACAGCTGCATTCATTACTTTTGGGAAATCAATACCCAAGCTATAGAGGATACTGAATGCAGACAGGCGGGAACAAAAATGCAGCCCATTCTGATAACACCACAGCCTAACACAACCCAGACTCCCGATAAAAACTACTGCAACCAAAGCAGGAAGAACAAAAATATGGAAATAGCACAAGGTAAATGCCCATCAAATAGAACCATAACAATTCCAGTTAGAGAGCACTCTAAATGCAGGGCTCCCCTGAGCACAAAGCCTCTGAGGAGACAAAGGTCCCGCTCTCTAGAAGCACACAAAAACAAAAATTCTCCTTGAACAATGGCAAGGGGAACAACAAACAGATTCCCACACCACAGTCTCCCTAACCAAAGGAAGAATCTGAGAAGAAGGTCCGAAAGAACCTCCATAAAAAATCTCAGAAGATTCAAGGACAAAACAAAGAGATTAGCCCCTAACATAACTCAAAAAAAGGGCTACCAGGCTGCAAGAGGACAAGGTCCCATAGAAAAAAAACTCTACCGACAAAGGAGAATCAAGAAAGGAAAAATTTCAGATCAACTCCTACATGGATCCAAAAAGGAACAAATGCAAAGCATTAACCTGAACCAAAGTCCCAGAAGGCACAAAAGGACAAAAAGTAGACCAAGACTACCTTACCATAGACAGCTAAGTAGCACAAAGAATTGAACACCCACAGGTCACAAAAAAAACCCGGGAGCAGAACAGGAACGGAATAGCAACATCCGTTTATGCCACTAACTAAAGCCGCAGGCTTCCATTGGTGGGCAGTTAGACTAAATGTCAAAACATAGCAACTAGCCAACTGAATAGCTAGCAAACGTGAACCAGGACATCCCTAGAAAGGAACAAGAGAAAACACTCAGAAACCAAGGTGGAGAAAAACTCCTCCCCTACTATTAGACGGGGCAAGGAAGGACAACCCCTGACCAATAAGGAAGAACCAATTACCCCCAAGGGAAGGTTCCCAAACCAACCGCAAGGCCTTCCAACTCAAGCAAGGATCCTGCGGGAGTCAAGAGATGTGGCCGACGCCCAAGCAGAGCAGTCAGAATTCTACCCCTACTCAGATCGAACAGTCCTAACACGAAGCGACTGAAAATGTCCCACGTACAAGAGAGATAAAAAAAAGAAAAAATCCCAGCATTGCCCAGAGATCAATTAATGAATCTCCAATCACAAGTTCTTAAGAAAAGAAACACAAAGAGGGCACCAACACCCAGAGACTAACTCGGGATCCAGGACACCTATCCTCACTACTGCTCAGAAACCCGAAGGGAGGGTACACTGCAAACAAGAGAAAACCTCGACCCGCTGAACTCCTGGAGTCAGATGAGGAAAACTACCTCAGGAGGGGCCGAATGGGTGAGCGCAGTAGACCAGAACCTTCCAACTAGAAGGAAAACTGAGAAAACCAGAAACAATCCAGAATGGAAATTTCTAGGGAAACTTCCTCCATGCCTCAAGAGGGAGAAAAGAACCGCCGCAGTAGGACTAAGGAGATTTCCCCGGGCCTGGGAAACCAAAACAGCTACCGCATGCCAGAACTATCCAAGACTATCAAAATCTGGAAATAGAACAACCATATGACAAGTCACAGACAAGAGTAAGGTTAAAAAGCCGGACACCCAAAACCAGAAGTCTGAAAACAAAAAGCCAAAAGCTTGTGGAACAACCGCAAGATACACATTCTGGAAAGGAAATTGCACCAGTCGATGCAATCATTGCCAAACCCCCATGGGGTCTTGAACTCTGATCTCTCAAGATGTATCCCTGTGACTGTTCACTCAGCCCCAAAAGGCTTTTAAGATAAAACCTAGAAAGACAGAGGTCAAGGAAGGAACCAAAAGAGATCAGAACCCCAACCTTGGAAATTAATCCCCGATTGAGAAATATGACAGTCTCGAAAGATCCAAACTGGATCAAGCCCAGAACCTATAGCACAAGGAATGAACAAATGAACAATCATCCTAAAAACTCCCAGTAGGCAACGGCAAAAGAGACTACAGAACAGTCCCCCCAATCAAAAAGAGGATACTGCAAGGAAAAAGCGGTCCCGAAGAACCGGGTCTCCTCAACCTGATGACCGGAGTCCTATCCCAAAAGACAAGGCTAAGCGAAAAAGTGCAGAAACCTCAAAAAAGGAGGAGAAAAGCACCATCGAGGCTCCTTCAGGGCTGTGTGTATACACTAGATATTGGAATTTATATAAAACCAGATATATATTTTCTAGGCGTTATTAGTCTCCTTTTGTGTTGGAGGGAGCAGATTTATAAAGAGTCCATTAAATATGCGTTTGCTGTATCCCTCTGTGTTATAAGTAGATGAAGTAATATGTGTGTGACGGCTATACTATAGAACTCAGCCGAGAAGTTTAAAAGCTCTGTGACTGCTGTTCAGAAGATGCAGTCTGTAGTTTTTACTTACACATCCAAGTTGTGACGAGTTATTCTCTTATGCATCCGGGGAAAGTCAGGCTGTGCCGTTGCACTCTTTACTGTAATTAGGCTAGGCCCAACTCCCTCTGCTTGGGAGTTCCGTGACTTCTGAGGCTTCCCTGATCTCACGTTTCACATCAATGGGAGTGATATCTTTGTGTGCAGCGCACTTTCCGGTTAACAGTGATATATTTTTTTCCTCTTCAGGAGTCATTATTTAGTGCATTTGTACCCCTTTGTAGGGTCTGCCTACATGGAGCTAAGGATTTATGTGGCCATCTTAATCACTACCGGCTCTGCCCCCCCCCCCATCAAAATGTTCTCTTAATATCCTTTGATGAGCAATATCTAGGCAACGTATTACTGAGCTAGCTGTTGACTGGTGGCTGCACATATATGCCACTTGTCATTAGCTCACCTTATCTGTTCAACAAATAATACCAAGGCAATAAACCAAATTTAATAATATAAGTACATTGGAAAATTGTTTAAAAACATAAATTATTCTTACCTGATAATTTCATTTCCATCAAGGGGAGGAGAGTACACGGGAATTAAGAACCTGGCCACCAGGAGAAGGCAAAGACACCCCAGCCAAAAGCTTACATTCCTCCCCCACTCACTTCACTCCCCAGTCATTCTGAAGAGGGAACAAGGAACAGTAGGAGAAATATCAGAGTATAAATGGTGCCAGAAGAATGAAAATTATATTTAGGTCCGCCCACCGGAGCAACAGGCGCGAGCCGTGGACTTTCCTCCACTCAATGGAAATGAAATGATCAGGTAAGCATAATTTATGTTTTCCATCTAAAGGGGAGGAGAGTCCACAGCTTCATTCATTACTTGTGGGAACAAATACCCAAACTCTAGAGGACGCTGAATGAAAAACGGGAGGGCAAAAAATGTGGACCCTAATTTGAGGGCACCACAGCCTGTAAAACCTTTCTCCCAAAAACAGCTCCCACAAAGCAAAAAGGTCAAATTTGTAAAACTTTGTAAAGGTATGTGTAAGGAGGACCAGGTAGCCGCCTTACAAATCTGCTCCATAGAGGCCTCATTCTTAAAGGCCCAAGAAGAAGCCACAGCTCTAGTCGAAATGAGCCGTGATCCTCTGAGGAGGCATATGTCCTGCTGTCTCATAGGCTAAGCAAATCATGCTCCTCAACCAAAAGGACAAAGAAGTAGAAGAGGCTTTCTGCCTCATGCGCTTCCCTATATACACCACAAAAAGAGATGTAGATTGTCTATATTCTTTTGTAGCCTGAAGATAAAACTTCAAGGCTTGAACCACATCCAAATTATGAAGTAACCTCTCCTTACGAGAAGAGGGGTTAGGACACAAAGAAGGAACTACTATTTCCTGATTGATGTTACGGTTAGACACAATGTTGGGAAGAAATCCCAAGCCAGTGTGTAGAACAGCCTTATCAGCATGAAAGGTCAAATAAGGAGGCTCAAATTGCAAGGCCGCCAACTCAGAGACTCTGCGAGCCAATGCAATAGCCAACAGAAAGAGGACCTTCCAAGAAAGAATCTTAATGTCAATAGAGTGCATAGGTTCAAACCTCCAAGCTCCAGGGAGGAGTGGACTGTCTAAAAACAGTTCTGATCCTAGACAGAGCCTGAACAAAGGACTGAATATCAGGAAGCTCAGCGAGCCTCTTGTGCAACAAAACAGATAATGCCAAAATCTTTCCCTTCAAGGAACTGGCAGCAAGTCCTTTTTCCAAACCATCCTGGAGAAAGGACAGAATCCTGGATACCTTAACCTTGTGCCAAGGATATCCATGCTTTTCACAACAGAACAAGTAAGTCCTCCACACCTTATGATACATGCTACGAGTGATCGGCTTCCTAGCCTGAACGAGTGTATCACTCTCTCAGAAAACCCTCTCTTGGCCAAGACTAAGCGTTCAATCTCCATGCAGTCAGCCTCAGAGAATCTAGATTTTGATGTTGAAACGGACCCTGTACCAACAGATCCCTGCAACAGGGTAACCTCCATGGAGGAGAAGATGACATCCCCACCAGATCCACAAGCCACGTCCTCCGCGGCCATGACGGAACAATCAGAATAGCCGAAGCTTGCTCCTGCTTGATGCGGGCCACTACACGAGGTAGAAGTGGCAACAGTGGAAAAATGTAAACTAGGGTGAACCCCCAAGTTACCGCTAAGGCATCTATCAGCTCTGCCTGGGGATCCCTGGACAGTGACCCATATCTGGGTAGCTTGCAATTGAGTCTGGATGCCATGAGGTCTATCTCCAGTGTCCCCCATCTGTGACAAATCCCTGCAATCACCTCGGGATGGAGAGACCATTGCCCTGGATGGAAGGATTGCCTGCTGAGGAAATCCACTTCCCAGTTGTCCAGATCTGGAATGTGGATTGCTGAGAGTGAGCAGTTGTGGGAGCTTCTTGTCCCCCCTGGTGGTTGATGTAAGCCACCGAGGTAATGTTGTCTGTCTGGAATCTGATGAAGCTGAACGACCCCAGTAGAGGCCACACCTTCAGAGCATTGTATATTGCTCGAAGTTCCAGAATATTGATCAGAAGGAGAGACTCCTCTCAAGACCATTTTCCCTGTGCCTACCTGACACCCCAGACAGCTCCCCATCCTGCCAAACTAGCGTCTGTGGTCACAATATCCCAGGACGGTCTCAGGAAGGAAGTCCCTTGGGACAGCTGTTCCGGACGGATCAACCAAGAGAGGGATTACCTCATCCAAATGTTCAAAGAAATCAGTTGGGATAGGTCTGTATGATCGCCGTTCCACTGTCTCAACATGCATAACTGAAGAGGTCTGAGGTGGAACCTGGTGAATAGAATGACATCATTACTGGACACCATGAGCCAGATCACCTCCATACTCTGAAGGACAAGACAGACTGACAGACTGAAGGGCAAGAGAGGTGGACGCAATCTTCCTGCGTCACTGATCTGTGAGAAATATCCTCATGGATATAGAATCTATTATCGTTCCCAGGAACTCTACCCTGTTGCTGGGAATCAGGGAGCTCTTTCCTGAGTTTATCTTCCAACCGTGGAATTGGAGCAAAAGAAGAAGAGCCCTTGAGTGATCCTCTGAGAGACTGAATGACGGCGCCTGGACTAGGATGTCTCCCAGATAGGGAGCCACAGCAATGCCTCTGAATCTAGTCACTGCAAGTAACGCCTCCAGATCCTTTGTGAAGACTCTCAGGGCCATCACCAGACCAAAGGGAAGGGCCACAAACTGGAAACCGCCAACTCAGAGACTCTGCGAGCCAGTGCAATAGCCAACAGAAAGAGGACCTTCCAAGAAAGAATCTTAATGTCAATAGAGTGCATAGGTTCAAACCTCCAAGCTCCAGGGAGGAGCGGACTGTCTAAAAACAGTTCTGATCCTAGACAGAGCCTGAACAAAGGACTGAATATCAGGAAGCTCAGCGAGCCTCTTGTGCAACAAAACAGATAATGCCAAAATCTTTCCCTTCAAGGAACTGGCAGCAAGTCCTTTTTCCAAACCATCCTGGAGAAAGGACAGAATCCTGGATACCTTAACCTTGTGCCAAGGATATCCATGCTTTTCACAACAGAACAAGTAAGTCCTCCACACCTTATGATACATGCTACGAGTGATCGGCTTCCTAGCCTGAACGAGTGTATCACTCTCTCAGAAAACCCTCTCTTGGCCAAGACTAAGCGTTCAATCTCCATGCAGTCAGCCTCAGAGAATCTAGATTTTGATGTTGAAACGGACCCTGTACCAACAGATCCCTGCAACAGGGTAACCTCCATGGAGGAGAAGATGACATCCCCACCAGATCCACAAGCCACGTCCTCCGCGGCCATGACGGAACAATCAGAATAGCCGAAGCTTGCTCCTGCTTGATGCGGGCCACTACACGAGGTAGAAGTGGCAACAGTGGAAAAATGTAAACTAGGGTGAACCCCCAAGTTACCGCTAAGGCATCTATCAGCTATGCCTGGGGATCCCTGGACAGTGACCCATATCTGGGTAGCTTGCAATTGAGTCTGGATGCCATGAGGTCTATCTCCAGCGTCCCCCATCTGTGACAAATCCCTGCAATCACCTCGGGATGGAGAGACCATTGCCCTGGATGGAAGGATTGCCTGCTGAGGAAATCCACTTCCCAGTTGTCCAGATCCGGAATGTGGATTGCTGAGAGTGAGCAGTTGTGGGACTCTGCCCATTCCAATATCCGAGAAACCTCCCTCATTGCCAGAGAGCTTCTCGTCCCCCCTGGTGGTTGATGTAAGCCACCGAGGTAATGTTGTCTGTCTGGAATCTGATGAAGCTGAACGACCCCAGTAGAGGCCACACCTTCAGAGCATTGTATATTGCTCGAAGTTCCAGAATATTGATCAGAAAGAGAGACTCCTCTCAAGACCATTTTCCCTGTGCCTACCTGACACCCCAGACAGCTCCCCATCCTGCCAAACTAGCGTCTGTGGTCACAATATCCCAGGACGGTCTCAGGAAGGAAGTCCCTTGGGACAGCTGTTCCGGACGGATCAACCAAGAGAGGGATTACCTCATCCAAATGTTCAAAGAAATCAGTTGGGATAGGTCTGTATGATCGCCGTTCCACTGTCTCAACATGCATAACTGAAGAGGTCTGAGGTGGAACCTGGTGAATAGAATGACATCATTACTGGACACCATGAGCCAGATCACCTCCATACTCTGAAGGACAAGACAGACTGACAGACTGAAGGGCAAGAGAGGTGGACGCAATCTTCCTGCGTCACTGATCTGTGAGAAATATCCTCATGGATATAGAATCTATTATCGTTCCCAGGAACTCTACCCTGTTGCTGGGAATCAGGGAGCTCTTTCCTGAGTTTATCTTCCAACCGTGGAATTGGAGCAAAAGAAGAAGAGCCCTTGAGTGATCCTCTGAGAGACTGAATGACGGCGCCTGGACTAGGATGTCTCCCAGATAGGGAGCCACAGCAATGCCTCTGAATCTAGTCACTGCAAGTAACGCCTCCAGATCCTTTGTGAAGACTCTCAGGGCCATCACCAGACCAAAGGGAAGGGCCACAAACTGGAAATGTTGGTCCAGGAATGCAAATCTCAGGAACCTGAAGTGGTCCCTGTGGATTGGCACATGAAGGTAGGCATCCTTCAAGTCTTTTGTCGTCATGAACTGACCCTCTTGAACTAGGGGTAGAATAGATCTGATCATTTCCATTTTGAACGATGGAACAGCCAGAAATTTGTTTAAACATTTTAGGTCCAGAATCGGGCGGAATGTGCCCTCCTTCTTTGGGACCACAAAAAGGTTTGAATAGTACCCTAGACCCCTTTCTGCCAGGGATACCGGTACAATTACTCTGAGGGAAGAGAGATCCCTCACACATTCCAGAAAGGCATCTCCCTTTTCTGGACTGGAAGACAGGTTTGACAGGAGGAATCTGCTCCTGGGCAGATGAGATCTGAACCTTATCCTGTATCCTTGGGCGACAACCTCCAGAACCCAAGGGTCCTGAACATCCTGAAACAAGGCTTCTGAGAAGAGAGATAATCTGCCCCCTACTTGTCCCGGAGACCGGTCAACTTTGTTTTGGCGGGCTTCTTGTTTTACTTGGACTTATTCCTGAGCTGAGCTGGTTTCCAAGTGCCTTTGGACTGATCCGCTTTCACTGACTGTTGGCTGTTGGCATTGGGCCTTGTCCGCACGAAAGGGACAAAAAGTAGATCCCTTAGGCTTAACCTTCTTAACCTGCGGTAGGAAAGCGTCCTTGCCTCCCGTAACCATGGATATGATCACGTCCAATCTTGGACCGAACAGAATCTTTCCCTGGAAAGGAAGGGATAGCAGTCTAGACTTAGAGGTCATGTCCGTAGACCATGACTTTAGCCACAGAGCCCTGCGGGCTAATACAGAAAAACCTGACACCTTAGCGTTCAGGCAAATAATTTGCATATTGGCATCACAAATAAAAGAATTAGTGACCCTCAAAGCCTTAATTCTCTCCTGTATCTCTTCGAGGGGATTCTCCCTCTCGACCATGTCAGACAGAGACTCGCACCAATATGTCGCAGCTCTGGCAACTGCAGCTATCGCTGCTGCCGCTGGCTGAAAAACAAACCCTGTATGTTGAAACATTTTTCTTAACATTTTCTCTAACTTTTTATCCATGGGCAATTTAAACAATGAACTATCCTCAAGAAGAATCATCGTCTGCTTTGCAAGCATAGCGATAGCACCATCCACCTTAGCAACAGTCCTTCATAACTCGAGCTGAGAGTCCGGGACTGGGAACAGCTTCTTAAAGGAAGAAGAGGAAAAGGAAGAACCTAATCTCTCCCATTCATTCTTAATAATGTTAGCCATCTTAACAGGAACCGGGAAGGTGTGAGGCCCCACCCTGTCCTCATATACTTTATCAAGCTTAGGAATCAAAGGTTCCTCCAGTAGCTTCGATTCGGGAACCTCGAGTGTAGCAAGTACTTGCTTCAGCAAAAAGCGCAAATTTTTCATCCTAAACCGAAAGTCAGGCTCCTCTGCCGTCGGAGCTTTAGATAACATAGACTCCGACCCACATGGAACGTCCATGAAGAGTCGGAGTTGTCCTCATCAGCGGATAATCTTTCCGAAATATCCATTGGCGTAGATGCCTGGGTTGGATCGCCATATTTTACCTTACGCTTGCGCTTGGCAGAACATGGTAAGGCACTATTCACCTTAGAGACTGCCGTTTGCAGTTGATCCGCAAAATCTGCCGGCCAACTGATCTCTCCCGTAGGAGAAATAGTCATGCACTGGGGCGCTGCATGTGTACTCGGAGATAAATGTAGGAAACGCACCTCACGGAACGGGGAACCCTCAGAGGTGGAGGCTGACAGGACTACTTAAGACTCCAGTTTCATTCCGAAGAGTACTACCCTCCATAAGAGACTACTTAGAATCTTCCGACACTTCTCTGCCAACCTCCTGTGATGAAAGGCAAAGAATGACTGGGGGATTAGTGGGGTGGGGGAGGTATTTAAGCCTTTGGCTGGGGTGTCTTTGCCTCCTCCAGGTGGCCAGGTTCTTAATTCCCACAAGTAATGAATGAAGCCGTGTACTCTCCTCCCCTTTAGTTGGAAATTGTCTGCTTTGTCTGAATCATGAAAGGGATTTTTTTTTTTTTAACTACAGGTTATTAAATAATGTTGGGGGCATTAACTTCTGAATTTAATGTCACAAATGAGCTATACATTACGAAACAGCCAAATACGTATGCACAAAGAATAGAATTAGTGGATGGGAAAGAAAAATAATAATGTTCTAAAATAATAAACATAGAATTGGAAATCTTCAGAGTTGTTTTAATTCAAGAAGGCTCACTACCTTCCTGAAGCAATTTTATCTTGGAAAACATTTCCTGCTTCTGCGTCACATGTACATAATTTATGCTAGGAAGCTTGAGAACAATATCAAAGGTTCTGTTGATGATCTATATCATGTTATTTCTTTGAACAATGTATGTTTTGTTAAACACTTCCTTTGAAGAAAAAAAAAATACAGTAGGTTTTATTAAATATATGCTTATACATACTATGCAGCTCAGTCATAACATTCTACCAAATTGAGCATTTCAGCTCAGGAGTTTCATTTATGCTATTACACTGCCACAAACATTCGATGCTTGACTCCTAATATCAGCATTATTATTATTAAAAGTGATACTTCCAAATTTAAAGTGATGGTACATCCTAGCATTTTTTTAAATGCTAGGATTTACAAGTGCTTTAAATAAAGGGGTCTTTCAAGAATAAAAAAACTTCATGCTGAAAGTACCTTTATAGCAAAACTCTATTTTTAAGAAATTGTTAAAAAAACATAATTTATGTAAGAACTTACCTTATAAATTATTTTCTTTCATAATGGCAAGAGTCTATGAGCTAGTGACGTATGGGATATACATTCCTACTAGGAGGGGGCAAAGTTTCCCAAACCTCAAAATGCCTATTAATACACCTCCTACCTCACACATACCTTAGTTTAACGTGTAGCCAAGAAGTGAGGTGTAAAAGAAGAAGTAAAAAGCATCAAAAAGAGAAACTGGAAACATTAAAGTGCTTTATACAAAAAATCATAACCACCAAAAATAGGGTGGGTCTCATGGACTCTTGCCACTATGAAAGAAATTAATTAAGTTCTTACATAAATTATGTTTTCTTTCATGTAAGTGGCAAGAGTCCATGAGCTACTGACGTATGGGATAAAATACCCAAGATGTGGAAATCCATGAGTCACTAGAGAGGGAGGGATAACATAACAGCTAAATCCACTGAGAAATTAAATCCAAATATATAATTGTTTTCTTAAAAAAAATTAAAAAAAACTCAATTCAAAGGCACTAGAATCAAACTAAGACAACTGCCTGAAGAACCTTTCTACCAAAGGCTGCTTCCGAAGAAGCAAACACATCAAAATGGTAACATTTTGTAAAAGTATGCAAAGAAGACCAAGTTGCTGTTTTTCAAATTTGATCAACTGAAGCTTCATTCTTGAAAATATTTCTGAGAAAGAAAATTGTCAGGAGCACCAGAGTGTGAGTAAAAAATTAAGCTTTATTTAAACAAAGGGTTTAAGTTACCCCAGAGTAAGAGACAAAATAAATGTAAATTGAAAAACAGTGACAAAAAAGGCTGACCGGTTTCGGCGTCTGCCTTACTCCTAGCCTCAGGCTAGGAGGCTAGGAGTAAGGCAGACGCCGAAACCGTTCAGCCTTTTTTGTCACTGTTTTGCAATTTACATTTATTTTGTCTCTTACCCTGGGGTAACTTAAACCCTTTGTTTAAATAAAGCTTAATTTTTACTCACACTCTGGTGCTCCTGACAACTTTCTTTCTCAGAAATATTTGCTAAGCACTGGCCACAGTGAGCACAGAGAGCAAGTTTAACTTTTTATACCTTGCTGCGGAGGTAATATTCCATACCACTCTGCTTGGGCAGTTTCAGACCATCAGGAGGCACCTGCCAGCCGTCTGCCAATCAGGTAAAGGAAGTAAAGCACAAGCGGAGGAAATACCGATATGGATATACCACACCAAGGAGAGAGCAGGAGGACTGCACCTAGCAACAGGAATGTGGTGAGTCTTTTTATTTTTGGATTATTTAGTACTGCCTCAGCTATACACTTGGTGTGAAGGTTCCTCATCTTGAAACAATTAGGGGTTTGTTGTGGGGGTCAACTTCCCCGTATCTATTTGTTTCTAAGTGGTAACTGCTAAAATATGCAAGCGGTATGTGGATAAGAGACTTGTTTCAATTTTAAGAACATATTGTGCAAACACCCAACCCTATATTGTTCCCCCACTACTCTGACTTCATTCTTGAAAACCCAAGAAAAGGCAACTAATCTAGTAGAATGAACTGTAATTCTTTGAGACGGAGACTGCCCCGCTTCCAAATAAGCTTTGTGAATCAAAAGTTTCAACCAAGAGTATTCTTAGGACACAGAGAAGGAACAACAATTTCCCTATTGATGTTGTTAGAAATTACAACTTTAGGCAAAAATGTAAATGAAGTCTGCAAAACAGCTTTATCTTGATGGAAAATCAGATAAGGAGACTCACAAGAGAGAGCAGACAATTCAGAAACTCTTCTAGCAGAAGAGATAACCAAAAGAAATAACACTTTCCAAGAAAGTAATTTAATATCTAGAAAATGCATAGGCTCAAGAGGAGGAGCCTGTAAAATCTTCAAAACCAAATTGAGACTCCAAGGAGGAGAAAATAGATTTAATAACAGGTTTGATACGAACCAAAGCCTAAACAAAACAGTGAACAGTTTAGCAATCTTTCTATGAAATAAGACAGAAAGAGCAGAAATTTGTCCTTCAAAGTATTTGCAGACAAAAACCATATCCAAACCATCATGAAGAAACTGTAAAATCCTAGGAATTCTGAAAGAAGCCAAGAATAATTGTGGAACACCATGAAATATAGTTTATCCAAACCCAATGATAAATTTTCCTTGAAACAGACTTACAAGCCTGTATCATAGTGCTAATCACTGAGTCAGAGAAACCTCTATGACTATGTACTAAGCGTTCAATTTCCATGCCTTCAAATGTAGAGATTTGAGATCCTGATGGAAAAACGGCCCTTGAGACAGAAGGTCCGGCCTTAAAGGAAGTGGCTAAGGCTGGCAACTTGACATCCTAACAAGATCTGCATACTAAAACCTGTGAGATCACGCTGGTGCTATCAGAAACACATTTAATTGTTCCATTATGATCTTGGAGAACACCCTTGGAAGAAGAACCAGAGGTGGAAAAAAATAAGCAGGTTGGTAAAACCAAGAACTGCTAAGGCATCCACCATCTCCTGAGGATCCATGGACCTGGAAAGGTATCTGGGAAGCTTCTTGCTTAGACGAGAGGCCATCACATCTATTTCTGGAAGACCCCACATCTGGATGGAGAGACCACTCCCCCGGATGTAAAGTCTGATGGCTGAGATAATCTGCTTCTACACCTGGGATATGAATTGCAGAAATTAGACAAGAGTTGGATTCCACCCAAGAAAGTATCCTAGATACTTCCTTCATGCTGAAGGACTGCGAGTCCCTCCTTGATGATTGACATATGCCACTATTGTGATATTGTCTGTTTGAAAACTAATGTTAAGTTCTCTCTTCAATTGAGGCCATGCCTGAAGAGCTCTGAAAATAGCACAGAGTTCTAAAATATTGATTGGTAACCTCGCCTCACGAGGTTTCCAAACCCCTTGGGCTGTCAGAGACCTCCAGACAGCTCCCCAACCTGAAAGACCTGCATCTGTTGTGATCACAGTCCAGGTAGGATGAACAAATGAGGCCCATTGAACAATAAGATGATGGTCTAACCACCAAGTCAGAGAGAGTTGAGTATTGGCATTTAACTATATCAGTTGTGATATCTGACTATAATCCCTGCACCATTGGTACAACATGCAAAGCTGTAGAGGCCTCATATGAAAATGAGTAAAGGGGATCCCGTCCGATGCTGCAGTCATGAAACCTAAATCTTCCATGCACATAGCCACCGAAGGGAATGATAGAGACTGATGGTTTAGACAAGCTAAAATTAACTTCATTGGTATCTTGTCTGTTAGAAAGGGAGTCATGGACACTGAATCTATCTGGAAACCTAAAAAGGTGACCCTTGTCTTTGAAGAAACCACAGTAGTTGTTTTGTGTGAGATTCTGCTAAATGAAAAGATTGAGTTAGTACCAAGATATCGTCCAAATAAGGAAACACTGCAATACCCTGCTCTCTGATTACAGATAGAATGGCACCAAGAACCTTTGAAAAGATTCTCGGAGCTGTCGCTCGGCCAAACGGAAGAGCGTCGAATTGGTAATGCTTGTCTAGAAAAGAGAATCTCATTAAACGATAGTGGTCTGGATGAATTAGAATGTGAAGATAAGCGTCCTGTAAGTCTATTGTGGACATAAAATTACCTTGCTGAACAAAAGGCAGAATAGTCCTTATAGTCACCATCTTGAAAGTTGGGACTCTTACAAAACAATTTAAAATTTCAGATCCAGAATTGGTCTGAACGAATCTTCTTTCTTTGGGACAAGGAATAGATTTGAATAAAAACCCAAACCCTGTTCCTGCAGAGGAACTGGAACCATCACCCCTGAAAGCTCTAGGTCTGAAACACATTTCCGAAAAGCCTGAGCTTTCACAATTCTGCAATTAGAGCCAGAGGCCTTAGTGTGATATACCTTTAAGGTATATCCCGCCTACCTTTCCTCCACCCTATATCAGGCACACCTGAACCATCATTCCTTGCCTGAAAATTGTTTTCTCTTTGCAGCTTATCTGATCGCATCCTACTGCTGTGATTCTACTTTTGATAATATCTAACTTGCTTCAATTTCTTTCTCTCTGAACAGGAGTAGTAAGCTAGGATATTTTGTTGTACACTTTACTTTCAAAGTTATTTTCTCATTCTACCGGAATTCTAATTTTTCTTCAAACCGAATCAAGGAGCACCGGATCTACTTGCAGCGTTCCGGAAGCCGCACTCACACTAACGCTGTATACCGGTCACAGAGGTAAAACCGCTCTCTTCAAACTTAAGGTAATATTTAATCCATTTACAAAGGATCTGTTCTTACCTTGTCACTCTCTGGAAAACATCCGCATTACCTTGCTGAATCTACCGGTTACTACCATAGTCTGTCTGTGCTGTATATATTTTATGTATGAGTGTGTGAGTGCGTGAAGTCATTTCTGAGAATTGCTACAACAAGAATCAACTACTGATGCTTTCACAAAGTGTATCAAAATACACATTACCTCTATCATTATTCTGAACTGTTTGCTTTATGTTCCTTACTTATATTGCAACAATTGTTTCTACTCAAATATTCCTTGCTTCTGTTTGGCATCTACGAAGTTTTCTATCAGTAAAAGTCTCACCAATGATCTAACAGGTAGTTCAAATCATACTGCCTGTTTTATTCATTAAAAGAGCAACAAACCCTTAATTTAAGAACACTGCATAAGTTCCTGCATAAAACAGGACATCACATAATTTTCAGGCCACAGTGTTCTAAGGGTTTGTTACTGGTAAACAAAACTTTGTTATCACGGATGCAAATGAAATTAAAACTGAGTTCTCTAACATACAAAGAAAATTAGATTATCTTGCACAAGGTTTAACAGAAGTACAAGCAGAAAATACCGCATTAAAAGCTATTGTTAAGGAATATATGACTCATAAAAGTACTGATGTACCGGAACCCCATATTCAATACCCTCAACCTTTCACTGGTAAAAGACATGAATTCAGGGATTTCAAGACTGCTTGTAAACTTCTTTTTACCATGAGACCCCGCACATATTATTCAGACCGCATCAGGGTTTGCACCACTATTTCATTTCTACAGGGAGAGCCTAGAACCTGGGCTAACAGGTTTTATGAAAATAATGACCCAATTTTGGATTCACTACAGGATTTCTTCCAAGCTATGTCTAATTTATATGAAGACACAGATACACAAATCACTGCAGAATCTAAACTACGCACACTCAAACAGGGTAAGCGCACGATGGAGGAGTACACAACTGAATTTCAAATGTGGGCAACAGACTCACTATGGAACCAAGTTAGCCTTAAGAATCAGTTTAGGCTGGGCCTATCTGAAAACCTTAAGGATGAACTGTCTCGCCAGGAAATGCCTGATACTCTTCCAGCACTTATAAAATTAAGTACATCCATAGATAGAAGACTCAGGGAACGGCGAGCAGAGAGATTCACTTCAGACACAATACCCAGGCGCCAGGTTACCTATCCTACAACATCTGAGAAACATCAAGGTAGTGTAACCCCTATGGAGATAGGCACTATCAAGGGGCCACTAAGTAATGAGGAAAAAATGAGAAGAAGATTAGAAAACTTATGTTTATACTGTGGACAAAAGGAACATAACGTCTCAAGCTGTCCTTCATTACAAAGACAAAAGAAGGGTAAGAAAACAGGTTATCAAAACATATATCATATCTCAGATACAATGCAATTGACTTTACCTCTCTCTTTGCAGTGGGATCAGGAAAATATACACTCCAAGGCATTGATTGACTCAGGTGCATCTGGGAACTACATTGATTCTGTATATATTGTAAATAATAAAATTCCTCTGGTTTGCAAGCAGAACCCTGTGTTTGTTAAATCAATTGATGGTACTTTAATAAATAAGGGACCCATTACACACCAAACAATACCTTTGCTTACAATGATAAACAATGGGCACACAGAATATATTACATTTGATGTGATCCCCATATCACTACATACTATTATTTTAGGATATAGTTGGCTGCAAAAACATAATCCCAAAATAGATTGGGAACATTCAAAACTTACACTAGACTCAACATATTGCCTAAACACCTGTTACCCTCATAGTATTTTATCATCATCTGAGACAGGGATACCAGGGATATATCAGGATTTGGCAGAGGTCTTCAATTTGAAAGAAGCAGAGAATTTACCACCCCACAGAAGCTTCGATTGCCCTATAGATATAATTCCAAAGCCCCCATTTTACACATGCCCGATCCTGAGCTGCAATATGTGTTAGAGGTAGATGCCTCAAGTTCAGGTATAGGAGCAGTTCTATCTCAACAAGTAGACAACAAATCAGAATTATTTCCTGTAGCTTATTATTCAAGAAGATTCACACCTGCAGAAAATAATTATAGTATAGGAGATAAAGAACTCCTTGCTATCAAAGTATCCCTCGAACAATGGAGGCACTTACTGGAAGGTACACAAAAACCATTTAAAATCTTCACAGATCATAAGAATCTGGAATATTTGAAGAAAAGTAAAACTCTAACTTCCAGACAAGTAAGATGGTCTTTATTCTTAGATAGGTTCAATTTCTTGATCACTTACCGACCAGGAAGTCTGAATACCAAGGCTGATGCATTATCCAGAGTACAGGAAATGACACCTGAAGAGACCATGACTCCAATAGTACCAATCGAAAAATGTATTGGAACCCTAACACCTCTAGAGGAAGAGATTAAAAGGGCACAAGAAAAAGAAACCAATACACCTAAATCCTGTCACAAAAACTTAAATACTGGTTTAATAAACCATAAAAATCAATTGTATATACCCAGTTCATTAAGAAAACAAATATTGAAACACACTCATGACGAACCTTTATCCGGTCAAACCGGAATACAAAAAACCATTGAAAAAACAAGAAGACACTTTTGGTGGCCCCAAATGAATCAAACCATTCAAGATTATGTCAATTCCTGTGACATTTGTGCTAGAAATAAAATAGATCATAAAGGGCCCATCGGATTGTTGACCCCATTGCCAGTTCCGGATAAACCCTGGTTCATGATCTCGATGGACTTTATTGTAGAGCTACCAAAATCAAGGAACTTTAACACTATATTAGTTGTCATAGATCATCTAACAAAGTTGGGACATTTTATACCCCTAAAAAGGTTACCTTCAGCTTTTACTACAGCTAATGTTTTTCTTAACCACATAGTGAAACTTCATGGACTACCCACTGATATTATAACAGATAGAGGTACACAATTCACCTCATCTTTTTGGAGATCATTATGCAAATTATTAAAAATTACACCAAGATACTCAACAGCTTTCCATCCCCAAACCAATGGGATGACTGAGAAATTAAACCAAACATTAGAACAATATCTTCGTTGTTACATTTCCCATATGCAAGATGATTGGATAGATTATTTATCAATGGCGGAATTCTCTTACAACAATTCAGTATCATCCTCAACAAAAATGACACCTTTCTATGTAACCTATGGCTATCATCCGACAACTTTGACACTATCTAAAACTGACGTAAACTCACCAGCTGCTAAAGACTATTCTTTACAACTAGAAGCAAGACTAGCCCTAGTCAAAAAACATTTATCTGACGCAAAGAATTACCAGAAAGCTTATTATGATAAACGTCACAGACCCAGTCCAGTCTATAAAGTGGGTGACAAAGTGTTACTATCTGTAAAGAATCTAAAACTTCATGTACCCTCTAAGAAATTGGCAAACCAATACATTGGACCTTTTGTAATCAATAAAATTTTGAACCCTATGACAGTATGTTTAACTCTTCCTGCAGCTTATAGGATTCATCCCACTATACATGTATCTCTGATTAAACCTTATACTTCTACTGTACAATCCAGTCTTCAGACTCCAACTGCGTTACAAATAGATGACCACGATGAATTTGAGGTGGAACATATTCTAGATTCTAGGATCAAGAATCATCACTTAGAGTACTTGTTGAAATGGAAAGGTTTTGGTCCTGAGGACAATTCTTGGCATCGTAGCACTGACATTTCTGCTCCCCGTCTAATTAGATCTTTTCATCGCAGGTATCCTTTGAAGCCATCCCTCTCGTCAATTGGGGGACCCCTTAGCGGGGGGAGTGTGTGATATACCTTTAAGGTATATCCCGCCTACCTTTCCTCCACCCTATATCAGGCACACCTGAACCATCATTCCTTGCCTGAAAATTGTTTTCTCTTTGCAGCTTATCTGATCGCATCCTACTGCTGTGATTCTACTTTTGATAATATCTAACTTGCTTCAATTTCTTTCTCTCTGAACAGGAGTAGTAAGCTAGGATATTTTGTTGTACACTTTACTTTCAAAGTTATTTTCTCATTCTACCGGAATTCTAATTTTTCTTCAAACCGAATCAAGGAGCACCGGATCTACTTGCAGCGTTCCGGAAGCCGCACTCACACTAACGCTGTATACCGGTCACAGAGGTAAAACCGCTCTCTTCAAACTTAAGGTAATATTTAATCCATTTACAAAGGATCTGTTCTTACCTTGTCACTCTCTGGAAAACATCCGCATTACCTTGCTGAATCTACTGGTTACTACCATAGTCTGTCTGTGCTGTATATATTTTATGTATGAGTGTGTGAGTGCGTGAAGTCATTTCTGAGAATTGCTACAACAAGAATCAACTACTGATGCTTTCACAAAGTGTATCAAAATACACATTACCTCTATCATTATTCTGAACTGTTTGCTTTATGTTCCTTACTTATATTGCAACAATTGTTTCTACTCAAATATTCCTTGCTTCTGTTTGGCATCTACGGAGTTTTCTATCAGTAAAAGTCTCACCAATGATCTAACAGGTAGTTCAAATCATACTGCCTGTTTTATTCATTAAAAGAGCAACAAACCCTTAATTTAAGAACACTGCATAAGTTCCTGCATAAAACAGGACATCACACTTAGGGAAAGGAGAGGTCTTTTGTTCTCTATTCTGACAAAAAGGAAGGAAAACGATTCGGAGCTTAAAATTTACCCTTAGATTTCTTATCTTGGGGCAGAAAAACTCCCTTTCCCCGGGGATAATAGAATCGAATTGAGAACCAAATAAATTACTACCCTGAAATGATAAAGAGAATAATCTAGATTTAGACACCATATCAGCATTCCAAGATTTAAGCCATAAAGCTCTTCTAGTAAGAATAGCTAAAGACATAGATTTAATATCAAATCTTAATGACATCAAATATAACATCACAAATAAAATGATTAGCATGTTGAAGTACAAGAACAATGCTAGGCAATTCAGGATCTGTTAACTATTGAGCTAAACTGTCCAACCAAAAAGTTGAAGCAGCAGCAACATCAGCCATAGAAATGGCAGATCTAAGAATATAGCCAGTATGTAAATATGCTTTTCTAAGATAGGATTCAATCTTCCTATCTAAAGGATCCTTAAAGGAAGTACTATCTTCCTTAGTAATAGTAGTACGTTTGGCAAGAGTAGAAATAGCAGAAAAAATTAACAAGATCTTGAAAAAGCCCTGCAAAGGGAGAAACGCGTTGATGTGTTTGGCTTGCAGTATTGACTGTTTTTAATCTGTCTATGGACTTTTGCTTATGACACAAAGCTGCTGTGGTGCGGATTGACAGCTCGATAGAGGCATATTGGAAGCGTAAGTAGCCAACAGAGTGATACTAACACCCGGCGCTTTGTATTGCATATAACTGCGGAATGGATTGCAGATAAGTTGTGCAGTGATCTGTTGCAATCGACACAGAACATCTTTTGGAGACTTACAGATTTTCCCAAAACCTCAGGTATCCTGCGTGCTGTGTGCACTTAAAGAGCGGATATAATATTGACATCAGAATGGGCAGAATACACCATTTGGCTGAGAGCACTGACCGGACCAATAGGATTCAAGCTACGAAACAGCTCCCACATACTGTGACGTCAAGCGGTCACGTGAGTGTGTTTGTACGGAGGTGCCACGGCTGTTAGCCGTCAGAGTTTGATCATTATCCGGACAAGTAAGTTAGTAGACATTGTGTTACCTTGAATCTTTTCAGGAGTTCTTTCTTTATTGTTTGCTGGAACTTTTATTTACATTTTTTTGTGGTGGCAACTTTTATAACGGAGACGTCCGTTTTTATTTCATTTATCTGATTTTATGCTATATGTATAGGTCTTGAATGTGTAATTAAATTTGGCATAGCCATTGTTTATACATTTTTGGTTATAATTTATTCCCTCTGTGAGATTTGGTAATTTATCTCTTACACTGACACACCCACCTTCAGCTGTAGCGCTCCTATTTTTTCATTTTTTCTGGTCTTACGTTTAACCTATTGTGAGGGAGACTTAGGTTATTTAGGAGTTTGGTGGCACACTCAGCGCACACTAATACATACTCTTTAAGAGTAGAAATAGCCCCATCAGCCTTAGGGACTTTTTCCCAAAACTCTAAATTAGCCACAGGTTAAGGATATAGCTTTTAAAACCTAGAAGAAGGGTTAAAAAAGCACCAAGTTTAGACCATTCCTTAGTAAACATATGAGAGATGTTTGCTATTCTTGTTATCAAGAGGACTAGATTCCTCAATACCCAAAGTAAACAATACTTTCTTTAATAAAGAACAAATATATTCAATCTTAAAAAGACAGGTTGATTTATGAATCTCAGTCTCTGAAGTAGGATCCTCTGAGCCAGAGAAATCCTCATCAGCAGAAGATACTTCAGTATGCTGTTGATCAATACAAACTTCATCAGATTTATGAGGTTAGGAGAGATCTTTTACGTTTATTTGAAGACAGAATAGCAGTCATAGATAAAAAGAAAAAGAAAGAGCGCCTCCTAGTGTAGCCAATAGGTTGCATAATAGAAGTGCAAATCCTGATGATATACTCACAATATGAAAAGGCAAAGATAATGCCTAGGGAGACGGTCTAGGAACTTAGCAGTGTCCCAGCTATCTGTGCACAGGAATGGGCAGCTCCTCCTGGAATCGGTGCAAGATTCAATGATCTAAAGAGTGGAAATATTAAGGGCGACTCCTAGTACAGAGCAATAAAGTAAAGACACCCCGTATCCAAATACCAGGTGTAAGGGTACTCACAATTGGAAGCATACACAATAGTTCAAGTGACACCTACTGGGTTATTATAGTGACCCAGTGCACATATCAATCACAAAGGCAGATGCAAAAGGTCCCAGGGTGTTCTTTGTTGATTGCCGTTGATAGCCGTGTATGAAAGGAGACTCAAGATGATGTTAAAAAAAAGTAAAAAACTTTATATGATATATATTAAAAAGGGGGTTACAATGAACTGTGATACAATCATAAAAACAAGACTGTATTACATGCTGCGTGTCTTTACTTTATTGTTCTGCACTAGGAGTCACCCTTCTTATTTTCACTCTTTGGAATAGCAGTCATAGCCTTCTCTATGGCTGCAGCAATATAATCTTTTATATCTACAAGAATATCATGTACATTAGACTGTGAAGATTTAACAGTAGATGTATTTGTACTTATAGAAACATTATCAGCATGTAATAATTTTTCATAACAAGTGCCACATATTTAAGCTGAAGAAGTAAGATCAGCTAATTTACAATATACACACTTAGCTTAGGTAGATTTATGTTCAGGCAGCTTAGTTCCTACAGTAACATCAGAGGCAGGATCAGTCTGAGACATCTTGCAAAATGCAACAAAAAAAGAAAAAATAACATTTAAACAAAATAACCAATTTCTTCAAAATAGCAGTTTCAGGAATGAGAAAAAAAATTATGCTTACCTGATAATTTTCTTTTATTCTGACGGTGAGAGTCCACAGCTGCGGCAGTCATTACTTTTGGGAATTCAGAACCTGGCCACCAGGAGGAGGCAGACACCCCAACCAAAGGCTTAAATACCTCCCCCACGTTCCTCATCCCCCAGTCATTCTGCTGATGGAACAAGGAACAGTAGGAGAAATATCAGGTGAAAAAAAGGTTCAGAAGAATTAAAAACTAAGAAACGGCCGCCCCACATAAAAAACGTGGGCGGGGAGCTGTGGACTCTCTCCCCATCAGAAGAAAAGAAAATGATCAGGTAAGCATAATTTAAGTTTTTCTTCTTAAATGGGGAGAGTCCACAGCTGCACTCATTACTTTTGAGAAAACAATACCCAAGCTATAGAAGACACTGAATGCAAAAAAAGGGCGGGTAGACGAGGCGGCCCATTCGTAGGGCACCACAGCCTGAAATTACCCAAACCAGACAAAAAACTGCTATACAGAACAGAAGGATAAAAACTGAAAGGACTAAGTAACTGCCCATAAGTTAAATCCAGCAAGGCCCAAATAGAGACTGCTCAAAATCGCTAGATTACATCAAGCGTAAAGCCCCCAAAGAGCCAAGGCCCACAGGCTCCAAGCCCGTACAATTTCCACATATTCCCTGAAGGAAAGAAGAAAAGGAAGAACTCAACAAGAGATCTAAAAGAACAGCAACTAGGGTAAAAAAGAACCCCAGCAGAACCTCAAGCGCAACCCAAGGTTGCAACAAGACAAAAAATGCCTAGAGAATGAACTAACGACTGAATAAAAAGAAGAGAGGGAAAAAAATCCTACCCCTATCTGAATGGAAGTCCAAAGGACCATGAAACGTCCCAAGGAAAACCTAGAGGGACAGGGCAGATCCCATACCTCACACAGAGTGCAGTCCGGACTCATGAAAGAGTTACCGAGGAATAAACATTCACTACCCAGAACTTCCTAAAACTAGCACCATAAGAACTTATTGTACTCCAGATGAAGCCCCTGGTTTCAATCCTGTGACTCAGGTCTAGTAGACACCAGCCACTAACACTAGCTTATCAATCTAGGAACGGCACCAGGAACTGCTGAATAGGAAACTCCGCTAAACTCCAAGTTATTACATAAATTATGTTTTCTTTCATGTAATTGGCAAGAGTCCATGAGCTAGTGACGTATGGGATAGCAATACCCAAGATGTGGAACTCCATTCAAGAGTCACTAGAGAGGGAGGTAATAAAATAAAAACAGCCATTTTCCGCTGAAAAAATTAATCCACAACACAAAAAAAAAAAGTTTATTTTTATAATTGAAAGAAAAAAACTTAAATCAAAAGCAGAAGAATCAAACTGAAACAGCTGCCTGAAGAACTTTTCTACCAAAAACTGCTTCCGAAGAAGCAAATACATCAAAACGGTAGAATTTAGTAAATAAATGTATGCAAAGAGGACCAAGTTGCCGCTTTGCAAATCTGATCAACTGAAGCTTCATTCTTAAAAGCCCACGAAGTGGAGACTGATCTAGTAGAATGAGCTGTAATTCTCTGAGGCGGGGCCTGACCCGACTCCAAATAGGCTTGATGAATCAAAAGTTTCAACCAAGAAGCCAAGGAAATAGCAGAAGCCTTCTGAACCAGAAAACAAAACAAATAGACTGGAAGTCTTCCTAAAATCTTTAGTAGCTTCCACATAATATTTCAAAGCTCTTACCACATCCAAAGAATGTGAAGATCTTTCCAAAGAATTCTTAGGATTAGGACACAAGGAAGGGACAACAATTTCTCTATTAATGTTGTTAGAATTCACAACCTTAGGTAAAAATTGAAAAGAAGTCCGCAAAACTGCCTTATCCTGATGAAAAATCAGAAAAGGAGACTAACAAGAAAGAGCAGAAAGCTCAGAAACTCTTCTAGCAGAAGAGATGGCCAAAAGGAACAACACTTTCCAAGAAAGTAGTTTAATGTCCAAAGAATGCATAGGTTCAAATGGAGGAGCCTGTAAAGCCTTCAGAAGCAAATTAAGACTCCAAGTAGGAGAAATTGATTTAATGACAGGCTTAATACGAACTAAAGCCTGTACAAAACAGTGTATATCAGGAAGTATAGCAATCTTTCTGTGAAATAAAACAGAAAGAGCGGAGATTTGTCCTTTCAAGGAACTTGCAGACAGACCCTTATCGAAACCAACCTGAAGAAACTGTAAAATTCTAGGAATTCTAAAAGAATGCCAGGAGAATTTATGAGAAGAACACCATGAAATGTAAGTCTTCCAAACCCTATAATAAATCTTTCTAGAGACAGATTTACGAGCTTGTAACATAGTATTAATCACTGAGTCAGAGAAACCTCTATGACTTAGTACTAAGCGTTCAATTTCCATACCTTCAAATTTAATGATTTGAGATCCTGATGGAAAAACGGACCTTGAGATAGTAGGTCTGGCCGTAATGGTAGTGGCCAAGGCGGGCAATTGGACATCCTAACCAGATCCGCATACCAAAACCTGTGTGGCCATGCTGGAGCCACCAGCAACACAAATGATTGTTCCATGATGATTTTGGAGATCACTCTTGGAAGGAGAACTAGAGGCGGGAAGATGTAAGCAGGATGATAACACCAAGGAAGTGTCAGCGCATCCACTGCTTCCGCCTGAACATCCCTAGACCTGGACAGGTATCTGGGAAGTTTCTTGTTTAGATGAGAGGCCATGAGATCTATCTCTGGAAGACCCCACATCTGAACAATCTGAGAAAATACATCTGGATGGAGAGACCACTCCCCTGGATGTAAAGACTGGCGGCTGAGATAATCCGCCTCCCAATTGTCTACACCTGGGATATGCACCGCAGAGATTAGACAGGAGCTGGATTCCACCCAAGCAAGTATCCGAGATACTTCTTTCATAGCTTGTGGACTGTGAGTCCCACCCTGATGATTGACATATGCCACTGTTGTGATATTGTCTGTCTGAAAACAAATGAATGGTTCTAAAATATTTATTGGTAATCTCGCCTCTTGAGATTTCCAAACCCCTTGTGCTGTCAGAGATCCCCAAACAGCTCCCCAACCTGAAAGACTCGCATCTGTTGTGATCACAGTCCAGGTTGGCCGAACAAAAGAAACCCCTTGAACTAAACGATGGTGATCTATCCACCACTTCAGAGAGTGTCGTACATTGGGATTTAAGGATATTAATTGTGATATCTTTGTATAATCCCTGCACCATTGGTTTAGCATACAAAACTGTAGAGGTCTCATGTGAAAACGAGCAAAGGGGATTGCGTCCGATGCTGCAGTCATGAGACCTAAAACTAATAAAGAATGCATATACTCTATTTTAAATAAATAAGTAGATTTGTCAGTGTCAATGTCTGAGGAAGGATCTTCTGTATCAGATAGATCCTCATCAAAAGAGGATAAATTATTATGTTGTTGGTCATTTGAAATTTCCCCAACTAAATGAGAAGTTTTAAAAGACCTTTTACGTTTATTAGAAGGTGGAAATGCAGACAAAGCCTTCAGGATAGAATCAGAAACAAATTCTTTAAAATTTACAGGTATATCGTGCACATTAGAAGTTGATGGAACTGCAACTGGCAATGTACTATTACTGATGGATACACTATCTGTATGTAAAAGTTTATCATGACAACTATTACAAATGACATTCGGCGAAATAATTTCTACAATTTTACAACAAATGCACTTAGCTTTGGTAGAACCGATGTCAGGCAGCAATGTTCCAGCAGAAACTTCTGAGGCAGGATCATATTGAGACATCTTGCAAAATGTAAGAGAAAAAACAACATATACAGCAAAATTATCTATTTCCTTATATGACAGTTTCAGGAATGGGAAAAAATGCAAATAGCATAGCCCTCTGATAGAGAAAAAGGCAAGAGGCAAATATCAATGGGGTATTGAAATAATTAAAAAGTTTGGCGCCAAGTATGACGCACAACGTTACTAAAACTTTTTTGGCACCAAAAATAACCGGAAATGACACTAATGACGCAACCTTGTGAAAGGTCTCGGCGTCAAGTATGACGCCGGAAATGACGAAGTTGCATCATAGACGTATCTTACCGCGCCAAAAATATTCTTGCGTCAAGAATGACGCAATAAAGTTTAGCATTTGACGCACCCACAGGCCTAATACCGCCCGCAATTTGCAAGAAATGGTCAATTGAAAAAAAAGACTAAACCCCAGGTAAGAAATACATTTCTTAAAAAAATGTTTATATTCCCCAAATATGAAACTGACAGTCTGCAGAAGGAAATACATGAACCTGACTCATGGCAAATATAAGTACAATACATATATTTAAAAATTTATACAAATGCATAAAGTGCCAAACCATAGCTGAGGTGTCTTAAGTAATAAAAAACATACTTACCAATAGACACCCATCCACATATAGTAGATAGCCAAACCAGTACTGAAACAGTTATCAGTAGTGGTAATGGTAAATTGAGAGTATATCGTCGATCTGAAAAGGGAGGTAGGACATGAATCTCTATGACCGATAACAGAGAACCTATGAAATAGACCCCCGTTAGGGAAATCATCGCATTCAATAAGTGATACTCCCTTCATGTCCCTCTGACATTCGCTGTACTCTGAGAGGAATCAGGCTTCAACAATGCTGAGAAGCGCATATCAACATAGAAATCTTAGCACAAACTTACTTCACCACCTCCATAGGAGGCAAAGTTTGTAAAACTGAATTGTGGGTGTGGTGAGGGGTGTATTTATAGGCATTTTGAGGTTTGGGAAACTTTGCCCCTCCTGGTAGGATTGTATATCCCATACGTCACTAGCTCATGGACTCTTGCCAATTACATGAAAGAAAGACAACTGCTCACCCACAGGCATGGAGCGTCAGCAGAGGGCAAAAACAAAACCGACTGAAGAGGCACCATCCGGCTGCAACAGCTGGCCCAGTAACCAAACCAACAGCCAGCTAGCACACCTCTACAGTGCAAATAGAAACTGCAAGCACCCGCTTGCTAGAAAGCTCCACTAACCATCAGGCCATTTCCAAGTCTTCTATAAGAGAAGACAACACCTGAAGGAGCAAACGGATGTCTCAGAAACGTAAGGACTGAATCGCTCAGGATCCAACTAAGAGGTCTGGTCAGATATCCCAGACCATTTCCAGAAAAACCGGGCACCAGGAACCGGAGCCGGCCACAACTAGTAACCCCTGAGGAACCATAGAAATACCTCAAACAAGGAACCCTAGGAGATGCAATCTCAGCCACATCCAAAGGTCCTAGGACACTGGACGTTTACTAAGCATTCCAGAGACAGAGACACTCGAGGGATAATACCCCCAATACCAACAGCTAAGAAACTGACAGGAAATAGCGCACCTCTGTAACAGAGTCTGCAATATAGTCTCCAAACAATCTTTTCGAATCAACCTCTCGGTAACCCCCCTAGACCAAGGGAAAGATGATGAACGAGCATTGATATCCCAAGAAACGACATATCAAACCGAGATGTCGTAAGAAAGGGTAGCTCCAGGCAAAAAGGAGACCTACACATTCTCCAGAGCCCCAAAAACATGGGAGCAGACAAGAAGCAGCAGGAGGAAGAAAAGAGGCCAAAAATGCCCGAACTTCCATAACCAATGACCCAACAACCAATCCCAGAAAGGGAAAAAAGGAAACCTGAATCACCTTGACCCCTTAAGGAAGAGGTACCGAGGTCAACAACCTCAAAAAAAGGCAGGCCAAAAAGAAAACTGCCCCACCCCGGTACCCCAGATGAGTAAGGAGTCAGCTAAACCTCCAGTCCATTAATGAATGGAGAATTGTAGCTCCAAGGACAAAAAACCTTCAGAACCCAACCTAGCAGGATCCGCTTCTGGAACCCCACCAACAATCAGGAACAGGACCAAAGAGGACTGAGTACAACCCCTTGATGCCAAACCCAAAAAGAAACAATGAGAACCAGCCTGACGTCTATGAACGAAAAGGCCTCCTCTCTTAGCCCTGTCAAGGACATAGCCTCAAACAAAAAGAATTAAACTCTCATGGTTTTCCTGTCCACAGAAATCCTTATCCAAAGGGAAAAGATTTTTTCTTTCTGAAGGAGGAACCATAGCATAACAAACTCCTCATCAGAGAGAGTAACACCACCCAACCAGGTCAGCCAGATACCCAGTACCACGTGGACGGTATAAACCTTAAGGAACAGAAAACAGCGCCTGGCCAGGACCATCCTGCTACAGAGGGCACTCCAGAACTGAACCAGGTCAGAGAAAAATCGAAACCCCAGTAGGGATCGACAAAGGATCCATAGAACTATGAAACTAACACCTTAACATGCAACATTCGCGGAAGTGTCCAAGCGACCATAAAATTACTAGTAACAAATTCCAGAGAAGAAATGTTTCCCAACAGGAAAACTAAAACAAACATGAGCTTCCAAAAAAAAATCAAATACGTCCTAACTGGATCAAAGAAAAAGAGGGCAGCACTCGCTGGTGAATGCCCAGGAGAAATGGGTACACTAACAGGACCAGCCAATCAGAGATCCCATTCTCCTGAAGCTCAGAACTGGAATAAGATACCCCAAAGAAAAAGGTAGAGAGGAGACGACAAGGAGATTAACATCTTCCCCCCACGTCTAACCCAGCTTGCCGTTTGGCACAGAAGACCAAAGACCCCTCAACCCATCAGGAGTGGGATCCTCCAGCACTGCCAGAACATGCCGCAGCAGGACACAAAGGCGCGCCAGTCTATAACGAAAGCAAGACTTACCTCCGCTGGGGGAACTGACGACCCCGACCCGAGGATTGGACCCCTGAAGCCTCAGAGGAAACCGCTTCCCCAGAGAGCTGATCTGACCCAGATGATCCCTTGCCTGACGAGCCCTGGTTGACAGGACACAGACAATATCTCATCAGCATCTCCCTTCCTGGAAGATTTAAATGCACCAAAACCATAGATATGGCCACACGGAAGCATGCCATAACCTCTGGAGGAAACAAGCTGTCTTCCAGAGAAGGGGTAACGGCATTAGGGACACCTGCTTGTGTAGCCACGGGATATGGGGTCCACAGGGGCGGATGGCTCGGCAGACTCTAGGTTCCCTCTTTCGTGAGAAAAGAGCACTCAAAAGCAGCATGCGGAACATAACTGATGGGCATAGATTACCCGTGCCATTTCATACTCATCGCAAGAAGTAGAATCTGAATTAGAGACATCAGTCTCCAAAAAAATCAGTATCCTCCATTAACTAGGGTAGAATTATGGATAGAAAAAATAAAAACGGTACCTTACACCTCCAATGGCTGGGGTTCTCACCACCTGCTATGACCGAGACAACTAGCGAACAGACTCTCTCCGTCGCCACATGGTCAAATATGGAAATGGAGACTAGAAACGTGACCCCGTCTGGTCACAAGGTACACCGTGCAGGCCAAAGAAGCGCCAAAACCACAAGGGCCGCGCAGCCTGAAAAAAAGGCTGTTATGTTCCGATAAGCCACAAGCCCAAATATCACTACTCATTAGCAGACAGAATCACATAACAAACCTGATTAAAGTCCCCCCTGTTCAATACCCCCCCCCCTCAGGAGATATTAACCCTTGATTCCATAAAATAAAGGAGTCCCACTGAGACCCTGACTTTACGTTTACATTACATTTCACCTATTTTGAAGTAAAATTAAACGATCTTACCGGAATCTACGCCGTTGAACAGGAACACGGCCCTTCAAGTGTGACAGATAGTAGCCTCGCTTCTGACATGGACTTGAGTGAACAAAGCAGGAAGCGAAACTCGTCAATGCTGCCTACTAAGGAGCTGTTAATATGAGTCTGGATGGTTTCGCAGAAAGACTCTCCCTGCATCTCTGGACTCTAACTTTCATCCATGGCCTCACTGAGAGGCTGACAGGACTTCTTAAAACTCCAGTCCCGGGGGGCGGAGCCAACTGCCGAAGTGATCAGACGCACACTGTTGGAGCTCCTTCATCATAACCTTATAAAGTGTCATTACTTGCACAAAGGAGACCTCCTTTTCTATGTTGTTTTGGACATTTCACTAGTCTAATACTGGCTCTTACACAGCGGGGGAACTCATATTGAGCACTACTAACGAATAGCTCTTAGAGCTTACATTGAGTGGTTCACTGCAGGGGCGCGAGTCGCCATATTAGATCGGGATGGAATATCTGAACAGATGGGAGACCGAGATGACGCATCTCATTCAAGTACATTACCTGGATCTCAAGAAAGACATGAACGCTGTGTTAAATGGACTGACTGTACTCCCTTCTCATTGGTCGCAGGCTGTGGAGACATACGTGTCTGTAGTTCTTCCTTCTCTGCAGGGATGTGTCGGACCTCCCAGGCGGATTTACCTCTGGACTTGATCTCTGCTTCCAGGAGGGAGTATCTGACGTCTTACAGGGCGACCCGCTCGGCTCCACTGATCCTAGGAAAAATAAAGGTGCTCTGCTGCAGCGGATCGGTATTGAGCTCTACCATATAGAGAAACCTGAGCTGTCCATTCATGCCACAAAGCCCTTGCAAGTTCATTATGCTACCAGACACTTTCCCGGCTCCCATTTTTATACTAGAGAAGGCTGCAAAATATGTGTTATATGCAGTTGGCTGAGAAACTTTGGGGGCAGCAAATATTTGATCCCTGACCGATACCAAGATGTACTGATAAAAAACACTCCCCATACTATCTATTGCTTCTCAAGCGAACCAAGCAAGTTGCGAAAGTTACTGTGGGATCCTGGACTCAGTTTTTGTTCACGCAAGCTCTAATGGTTGTAACATAGATTTTGAATACAGGGTACTTGGTTGGTGCCTCGTATGATAGATTAGACAGAAATATGGAGTTATGGCAACCAGGATGGAACTTAATAACCCTGTGTTGATTTTGTTATATATAGTTTTATACGACATGCTATGTTACAGGTTATTATATACTGCTTGTCTATATACACAGTTACTGCAGGGTTTTAAAATTGTGCTTCATACACGCCCAGTATAAAACAGAGTTCATTTTCTTGTTAGCGTATAAATTGTAACATTCCTGCGGTAACTTATACCTAAATTCACAGCATTTACAGTAAGTTTATTAACAAAAATTAGATTAGCTATTTAAATTGTTGTTTTATAACAATTTGTCGAACATCTACGTACTCTATTTCAACTAGAGCTCTAGTGATCATAAGCAGCACTGCTGCATTTTATAGCCAAGCAGCAGGCCAGTGTCAGGCATACCGTTTATATAAAGATGTCATCAAATGAAGTTATATAGTTTAGTATTCCATGTTCATTTTCATGGTGTTATTTGAGTAGGTAATCATATAGTATGTGCAGCCAATTTATAAACAGTTTATCACATATTCTTTCTACTACAGCCAGAGGGAGCTCTATCTAATATTACATCAAATTGTGCTTTATTTTCTCCTCGTGCATGTATTAAAACATGGATCCTCTTTTTTCCCCTAGCCAGCAGGGGAGGGAGGGGTGTTACTGCAGTCATTGATAATAGATGTTAGTTTTGACTGATTGCAAGTCTGATGTTATATAAACAATACTCATTGCACTATGATTATAACTACAGAGAGGAGTTAGATAACTGTACAGTATACATATCTTCCTGCACTTATGATTGGGAACTTGCAAATTTGTAACTGTTGCTCACACAGTATATTGCATGAAATAACCCGGTTATGTTAGAGTTTTCGGTGGGAAGGAATTCTGTGCTACTCTATATCATGTATGCAGTGATGTGCAGTCACTAGAGGCAGGTGAGGCAGTGCTTCACCTCTCATATGGGCAAAAATATATATATTTTTATTGGCTTTAAAAAAAAAATTGCAATTTTTTTTCCCCCAGCATTTTTTTTTTCCACAGCTACATGTTGTGCAATGGAGGAGAGGCACAAGCAGGTCTGCCCACCATTACACAACATGCTGCACCACCTACTGGATGAAAGTGGTTAAGATCATTGCATGGCCCATAACTGCTTATTTGAGGCAGTCCTATTTGGGCTGAAACAATCCAGTGAGAGGCATTAGTAAGTGGAACTTAGGGTTGGGGCTGGATGTTTAATCATATAAAACAAAACAAAATGGAAAAAAATACTTTCATTTATTTAGTTGCTGCCCTGTTCAGCTGTAAGCTTTTATTCAATAAAAAAGAGAGTTCTGTTCTTCCCCTCCAAGTGCAGTGGAATGTTCCACTGTCACTTCCTTACAGACTACAGAGCAGGAAGAGTTGCAGACTCAGAGCAGTGTTTTAGCCACATTTTATTAAAGTAAGTTCTGCAACCTTAGATTTTACTGAAAGGGATTCTGTTAGTTAAAATTATAATTTAATGAATGTGGTTTAGTTCTTTTTGTTTTTTTACTCTTTTACAGCAGTTTAAAGATCGTTTTTGTATTTTGTTTACTCAAACTTTACACCCAGCAGCTTGCCTCTGTACTGCATACTAATATATAGTCTCACTTTATGAACACTCTGTAGCTCTGCTGTTTGTATGGATTAGTTGTGTCAGTATTTATATAAAAATCTCAGTAGTGCTTTCCCAATAATATGTCAGTCTATCTCAGGGTTATAACACAATATATTTAAATAATTATCCTTTAAAATAAACCCTCAATTAATATGCATCTACTAGGAATCATAAAATTAATATAAATACCTGAATTCTTTTATTTAGTTACTATCTATGAACATATTGAATATATTTGTAGGAACCAGAATATGAGACAATACTATACACGTTTACCTTATTAACAATAGAAGTTTCACCCAGTTAACACAATGAGACTAATATCTAAGCAATACAATTCTAACAGTGCTTATAATCAATAGGATAATATATATATTCTGCTATTTAACTGCAATTTATCCTAATACAATATTAATTTAAAACATCAGAACTTGCACAGATAAGTTACTTAGCCTACCAGATACAAATTTAAACAATACATAGGCTTATGAAATACTAACTTGAAATGTAAACTATTTCTTTAACTCTGCTACATACAGCAATAGTAAATGTTTACTTTAAATGTTTGCATACAAATAGGCAAGCTAAGAGCTATTCAAGGTTATGAAAAACTAGCTTTACAATACAATTTGCTCTCTTCAATCTACCACCTACCAAATATTTTAATACCTTACCAAGATGAATGCCAATCGATATCCAGTATTCCTTAATAGGAATTATCTCACCTCAGAAACACCAATAAGTATATATATGCAATCAATGAGAAAAATGGTAGATCAGCTTTGCCAAAGTAAAATGGTCTTTTTCACGCCCAGCGCCCAGTTACAAATTAGCTCAGCAGAATCTGTTCTTTCTCTATCTTCCATTAAGCTTATATAAGTTTTTCCATCATGGGTGATAATAATGGGTGGCCCTCCTTGTCCTTTCTGATTGGATTTTTGTGAATGTATGTTGTCAAGGAGATGCATCCTTGCAACAACCAATCATCTCTTGGCTGCAATTCTCGCATCATAACACCGGGTGGCAGTAGACACACAAAACAGCAATACATTTAAACATTTTAACAACTTAATTCAGTATTTCTATGAAATGGTTATTCATTTTATCATAACTTACTGCAACAACTATTCACAATATTTGTTTTGGATAAGTAATATCTTATGAATTTTCTGATCATTTTGATATGAAATATCAATATATTATATTAAAATAATTTATCCTGTTTCTGAAATTAATGGCATTTATACATCTAAAATGTTTTCAGAGTTGTGTTTAAACTTTCAAAAACATCTAGTGTATATAATCATATGACATGATTCAGATATCCCATGCAGGCATTCCATCTGAAAAATAGAAAAATTATGTTACATATAATTAAATAATGGGATTATTACAGTTTGAATCTATTTTTCATATATCTATTAACTGCAGCAATTATTTATTTAATATAAAACGTACTATTTCAACATATATATATATACATATATGGGCTATTTGAATAATTTCAAACACAAATTAACTATTGGCATTGTTCTTCTTCAAAAAAATTTTAATTTTACTTAAAATCTAAATACAGTTGTTTTGAAATCACAATGTGCTTTCTCTGTGTTATCCTAACCCAGACGCAATGTCTAACATTTTCTATATTCAAGTGTTAGCAGTTACATCTTAACATGTTTTCTGCTCAGCTAGCACAGATGTGTATCTGATTTTCAGGGGTAATTAACACCTCTATGTTAATCACTGTGTATCCAGAATTTTACCTGTGTTAATTTTCAGTTCCTTGTGGTTATACAATTGCATAATTTAGCATATTGAGTGTGGGAGATCTCTTGGAAACAATCCTTTGTTCTCAGATGTGTGTTTAAAATAACTTTACATGCTGAGTGGGGGAGAACTAAACATGATTGAAGTCAGTTTGTCTGAAAGAAATTAATCACTTTCTATATATTTATTAACCTTAAAATATATGATTAAAATATATATTTGTTGACCTTACATATACCTTGACAGTTGTTATTTGACAAGAGTAAGCTAGACCAACAGCATGGTAATGTAAAATGAAACCAAGCAATTTAGAATGAGTTATAGCAAATATTCTCCATGGCTCCTGTAGCTATAGTATTTCATGTAATCCAGTGATTCCTTAGGTGTATGTTGGACAACCCTAATGTAGACAACAAATAATAATTTATTAATGCTCCCATTCATATGTGCTGTTCTGTTTAAGATATTTAAAATAGATTGTAGACTATTAGCATTTGATAGTCACTTAAAATATTACTTAAAAATGCAGTGGTCCCCCCCCCCCCCTTGTGTGTGTGTGTGTCTCTCTCTTTCTCTCTCTCTCTCTCTCTCTCTCTCTCTCTCTCTCTATCTATCCATCTCTCTCCTTATGTGTCATTCTCCCCCATGGTCTCTTTCTCTCTCTGTCTCTCTTCCTCCCCCTCTGACTCTCTCATCCCTTATGTGTCTCTCTAACCCTCTGTGTGTGATTGTGTCTCTCTCTCTTTCTCTAACCCTCTGTGTGTGATTGTGTCTCTCTCTCTTTCTCTAACCCTCTGTGTGTGATTGTGTCTATCTCTCTCTTTCTCTCTCTCTAACCCTCGGTGTGTGATTGTGTCTCTCTCTTTCTCTCTCCCTCTAACCCTCTGTGTGTGATTATGTCTCTCCCTTTCTCTCTATCTAACCCTCTGTGTGTGATTGTGTCTCTTTCTCTCTCTCTAACCCTCTGTGTGTGATTGTGTGTCTCTCTCTCTCTAACCCTCTGTATGTGATTGTGTCTGTCTGTCTCTCTCTCTCTTACCCTCTGTGTATGATTGTCTCTCTCTCTCTAACCCTCTGTGTGTGATTGTCTCTCTTTCTCTCACCCTCTGTGTGTGATTGTGTCTCTCTTTCTCTCTCTCTAACCCTCTGTGTGTGATTGTGTCTCTCTCTCTTTCTCTCTAACCCTTTGTGTGTGATTGTGTTTCTCTCTCTAACCCTCTGTGTATGATTGTGCCTCTCTCTCTCTCTCTAACCCTCTGTGTGTGATTGTGTCTCTCTTTCTCTGTCTCTAACCCTCTGTGTGTGATTGTGTCTCTCTCTTTTTCTCTCTCTCTAACCCTCTGTGTGTGATTGCGTCTCTCTTTCTCTCTCTCTAACCTTCTGTGTGTGATTGTGTCTCTCTCTCTTTCTCTCTCTCTCTCTAAACCTCTGTGTGATTGTATCTCTCTTTCTTTCTTTCTTTCTTTCTCTCTCTCTCTAAACCTCTGTGTGTGATTGTGTCTCTCTCTTTCTCTCTCTGTAACCCTCTGTGTGTGATTGTTTCTCTCTTTCTCTCTCTCCCTCTCTCTCTCTAACCCTCTGTGTGTGATTGTGTCTCTCTTTCTCTCTCTAACCCTCTGTGTGTGATTGCGTCTCTCTTTCTCTAACCCTCTGTGTGTGATTGTGTGTGTCTCTCTCTCTCTAACCCCCTGTGTGTGATTGTGTCTCTCTTTCTCTTTCTCTCTAACCCTCTGTGTATCTCTCTCTCCCTCTCCCCCCGAGTGCTTTTTTTGTGTTTCTGTCTACCTTTTATTTATTTAATTAATGAATTGGTAGTGCCATCTGATGGTGTGGCTTTATTTAAAGGGGTGGGGTCAAGCGCCCCACAATCTTTAAATTTCACCAGCCGCCACTGGATCAAGATAATTTTATATTTACTGAATAATGAAGGAATCTATAAGCATAATTTGCAGCATTAAAGTAAAAATTATGTTTTAAACATATATTTTAATGGGCCTGGATTTCTAGATCTCAGAATCAGAGCAAGCATTTTGTTATCTGGCAAGAGTTTCTGTTACAATCCTTTAGACTAAAATCAGATGTTGACCAGTTTTCCAAGACACAATTTAAAGGGACATGAAACCCATATGTTTTCTTTCATGATTTAGAAAGAGCATGCAATTTTAAATATCTTTCCAATTTACATCTATTATCTTCATTCTTTTGATATCCTTTGTTGAAAATCATATCTAAATATTCTCAGTAGCTGCTGATTGGTGGCTGCACATAGATACCTCATGTGATTGGCTCACCATGTGCATTGATATTTCTTCAACAAAGGATATCTAACAAATGAAGGCGTATCCTAGCCACTGCCTCACCGGCGTCTGACGTCACTGCATGTATGGTGTGCTGCAATAGTAATCAGACTATCAAGTGATCTATATTTTGGCTATGTGCGTCTTGCTGATTGCTTACTCTATCTATATTTTGTGTGGCCTCATAGCAGTGGAATATAGCCCTAGTGCCTGTGTTTCTTTTTTTATATACCATATGATATTGCTATATTCCTTCCTTAACTTGCGCCCAGGTATATGGCTTTGATGCTAATCTATACAAGTCCCAGGTAGCTTAGGCCTTATACCACTGGTGTATGCTCTCCATATGGTATCATATTTATGTGTTATTTACAGACATTTTCATTAAAATGCACCTCCATTTGTATTTATGTCGCCTTATGATTCTGTTACAGTTCAGAATGGTAAAGCCTATACTATTGATATCACTATTTAGAAGCTGCCATAATTATTTTCTATCTGCTTACATTATTACCTCCGCCCCCCCCCACCCCGTATGCTAACATGAGCCCCCTAGTGGGCTACATCCAACATAGAACTTGATTGTTCTCTATATTTTTTACTTTTTATGTAATGTTCACTTTTTGGCATAATGCCTTAAGCGGTACTTGCCCGCTGTTGGACTTCCCCTTACTAAGTATTAATAGGCCCAAAGGGGCCATAAATAGGACTAACAAGCTTCACCAGTGTTGAATATATCATTTGGCCCAAAAGTGGCCAACCCATTAGTCCTACAAAAGCTATTAAAAACTAGAAAACAGAGGTTTCAAATTATCACATTTTAGCATACATTTTGCCTTTTATTTTGCTTGAACCTTTGTAATGTGTTTCATGAAAATGTTGTTATACATGTCATAGCATCTGTTGTATATTTTCCTTATCTTCTGTGAAAAACCTCAACAAAAAAAACCTCCAGTCCCATCCTCCATAAAAGACTATCTTCAATCTTCCGACACTCTGCCAACCTCCTGTGACGAAAGGCAAAGAATGACTGGGGGATGAGGTACGGCGGGGGGAGGTATTTAAGCCTTTGGCTGGGGTGTCTTTGCATCCTCCTGGTGGCCAGGTTCTGAATTCCCAAAAGTAATGAATGCAGCTGTGGACTCTCCCTGTTTAAGAAGAAAATGCTTATGATAAAATCTTTTTTCTTTTCTTCCCCCCCCTAAATCATAGATCCTTCCAGGCAAATACTCAATACCATTATACTATCTGTTAGGTATCTAATAGTTAAACTGGAAATCCAATTCTGTCCCCTGCCCATCTCAGGTTTTCAAAGAGATTCAACTCCAAATTATCTATGAATCATTTCATTTACAATCAACTTCAGAAAAAAGAATAAAAAATGTTTTAACGGGATGGCTACCAATTATTAAATCATACTCACTTCTGGTTCAAAAATTTATTCTATCCCCCTTTTTGTCCTCAAATTCCTTTATAAAATTGGTTGTGTCTGACCTATTCCCACACTCCTGGATAACTAACTACAGCAATGTTTACTAAGAGTTCCTGGTAGGAGGGGGATTGAGAAAGAGCGTTTTTTTGTTTGTTTGTTTCTTCTTCTTTCTCCCTTTCTTTTTTTTTGTCCCAGTTAAGGTACATGTATTTTACTATACTGTAGGAAAGACAGATAATTGTGGAAAACTCAGACAAAAACATAAATAATGCATACTTGATAATTTTCTTTACTTCCGTGGGAAAGAGTCCACAGCCGCATTCATTACTTATGGGAAATAAGAACCTGGCCACCAGGAGGAGGCAAAGACCCACCAGCCAAAGGCTTAAATACTCCTCCCACCTTCCTTATCCCCCAGCCATTCAGCTGAGGACAAGGAACAGTGGAAGAAACATCAAGGTGAAAGGGTGCCAGAAGATAAAAAAACAACAACGCATCAAAAACGTGCAGGGGGCTGTGTACTTTTTCACACGGAAGAAAAGAAAATGATCAGGTAAGCATAATTTATGTTTTTCTTCCTAATGGGAAAGAGTCCACAGCCGCATTCATTACTTATGGGAAATTTATACCCAAGCCAAAGAGGACACAGAATACCAAAACGGGAGGGTAAGAGGCGGACCATGAGAAGGCACCACCCAAAAAACCCATTCCCAAAACAAAAGACCCTGTTTCGTTCGAAAACCGGGAACAAGAACCCTTTGAAAAACCAAAAGGCGGCGCCATTTATGCAAATCTACCAACAGGTCACCGAACCTGGATGGTCACCACGAATAGAACCGAGATCACGGACCCCAAGGACCAACAAACCATTCCCGAAGGGAACACAAGCCTAATATAAGAAGGAAAAAAAAACCAAGTTGTCAAAAAGACAACCCACTCCAGGGGGCAGACATACACTGACCCAGGTCCCAATGACAGGAACCGCAGCAGAATACAAGAGAAAACCCAAACGGAACAAACAGATCTCAAGGACAATACAGCATCCAAAACGGCTAAACAGCAGGGACCAAGGGCACTGCTATGAAAACAACGGTCACCAAGGGAAAAAAACCATACCAACTAACCGGAAAAAACAGAAACCCAGTCCCGCCCCCCAGACCACAGGAGACTGGGGGTGCCATACCAGAAAGTATCAAGTCCAGAGATGGTCAATGAAACAGATGCTGGACAGAAAGAACAAGCTAGTGGTGCGAGCAACAGCTGAGCCCTCCAAGAAAAGGAAATACCCCACCTTGCTCTTGTACAACCAAGACAGCCCAACCACTACAGGCCACAGAGCCGAACGCCAAAGCAACTCTGTTCACACGGCCAATAAAGTTAGTTAGGATTAGTGCAGTGATGTAAACACAACCCATCCATTGACCGGTAGCTAGACAAGCCAACAGGCCGCAATGACCAGCACACACCTCCACTCAAGAAAACGGGGAAGAACAAACGGTCACTTAAGAACCAATATGACTAGAACCCTGATATAAGCCACCTAGAAATGGGTGATAAGATCCCAACGGCCAGCCCATCTCCAAAAAACCACGGACCACCGTAACCCATTACTCTACAGAGAGAAAAAAAAAAAGGCCCCCGGTGGAAAACACGAGATAAAAAATACTCGTCCCCAAACCTCTGTAATCATCTGTGGATGATTACCCAGACACTGAGCACCCAAAGGGCGCCCCCCGCCAAAGAGGTCTGGTAAAAGCCATAGGAGAACAACTAACTGCGTGAAACCTCTGAGACACAATCTCTCAAGCCCCCTAAACTAGTCCATCAGACGGCTAAACACAGAAGCGGGGAAAAATCCCAACACGCTGTCACTGACCCCACAGGTCGAAAACGAAACCAGACCATAAGGCGAACAGCAGGGCCTCAGAGAGAAAATCCCAAGCTCAGTCTTCACAAGCGGGTAGTTAACCGGAGACTTCCAAACTCCCCATAAGACCTGAACAAGTGAACCGGTAAGTCCTGCCGGATCAGCCAGGCAAAATGTGCGTCACTAACAAGCACACAAGTAACTCCGGATAAAAATCCGGGAACAATTTCTATAAAAGAAAGTAAATGGTGTAGTGTAGAAAGCACCTAAATGGAAGGATGAGGTAGTGGTGAGATATTCAAGGTGCCTAGTCTGGTAAATAGGACCACTTGGAGGGCTAGTATTATCTAGCTGAAAAGTGTATAGTTGAAAAGTGTATTTATTCCATTAAAATAGAAATAAAATCACATAAAAATAAAATCACAGTCGAGAAGGATACACAATAAAATCAGTAAAAACAATGAAATGCAATAAATTCAATAGAATTACAATATCATCATGGATCCATGATACCTATTGAGCTGTTAACAAAAAAGCAGGTGTAAGCTAACAAATGATGATATGATCTCGAAATGAACTAGGCAAATAAATAAACAATCCGTGACAAAGTCCAGCTGTAATGTCCAGAAAAATAATAGATGTCCAAAAAAAGGTTGATATAGTTAGTGTCCAAAAGTGAAGTGTCAGTAGTACCAACTTGTATAAAGCAAATCCTGTGTGGAAAAAAAAATAAAATAAAAAAAAAAAAAAAAAAAATATATATATATATATATATATATATATATATATAGTGGTAAAAAAGTTCCAGTTTATATTCGCAGTGAAGTGAAAAATTAAAAATTAAAAAATATGAAAAATAGGGGGCGGAGCCAGCTCTGTATCTGAGCGGTCGCATTTTACTAGAGCTCCGGAGGGATTCTGAAAATGTATTCATACATGACCGCTCAGTACAGCCTAATTTACCTTTACACTAAGGATCAGTCTATATGAAGAACCTATGAGTGTCTGGTCACCTAATCACGGAAGATCGCTACCAATTAAACCTGGGAAAGTTGCTACAGTAGATGTTGGGAAGCAGCCATCTTCCTCCCACAAGGTACCCTATACGTACCTTGAGTTCTACCGGACACCAGATCAGTAGCTGGGGGTCCAGGTGGGATATGGAGGAGTTTCAGGATGTTATACTAGCACAGCTTGAGGCTTTTGATAACCTGATGGCCCACAGATTCAAAGATCTAACAGAAGTACTGAGGGAACTAGTTGCGCCACTAACCCATATCGTGGCACCGAAAATAAACCCAGAGCAGTCTCTGGCTCATCCCTCTTCTCTACATCTTCCTACACGGGAGCCCTCATTTTACCCTAGCAGATCTGAAGACCGTGCAACTTTAACGGAGATAGGGCGATCAAAGAACGTCATACCCTGCAGACTTGTGACCCCAGCTGCAACCGGGAGCTTAATAATAATGCCGAAGAGAGATCCTGAAAATACGGAACCTCAGCACTCACCAACTGCTGTATTACACCCCACAGCTGCAGACGAGTACTACATTCCTGATGGCCTTGATCACGGAGAGGCAGCCGCCGAGTATCTTGAGTCGCATGCCACTGAACTCCAGAGCGGGACAGTGACACAGAGTACTCACCCGATGCGCATGATTGCGGGGAGGCCTAGAGCGACATCAGCTCCTATCCGCTTCATCTCTCCTCCAGCGGCCGCTCTGGTACCATCCCACAGCCACATCACCCTCACTGAATCTTGAGAAGCTAGGCGCCACTTGAGATCTTCAGTTCCCTCTACGGACTCCAAACCCACGGATCATAAAACTGTGATATGTCCCAAATCCACTACATATTTGCCCATAGAATGTGTTTGGGAGAGCAGAAATCAGGTGGCAGATCTATTCTACATCCGCAATTGGAGTATGCATCGGGGCCTCTCTCTTCAGGGGAACTGTTCTATCACTGAAATCTCCTTGGAGAAGTTTTGTGGCCCCCAAAATGGTGATAGAATTGGAGTAGGCTAGAAAGGACTCCTGCACATCATCAGGGACCTTCCCTTTGGCCCCCAGAGACTTAGGTTTAAGATGCATTGCTGAGACAGTCACAAAAAATACATGACATTTGGGTACCATTAATTGTTTCATGCAAAGCTTAATGTGTATATTTGGGAAGCAAGTGCTTTCTTTATTTTTAAGATCTGATGTATATAACGCAGTAAACAGGGTTTCAACACTTTTGGCTTATAAGCCGGTAAATTGTAGACTCCCTGCTCAGTATGTGATACGTAACTTAGGAATTTGCTGTCCATTTGAAAACCCTGACCACAAGAGCATACATAACTCTGTTTATTGAGATTTTGACTGTTAAGAGTTGAACAGCTCTAGATACTCCTAGCACATGCTTCTCTTGCTTTAGGGCACCCTGTAAACTGTCTGCTATTTGTTATGAGAGTTATAACACATTTGGTTTAGTTTATTTTCTATATACTAATGTTTCTACTTTTTTATTAGCTAAAGGGCGGTATGTAACTTGTTGTGATAATCCCTCCACTCTTAGTTATTGTCATATTTTGACTTCATCTGCTTTTATCCCCTCACAACTTGGTGGGCATCGGATGAAGTTGGGAGCCGCAACTCAGTAAATGAGACTCTAGCACCTAACATATTGAAGTTCTCTATTTTCCTCATGCCAAGTTCAGTTTAGGTCAATTTGTTGATAGAAGTTAGATTAGCTATATAGTTTATTGTTTTACATCTATATGTTCAATTTTAAAGTACTCTGTATAGTTTAGGTGGTCTCATATCAGATGTTCTTACATCCCTTCCCTGTAAAAGTTGAGGCACTACTATTCATAAGAGCTGTTCATTGCTAACCTATAAACTTAACTCACCTGTTTTCATGATTTGCTTCCCTAGCAACTAAGGTTCACTAATGTACTGTTGTTAGTAGGATCTATTGTTTACTACGATGTCTTAAGAAAATTCCCATCCTAGTATACCACTAGTCTGCTAGGCAATGGGAGCGCATTGAGACAATGTTGAGAGTCATGATAGTTGGTGCCTAAAGATATTCCCTAAATCTAATACCTATAGATTTTTGGCACATTGGAATCAGTCCGGTAAGTTACCTGGAATGACTTCATTGTAAGCCGTATTATAATTATATTTCTAATTAATTATGCTCCCTCCGCAGAAATTATTATTTTGACAAAATATTAGTCCCTGTTGAGCCCCTCTTCTTCCTTTCCCGCCGGTACTTGCTGCCTGCGGGTCATACCCATATTCCTTTTACCCACATCGCCTAGAGTTGGCACTTCCCTGGGAGAGGAGCTCATGCAGTAGTTCCCTACATTCTATATATACTAATTTTCTCCCCTGTACATAACCTTATTTGGAGTTACCCTTAGTTTTCACATATCTTATAATATTTCTTATATGAGTTGAAAAATGCAGTAGCTCCCCCATACAGATGTTGTTCATGATATCTCTTTATTATATAAGCCTGTTATCCAGGGTTCTTAAGTATTTATACCCCTTAATTGGTACATATTCTGTCATTTTACAATTTTTTCCAAGATATACTTGCAGGATATTCGCCGGTTTTTCCCTTAGACTCTATCTGGCCATACGGCATGAACGATACAAAGAATTAGCTAATTCGACTTACAATTCAAAAATATGTCCCCATACACACATTACCTGTGTGTATGTATGTGTATTCATGATGCTATTTAGATTTCCAAAATCAGGTATACCACCATTATCAAACCTAATATTCTTGGTAACTTATGTATACTATTTAACTATCTTAGAAGGCTCCGTCCCTCCCTTATTACCCTCCCCCTTATATCGAGCGGCTCTTGCCCGCTGAAATTACCCCCTTCACACTCTGGCCCAAGAGAGGCCAGACAAAAGCCAACTCCCTACACCACACCGTTATTAGATTAAAGAATTTCTCTTATATCAGAGTAGGGATCATCAGCTATATTATATAAAATCTGAGGTTTCCTTGTCATGTGTTTCAGTCACCCTTGTTTTCCATAAACTAATTTACACTTTGTGTTCATGGTTTCAGAAATAGTGCAATAACGAATGTCAGTAGCTACTTTCTCTCTATTGATACAATAACGGCTCTTATCTATAGATACACATGGCACTGCTTCTGTTGTGAATATGGTGACAACAATTGTAAAACTGGTACTATAATGCTTTAGTTTAAGTTTATTTTCTACATGAGAATTGCATAATTATTTTTATTGCTTATGATCCGTGCTTGGACACATTTTCTGTTTTGTGGATATTATTACCTCAATAAAAAAAATTATTTAAAATAAATAAATAAAACCTATAAAAAGGAAAAAAAAATATGAAAAATAAACAACAAGAAGTGTTAAAAACGTAGAAAAATGTGGAAAAATGTGAGAAAAGTTAAGTGATGACATAAAAAATTCAAAGTGTTACTTTGATGGAAGTGATCCTCAAATAGAATTCACAGGTAAAATTCTAGATACTTCTTATATCTTCCTATACGATTCTGAGTGTCCCTGTAAAAATTAGAAATAATAGTGTAGATTGTACAAATATAGTGAATAATAATGAAATAGTGCTTACCAGCTGTGTCAACGTGTTTTGGCCTCTAAAAGGCCTTTTTCAAGACAATAAAGATGTGTATACATAGATGACTTTATATAGGGTAACTAATCAGATCAATAGTGATAATTTGGGCACCACATTTGTAAGACGCCCCCTTCCTGTTTGAGGTATTATGAGTATTGGCAGATCGTAAATCTTGTTGGCAATATTGCAACTTAGAGACAAGAGTAATTGGATCTTGCATTATAGTTTTAAGATGGCATACATATAGTGCCTCGTTTTATGTTATATTATCTCCACAGACCGTTATGTGTATTTGTGTTTTGATCGGCCGTGTTTCTGTGACGTCATATCCGGTTCCGGATTACTGACGTTATTTCCGGTTTCACTTATACCGGAAATGTGTGCGGATATTAATCTGAATTAACAAATTGCTGCCTGCGCTCAAAAACTGAACCTAATAAAGGTCAGGATCACAGTCTCAAACTGAGTTATAAGTATTAAGAAGAATGTAAAATGCCTAATCTTAGAACAGTTCAGTGCACATGTGTATATATAAACAATGCATAGATCATGGAGGTAATATACATGTATATACCACAGTGATAGAACCAGAAACAAAAAAATGAATTAAAATTGTGCAAATCTGGGCAATAGATCGATCATAACATCAAAAAAACAATAGCTCTATTTGTAAGCATGTTTAACATTGAAAAATAGAGATGTGCAACAAATGAGTAATGACGATATGGACATGTGGGGACCAGATATATACCAGAGAGGATGGAGTCATGAACTGCAAGGTGAATAAAGGTGATAGTAATCAAAGAATTGCGGTCTGGGCAGGCAAACAATCAAATAGGATTTTCCAGTGCGGGTGTCATATATGTTATGACCTTCTTTCAGTGGCGTCGCTACAGGGGGGCAATGGGGGCATTTGCCGCCCCCCCCCTGAATTAAGGTTTGCCCCCCCGGCCGCCCCCCCCAGCCGCCCAGCCACTGTTCGAAAGCATAATGCGTGATCGTGTCGTGTCAGTGTAACAACTGTGTACTGATAAGTGTGAACTGAACTGTGAAGTAATTGACTGAATCGGATAGTTTTTTCCTTAAACAGTTTTACAGCTCTTGGCCGTCCGGTGTTATTTTATTTAATGAGATGAGAGCTCATGTGTTGGACTTGGATTTAAAACCCCTTAGCCTGCAATACCCTATGCTGCTGCATGATGACTGTAGCCTATTTGCTCCTCCTCCTCCAGACTAGCCAGCCAGGTCCCGGTCAGTGGTCACATTCCTACAGCACACTGAGTCAGCAGTGTGAGCACAAGGAACCGGAGACTCTGGAGAGGAAGAGGGAGGAGCCAGCCCACTGCTGTGTGACAGTGTGCAGAAGTCAGGACAGGAGCACAGGAAGTAGCAGCACTGGGCACTTCACTGGCTGTCTGGCACTGACTCAGAATGCAAAAAACAAAGACGTCCACCTGTCAAAGATCACCTGATTCTGGGGTAAGTCACTGTCACACTCACAAGTCACAAAAGGGTATTTACTAATAGATTATGACTATGTTTAGTTAACTTGCCCCACTCATAGATACCTCACTCTCCCAGTCCCCAGGCCAACCAGACTGTTGCTTTTGGATCTGCCCTGACTCTGAGACAACTCAAAATCCCTGTTTATATATTGCTATCCTATGACACCAAGTATATACAGTAGTTCTCAATCTCAATACAAGAGTGCAAAGCAAAGTGCAGATTAAACCACCAATATTCTTTTTTAAAAGATGTTCCAATACTTAGTTAATCAGGTTCTACTTTATTTATTTATACTGATAACCTGATGTCCTGGGACCATTAGCAGCCTGAATTTGTATAGCACATATACCATAGGATTTGTTTAGGTCTTATTATTGGTGATGTGTTTTAAATATAATCATAACATTAATGTGTTTCTCCTGCTAACAAAGTTTTTTTTAAGTACTACAACAGTTTTTGAAATACACTTTATTCAAATATGAACTTGGTATTTTATTAGTCAACAAACAGAAATAAAATATGTACATATCACATATTTCTACGATATTTTTCATAGTTTAATAAGGGTGTTGCACCCAGGAGGGGTCTAAGTGTAGTGCATGGCCCTTACATAAACCATATTTTTGGTGAAAGGGAGGGTCCTGTGTCCCTTTATATGCCTAATCAGCTTTCTTGCAGTCTAGTGGTGTCTCTAGGGGCAGGTGCATGGTGACTACACATGGCCTCCATTTAATAATAATTTTACCTAGAAGTCTCTTTGGTCTAGCTGGAGAGTGCATAATCCTTGTGATCCTTTCATATGTCCCTTTTTATTTTGGACTTACTAGACACGGGTCACTGTCAGAGAGACTGGAGAGAATTTGGCTCACAGTGTCTGTCAGAAAGACTGGTCTGGGAGAGAAGTTGGCTTACTGTCTGTCAGAGAGAATGGGAGAGAATTTGGCTCACAGTGTCTGTCAGAGACTGAGAGAGAAATTGGCTCACTGTCTGTCAGAGAGACTGGGAAAGAATTTAGCTCACTGTCAGAGAGACTGGGATAGATTTTGGCTCACAGTGTTTGTCAGAGAGACTGGTCTGGGAGAGAAGTTGTCTCACTGTCTGTCAGAGAGACTGGGAAAGAATTTAACTCAGACAATGAGCCAAAGTCTCTCCAGTCTCTCTGACAGACAGTGAGCCAAATTCTTTCCCAGTCTCTCTGACAGACAGTGAGCCACAATTTCTCTCCCAGTCTCTGACAGACAGTGAGCCAAATTATTTCCCAGTCTCTCTGGAAGACAGTGAGCCAATTTCTCTCCAAGTCTCTGTGACAGACAGTGAGCCAAATTCTTTTCCAGTCTCCCTGACAGACAATGACCCAATTTCTCTCCCAGACCCAGTTACTCTCTGACAGTCTCTCTGTGAGAGAATTTGGCTTACTGTCAGAGAGACTTGGAGAGAATTTGGCTCACTGTCATAAAGACTTGTAAAAAAAATGATGAGAAAACAAATGCAAAGTAAAGTAAAAACACATTAGCTTGGTGAGTGTTGTCACGTCTGCCACCTTGTCAGCCATATATACAAGAAAAAACATGACAGGGGAATGTCATGTTACAGTTAATAAAATGGAGAGTGTGCTTCATTACACAAAATGTGTCTAGTATACATCACTGTTTTACCATAAGAGATTACTATTATGCACAAGCCTTGCACAACCATGTCTGTCCACAGTTTGTTATATTAAACTTTTTTATGTCACACAAATACATACATACACACACACTACATAATGTGTGTGTGTGTGTATGTATGTATTTGTGTGTATGTATATGTCTATTTTCTATGTATGTCCATGCATATTATGTTATAAAGGAAGATATAAGATGCATTACTGTTGCATTTTTAATACAAGTTGCTTTCCTTTTACATTTATATCTGTGTTTTATCTTCTTATGAAAAAAATATTGACTGCAATTGTAATTGTTTTGTTGTCATCTTTATGTATATGTGTGTGTGTGTATGTATGTATCAGTGTCTGTGTATGTATGCATGTGTGTGTAACTATGTGTGTGTGTATGTATTTATGTGTTTGTGTGTGTGTGTATTTGTGTGTCTGTGTGTGTTTTTATGTGTGTATATATGTACGGTATGTATAATGTGTGTTTCTGTGTATGTGGGTATGTGTGTGTAACTGGAATCTTATTTATTTTGTTTATTTTCAGTAGTATGATTTAGTGGTGAAAAATATTAGGGCCCCCCCAGTTTAACTGTGGTATCTTATGTGCCCCCCCCCAAGATATTGTTCCTAGAGTCGCCACTGCCTCCTTTATTATTCCTTGTAGCCTGTTCCTTTAAATAACTGAGCTGTCTCTTAGCCTTTATAAACAGCATCAGCCTGTTCTTCAGTGCTTGTTATTGAGGATTAAACATCAATTGTATTTTCGTTTTTTCATCCTCCTGTTAGCAGTTGCTAACAGGTTGTACTACAGCCTAACAAGCAACTCTTTTGGACCGCCCACTTGCCTCATCGGAGCTTCGCGGGCAAACTAAACAGATCGAGGTTTTGGAACGGTCACATCCTCTCCGCATCGGGACATCGAGTAAGTACTTACTGCGGTTTGTCCCTTTACTAAGCCTGTGACGTTCTTCTTGTACCCCTGCTCAATCTGACTGTCTCCCTCGTTCTGAATCAGCAGTTCAGCTGCAACACGCTACACCCCATCTGCTATTGAATAACCAGTCATTGCAAAGTATACCAGTTCATTATCCTAACATTGTATGCTCTGTTTAGATTCATTAAGCTATTATGTTGCAATTATAATCTACCTCCTATGCAGCAGGGCTTGATACTTTTAAGACTCAGTATCTGATATTTTTTATGTAGAGTCTAGATTTGCATATGTTGAAATATATACTTTTGTGATCACATTATCTCCACTTACAAAGAATTGTATTAGTATGAGGAATACTATACATTCTACATTGTGGTATGTTAAAAGCCTGTTAATATCATATCTACTAAAACAGTATAGGAGATTATGATTTTTCCAGGAACAATAAACATTTCTAAAATTTGACTTAAGACTAAATCTGCATATTTGATTATTTATTTTAAGCTGAATCTGATTGAGCTGTGACAGCGGGCATCATTCTTATAGGTAGATCCTGATAAGGGTATTACGGATATTGACCAAAAATTTTAATGAACTAATCTACCCTTGTACTTACAGTTTGAGACTGTGATCCTGACCTTTATTAGGTTCAGTTTTTGAGCGCAGGCAGCAAATTCATTAATTCATAATAATATCCGCACACATTTCTGGTATAAGTGAAACCGGAAATAACGTCAGTAATCCGGAAACGGATATGACATCACGGAAACACGGCCGATCAAAACACAAATACACACAACGATCTGTGGAGATAATATAACATAAAACGAGGCACTATATGTATGCCATCTTAAAACTATAATGCAAGATCCAATTACTCTTGTCTCTAAGTTGCAATATTGCCAACAAGATTTACGATCTGCCAATACCCATAATACCTCAAACAGGAAGTGGGCGTCTTACAAATTTGGCGCCCAAACGATCACTATTGATCTGATTAGTTACCCTATATAAAGTTATCTATGTATACACATCTTTATTGTCTTGAAAAAGGCCTTTCAGAGGCCAAAACGCGTTGACCCAGCTGGTAAGCACCATTTCATTATTATTCACTATATATGTACAATCTACACTATTTCTAATTTTTACAGGGACACTCAGAATCGTATAGGAAGATATAAGTAGTATCTAGAATTTTACCTGTGGATTCTATTTGAGGATCCCTTCCATCAAACTAACACTGAATTTTTCATTTCGCCACTTAACTTTTCTCACATTCTTCCACGTTTTTAACACTTCTTGTTGTTTATTTTTCATATTTTTACTTCACTGCGAACATAACTGGAACTTTACCACAATATATATATTTTTTCCACACAGGATTTGCTTTATCAAAGTTGGTACTACTGACACTTCACTTTTGGACACTATATCAACCATTTTTAGGACATCTATTATTTTTCTGGACATTACAGCTGGACTTTGTCACTGATTGTTAATTTGCCTAGTTCATTTCGAGATCATATCATCATTTGTTAGCTTACACCTGCTTTTTTGTTATCAGCTCAATAGGTATCATGGATCCATGATGATATTGTAATTCTATTGAATTTATTGCATTTCATTGTTTTTACTGATTCCTTCCTTCTCGACTGTGATTTTATTTTTATGTGATTTTATTTCTATTTTAATGGAATAAATACACTTTTCAACTATACATTTTTCAGCTAGATAATACTAGCCTTCCACCAAGTGGTCCTATTGACCAGACTAGGCACCTTGAATATCTTACCATTACCTCGGCCTCCCATTTAGGCGCTTTGTACACTACACCATTGTCTTAATTCCTCATTTGGCCGGCTAGGAGGCCTTTGTATACAGCTAGAGGCAACTTCCAGGACGCTTGGTCTAACTTCCCCTATCTATAAAAGAAAGTAAGTCAAGCAATCCCAGAATTCCCATAGGGAAGAAAAAACATAATTTATGTAAGAACTTACCTGATAAATTCATTTCTTTCATATTAGCAAGAGTCCATGAGCTAGTGACGTATGGGATATACATTCCTACCAGGAGGGGCAAAGTTTCCCAAACCTCAAAATGCCTATAAATACACCCCTCACCACACCCACAATTCAGTTTAACGAATAGCCAAGAAGTGGGGTGATAAAAAAGTGCGAAAGCATATAAAATAAGGAATTGGAATAATTGTGCTTTATACAAAATCATAACCACCACAAAAAAAGGGCGGGCCTCATGGACTCTTGCTAATATGAAAGAAATGAATTTATCAGGTAAGTTCTTACATAAATTATGTTTTCTTTCATGTAATTAGCACGAGTCCATGAGCTAGTGACGTATGGGATAATGATTACCCAAGATGTGGATCTTTCCACACAAGAGTCACTAGAGAGGGAGGGATAAAATAAAGACAGCCAATTCCTGCTGAAAATAATCCACACCCAAAATAAAGTTTAACGAAAAACATAAGCAGAAGATTCAAACTGAAACCGCTGCCTGAAGTACTTTTCTACCAAAAACTGCTTCAGAAGAAGAAAATACATCAAAATGGTAGAATTTAGTAAAAGTATGCAAAGAGGACCAAGTTGCTGCTTTGCAAATCTGATCAACCGAAGCTTCATTCCTAAACGCCCAGGAAGTAGAAACTGACCTAGTAGAATGAGCTGTAATTCTCTGAGGCGGAGTTTTACCCGACTCAACATAGGCAAGATGAATTAAAGATTTCAACCAAGATGCCAAAGAAATGGCAGAAGCTTTCTGGCCTTTTCTAGAACCAGAAAAGATAACAAATAGACTAGAAGTCTTTCGGAAAGATTTAGTAGCTTCAACATAATATTTCAAAGCTCTAACAACATCCAAAGAATGCAACGATTTCTCCTTAGAATTCTTAGGATTAGGACATAATGAAGGAACCACAATTTCTCTACTAATGTTGTTGGAATTCACAACTTTAGGTAAAAATTCAAAAGAAGTTCGCAACACCGCCTTATCCTGATGAAAAATCAGAAAAGGAGACTCACAAGAAAGAGCAGATAATTCAGAAACTCTTCTGGCAGAAGAGATGGCCAAAAGGAACAAAACTTTCCAAGAAAGTAATTTAATGTCCAATGAATGCATAGGTTCAAACGGAGGAGCTTGAAGAGCCCCCAGAACCAAATTCAAACTCCAAGGAGGAGAAATTGACTTAATGACAGGTTTTATACGAACCAAGGCTTGTACAAAACAATGAATATCAGGAAGAATAGCAATCTTTCTGTGAAAAAGAACAGAAAGAGCAGAGATTTGTCCTTTCAAGGAACTTGCGGACAAACCTTTATCTAAACCATCCTGAAGAAACTGTAAAATTCTCGGTATTCTAAAAGAATGCCAAGAAAAATGATGAGAAATACACCAAGAAATATAAGTCTTCCAGACTCTATAATATATCTCTCTAGATACAGATTTACGAGCCTGTAACATAGTATTAATCACAGAGTCAGAGAAACCTCTTTGATGAAGAATCAAGCGTTCAATCTCCATACCTTTAAATTTAAGGATTTCAGATCCTGATGGAAAAAAGGACCTTGTGACAGAAGGTCTGGTCTTAACGGAAGAGTCCACGGTTGGCAAGAGGCCATCCGGACAAGATCCGCATACCAAAACCTGTGAGGCCATGCCGGAGCTACCAGCAGAACAAACGAGCATTCCTTCAGAATCTTGGAGATTACTCTTGGAAGAAGAACTAGAGGCGGAAAGATATAGGCAGGATGATACTTCCAAGGAAGTGATAATGCATCCACTGCTTCCGCCTGAGGATCCCGGGATCTGGACAGATACCTGGGAAGTTTCTTGTTTAGATGGGACGCCATCAAATCTATTTCTGGAAGTTCCCACATTTGAACAATCTGAAGAAATACCTCTGGGTGAAGAGACCATTCGCCCGGATGCAACGTTTGGCGACTGAGATAATCCGCTTCCCAATTGTCTACACCTGGGATATGAACCGCAGAGATTAGACAGGAGCTGGATTCCGCCCAAACCAAAATTCGAGATACTTCTTTCATAGCCAGAGGACTGTGAGTTCCTCCTTGATGATTGATGTATGCCACAGTTGTGACATTGTCTGTCTGAAAACAAATGAACGATTCTCTCTTCAGAAGAGGCCAAAACTGAAGAGCTCTGAAAATTGCACGGAGTTCCAAAATATTGATCGGTAATCTCACCTCCTGAGATTCCCAAACTCCTTGTGCCGTCAGAGATCCCCACACAGCTCCCCAACCTGTGAGACTTGCATCTGTTGAAATTACAGTCCAGGTCGGAAGCACAAAAGAAGCCCCCTGAATTAAACGATGGTGATCTGTCCACCACGTTAGAGAGTGTCGAACAATCGGTTTTAAAGATATTAATTGAGATATCTTTGTGTAATCCTTGCACCATTGATTCAGCATACAAAGCTGAAGAGGTCGCATGTGAAAACGAGCAAAGGGGATCGCGTCCGATGCAGCAGTCATAAGACCTAGAATTTCCATGCATAAGGCTACCGAAGGGAATGATTGTGACTGAAGGTTTCGACAAGCTGCAATCAGTTTTAGACGTCTCTTGTCTGTTAAAGACAGAGTCATGGACACTGAATCTATCTGGAAACCCAGAAAGGTTACCCTTGTCTGAGGAATCAATGAACTTTTTGGTAAATTGATCCTCCAACCATGATCTTGAAGAAACAACACAAGTCGATTCGTATGAAATTCTGCTAAATGTAAAGACTGAGCAAGTACCAAGATATCGTCCAAATAAGGAAATACCACAATACCCTGTTCTCTAATTACAGACAGAAGGGCACCGAGAACCTTTGTAAAAATTCTTGGAGCTGTAGCTAGGCCAAACGGCAGAGCCACAAACTGGTAATGCTTGTCCAGAAAAGAGAATCTCAGGAACTGATAATGATCTGGATGAATCGGAATATGCAGATATGCATCCTGTAAATCTATTGTGGACATATAATTCCCTTGCTGAACAAAAGGCAAGATAGTCCTTACAGTTACCATCTTGAACGTTGGTATCCTTACATAACGATTCAATATTTTTAGATCCAGAACTGGTCTGAAGGAATTCTCCTTCTTTGGTACAATGAAGAGATTTGAATAAAACCCCATCCCCTGTTCCTGAACTGGAACTGGCATAATTACTCCAGTCAACTCTAGATCTGAAACACAATTCAGAAATGCTTGAGCTTTTACTGGATTTACTGGGACACAGGAAAGAAAAAATCTCTTTGCAGGAGGTCTCATCTTGAAACCAATTCTGTACCCTTCTGAAACAATGTTCTGAATCCAAAGATTGTGAACAGAATTGATCCAAATTTCTTTGAAAAAACGTAACCTGCCCCCTACCAGCTGAGCTGGAATGAGGGCCGCACCTTCATGTGGACTTAGAAGCAGGCTTTGCCTTTCTGGCTGGCTTGGATTTATTCCAAATTGGAGATGGTTTCCAAACAGAAACTGCTCCTGAGGATGAAGGATCAGACTTTTGTTCTTTGTTGAAACGAAAGGAACGAAAACGATTATTAGCCCTGTTTTTACCTTTAGATTTTTTATCCTGTGGTAAAAAAGTTCCTTTCCCACCAGTAACAGTTGAAATAATAGAATCCAACTGAGAACCAAATAATTTGTTACCCTGGAAAGAAATGGAAAGTAGAGTTGATTTAGAAGCCATATCAGCATTCCAAGTCTTAAGCCATAAAGCTCTTCTAGCTAAAATAGCTAGAGACATAAACCTGACATCAACTCTGATAATATCAAAAATGGCATCACAGATAAAATTATTAGCATGCTGAAGAAGAAGAATAATATCATGAGAATCATGATGTGTTACTTGTTGCGCTAAAGTTTCCAACCAAAAAGTTGAAGCTGCAGCAACATCAGCCAAAGATATAGCAGGTCTAAGAAGATTACCTGCACACAGATAAGCTTTTCTTAGAAAGGATTCAATTTTCCTATCTAAAGGATCCTTAAACGAAGTACCATCTGACGTAGGAATAGTAGTACGTTTAGCAAGGGTAGAAATAGCCCCATCAACTTTAGGGATTTTGTCCCAAAATTCTAATCTGTCAGACGGCACAGGATATAATTGCTTAAAACGTTTAGAAGGAGTAAATTAATTACCCAATTTATCCCATTCTTTGGAAATTACTGCAGAAATAGCATTAGGAACAGGAAAAACTTCTGGAATAACCACAGGAGATTTAAATACCTTATCCAAACGTTTAGAATTAGTATCAAGAGGACCAGAATCCTCTATTTCTAAAGCAATTAGAACTTCTTTAAGTAAAAAACGAATAAATTCCATTTTAAATAAATATGAAGATTTATCAGCATCAACCTCTGACACAGAATCCTCTGAACCAGAAGAGTCATCAGAATCAGAATGATGATGTTCATTTAAAAATTCATCTGTAGGGAGAGAAGTTTTAAAAGATTTTTTACGTTTACTAGAAGGAGAAATAACAGACATAGCCTTCTTTATGGATTCAGAAACAAAATCTCTTATGTTATCAGGAACATTCTGCACCTTAGATGTTGAAGGAACTGCAACAGGCAATGGTACTTTACTAAAGGAAATATTATCTGCATTAACAAGTTTGTCATGACAATCAATACAAACAACAGCTGGAGGAATAGCTACCAAAAGTTTACAGCAGATACACTTAGCTTTGGTAGATCCAGCACTAGACAGCGATTTTCCTGTAGTATCTTCTGACTCAGATGCAACGTGAGACATCTTGCAATATGTAAGAGAAAAAAACAACATATAAAGCAAAATTGATCAAATTCCTTAAATGACAGTTTCAGGAATGGGAAAAAATGCCAAAGAACAAGCTTCTAGCCACCAGAAGCAATGAAAAATGAGACTTAAATAATGTGGAGACAAAAGCGACGCCCATATTTTTTAGCGCCAAATAAGACGCCCACATTATTTGGCGCCTAAATGCTTTTGGCGGCAAAAATGACGCCACATCCGGAACGCCGACATTTTTGGCGCAAAATAACGTCAAAAAATGACGCAACTTCCGGCGACACGTATGACGCCGGAAACGGAAAAGAATTTTTGCGCCAAAAAAGTCCGCGCCAAGAATGACGCAATAAAATGAAGCATTTTCAGCCCCCGCGAGCCTAACAGCCCACAGGGAAAAAGAGTCAAATTTTTGAAGGTAAGAAAAAAACATAATTTATGCTTACCTGATAAATTCCTTTCTTCTGTTGTGTGATCAGTCCACGGGTCATCATTACTTCTGGGATATAACTCCTCCCCAACAGGAAATGCAAGAGGATTCACCCAGCAGAGCTGCATATAGCTCCTCCCCTCTACGTCACTCCCAGTCATTCGACCAAGAATCAACGAGAAAGGAGAAATCAAGGGTGAAGTGGTGACTGGAGTATAATTTAAAAGATATTTACCTGCCTTAAAAAAACAGGGCGGGCCGTGGACTGATCACACAACAGAAGAAAGGAATTTATCAGGTAAGCATAAATTATGTTTTCTTCTGTTATGTGTGATCAGTCCACGGGTCATCATTACTTCTGGGATACCAATACCAAAGCAAAAGTACACGGATGACGGGAGGGATAGGCAGGCTCATTATACAGAAGGAACCACTGCCTGAAGAACCTTTCTCCCAAAAATAGCCTCCGAAGAAGCAAAAGTGTCAAATTTGTAAAATTTGGAAAAAGTATGAAGCGAAGACCAAGTTGCAGCCTTGCAAATCTGTTCAACAGAGGCCTCATTCTTAAAGGCCCAAGTGGAAGCCACAGCTCTAGTAGAATGGGCTGTAATTCTTTCAGGAGGCTGCTGTCCAGCAGTCTCATAGGCTAAACGAATTATGCTACGAAGCCAGAAGGAGAGAGAGGTAGCCGAAGCCTTATGACCTCTCCTCTGACCAGAGTACACGACAAACAGGGAAGACGTTTGTCGAAAATCCTTAGTTGCCTGCAAGTAGAACTTGAGGGCACGAACTACATCCAGATTGTGTAGAAGACGTTCCTTCTTTGAAGAAGGATTTGGGCATAAAGAAGGAACAACAATCTCTTGATTGATGTTCCTGTTAGTGACTACCTTAGGTAAGAACCCAGGTTTAGTACGCAGAACTACCTTATCTGAATGAAAAATCAAATAAGGAGAATCACAATGTAAAGCTGATAACTCAGAGACTCTCCGAGCCGAAGAAATAGCCATTAAAAATAACACTTTCCAAGATAACAACTTTATATCAATGGAATGAAGGGGTTCAAACGGAACTCCTTGTAGAACGTTAAGAACAAGGTTTAAACTCCATGGCGGAGCAACAGTTTTAAACACAGGCTTGATTCTAGCTAAAGCCTGACAAAAGGCCTGGACGTCTGGATTTTCTGACAGACGCCTGGGCAACAAGATGGACAGAGCTGAGATCTGTCCCTTTAATGAACTAGCCGATAAACCCTTTTCTAAACCTTCTTGTAGAAAGGACAATATCCTAGGAATCCTAACCTTACTCCAGGAGTAACCTTTGGATTCGCACCAGTATAGGTATTTACGCCATATCTTATGGTAAATTCTTCTGGTAACAGGCTTCCTAGCCTGTATCAGGGTATCAATAACCGACTCCAAAAAACCACGTTTTGATAAAATCAAGCGTTCAATTTCCAAGCAGTCAGCTTCAGAGAAGTTAGATTTTGATGTTTGAATGGACCCTGTATCAGAAGGTCCTGTCTTAGAGGTAGAGACCAAGGCGGACAGGATGACATGTCCACTAGATCTGCATACCAAGTCCTGCGTGGCCATGCAGGCGCTATTAGAATCACTGATGCTCTCTCCTGTTTGATTTTGGCAATCAATCGAGGAAGCAGTGGGAAGGGTGGAAACACATAAGCCATCCCGAAGTTCCAAGGTGCTGTCAAAGCATCTATCAGAACCGCTCCCGGATCCCTGGATCTGGACCCGTAGCGAGGAAGTTTGGCGTTCTGGCGAGACGCCATGAGATCTATCTCTGGTTTGCCCCAACGTCGAAGTATTTGGGCAAAGACCTCCGGATGAAGTTCCCACTCCCCCGGATGAAAAGTCTGGCGACTCAAGAAATCCGCCTCCCAGTTCTCCACTCCCGGGATGTGGATTGCTGACAGGTGGCAAGAGTGAGACTCTGCCCAGCGAATTATCTTTGATACTTCCATCATTGCTAGGGAGCTTCTTGTCCCTCCTTGATGGTTGATGTAAGCTACAGTCGTGATGTTGTCCGACTGAAACCTGATGAACCCCCGAGTTTTTAACTGGGGCCAAGCCAGAAGGGCATTGAGAACTGCTCTCAATTCCAGAATGTTTATTGGTAGGAGACTTTCCTCCTGATTCCATTGTCCCTGAGCCTTCAGAGAATTCCAGACAGCGCCCCAGCCTAGTAGGCTGGCGTCTGTTGTTACAATTGTCCAGTCCGGCCTGCTGAATGGCATCCCCCTGGACAGATGTGGCCGAGAAAGCCACCATAGAAGAGAGTTTCTGGTCTCTTGATCCAGATTCAGAGTAGGGGACAAGTCTGAGTAATCCCCATTCCACTGACTCAGCATGCACAATTGCAGCGGTCTGAGATGTAGACGTGCAAAGGGTACTATGTCCATTGCTGCTACCATTAAGCCGATCACCTCCATGCATTGAGCTACTGACGGGAGTTGAATGGAATGAAGGACACGGCATGCATTTAGAAGCTTTGTTAATCTGTCTTCTGTCAGATAAATCTTCATTTCTACAGAATCTATAAGAGTCCCCAAGAATGGAACTCTTGTGAGAGGAAAGAGAGAACTCTTCTTTTCGTTCACTTTCCATCCATGCGACCTTAGAAATGCCAGAACTAACTCTGTATGAGACTTGGCAGTTTGAAAGCTTGAAGCTTGTATCAGAATGTCGTCTAGGTACGGAGCTACCGAAATTCCTCGCGGTCTTAGTACCGCCAGAAGGGCACCCAGAACCTTTGTGAAGATTCTTGGAGCCGTAGCCAATCCGAATGGAAGAGCTACAAACTGGTAATGCCTGTCTAAGAAGGCAAACCTTAGATACCGGTAATGATCTTTGTGAATCGGTATGTGAAGGTAAGCATCCTTTAAATCCACTGTGGTCATGTACTGACCCTTTTGGATCATGGGTAAGATTGTCCGAATAGTTTCCATTTTGAACGATGGAACTCTTAGGAATTTGTTTAGGATCTTTAAATCCAAGATTGGCCTGAAAGTTCCCTCTTTTTTGGGAACCACAAACAGGTTTGAGTAAAACCCTTGTCCTTGTTCCGACCGCGGAACCGGATGGATCACTCCCATTAATAACAGATCTTGTACACAGCGTAGAAACGCTTCTTTGTTTATTTGGTTTGTTGACAACCTTGACAGATGAAATCTCCCTCTTGGGGGAGAGAATTTGAAGTCTAAAAGGTATCCCTGAGATATGATCTCTAGCGCCCAGGGATCCTGAACATCTCTTGCCCAAGCCTGGGCGAAGAGAGAGAGTCTGCCCCCCACTAGATCCGGTCCTGGATCGGGGGCCCTCGATTCATGCTGTCTTAGGGGCAGCAGCAGGTTTCCTGGCCTGCTTGCCCTTGTTCCAGGACTGGTTAGGTTTCCAGCCTTGTCTGTAACGAGCAACAGCTCCTTCCTGTTTTGGTGCAGTGGAAGTTGGTGCTGCTCCTGCTTTGAAATTCCGAAAGGGACGAAAATTAGACTGTCTAGCCTTAGCTTTGGCTTTGTCTTGAGGCAGGGCGTGGCCCTTACCTCCTGTAATGTCAGCGATAATTTCTTTCAAACCGGGCCCAAATAAAGTTTGCCCCTTGAAAGGTATATTAAGTAATTTGGACTTAGAAGTTACATCAGCTGACCAGGATTTTAGCCACAGCGCCCTACGTGCCTGAATGGCGAATCCTGAGTTCTTAGCCGTAAGTTTGGTTAAATGTACTACGGCCTCCGAAATGAATGAATTAGCTAGTTTAAGGACTCTAAGCCTGTCCGTAATGTCGTCCAGCGTAGCTGAACTAAGGTTCTCTTCCAGAGACTCAATCCAAAATGCTGCCGCAGCCGTAATCGGTGCGATGCATGCAAGGGGTTGCAATATAAAACCTTGTTGAACAAACATTTTCTTAAGGTAACCCTCTAATTTTTTATCCATCGGATCTGAAAAAGCACAGCTATCCTCCACCGGGATAGTGGTACGCTTAGCTAAAGTAGAAACTGCTCCCTCCACCTTAGGGACCGTTTGCCATAAGTCCCGTGTGGTGGCGTCTATTGGAAACATCTTTCTAAATATTGGAGGGGGTGAGAACGGCACACCGGGTCTATCCCACTCCTTAGTAACAATTTCAGTTAATCTCTTAGGTATAGGAAAAACGTCAGTACTCGCCGGTACCGCAAAGTATTTATCCAACCTACACAATTTCTCTGGTATTGCAACAGTGTTACAATCATTAAGAGCCGCTAAAACCTCTCCTAGTAATACACGGAGGTTCTCCAATTTAAATTTAAAATTTGAAATATCTGAATCCAATCTGTTTGGATCAGAACCGTCACCCACAGAATGAAGCTCTCCGTCCTCATGCTCTGCAAGCTGTGACGCAGTATCAGACATGGCTCTAGTATTATCAGCGCACTCTGTTCTCACCCCAGAGTGATCACGCTTGCCTCTTAGTTCTGGTAATTTAGCCAAAACTTCAGTCATAACAGTAGCCATATCTTGTAATGTTATCTGTAATGGCCGCCCAGATGTACTAGGCGCCACAATATCACGCACCTCCCGGGCGGGAGATGCAGGTACTGACACGTGAGGCGAGTTAGTCGGCATAACTCTCCCCTCGCTGTTTGGTGAAATTTGTTCAATTTGTACAGATTGGCTTTTATTTAAAGTAGCATCAATACAGTTAGTACATAAATTTCTATTGGGCTCCACCTTGGCATTGGAACAAATGACACAGGTATCTTCCTCTGAATCAGACATGTTTAACACACTAGCAAATAAACTTGCAACTTGGTTACAATCTTATTTAACAAAAACGTACTGTGCCTCAAAGAAGCACTAAACGATTAAATGACAGTTGAAATAATGAACTGAAAAACATAATTTATGTAAGAACTTACCTGATAAATTCATTTCTTTCATATTAACAAGAGTCCATGAGCTAGTGACGTATGGGATATACATTCCTACCAGGAGGGGCAAAGTTTCCCAAACCTTAAAATGCCTATAAATACACCCCTCACCACACCCACAAATCAGTTTAACGAATAGCCAAGAAGTGGGGTGATAAGAAAAAAAGTGCGAAGCATATAAAATAAGGAATTGGAATAATTGTGCTTTATACAAAAAAATCATAACCACCACAAAAAAGGGTGGGCCTCATGGACTCTTGTTAATATGAAAGAAATGAATTTATCAGGTAAGTTCTTACATAAATTATGTTTTCTTTCATGTAATTAACAAGAGTCCATGAGCTAGTGACGTATGGGATAATGACTACCCAAGATGTGGATCTTTCCACACAAGAGTCACTAGAGAGGGAGGGATAAAATAAAGACAGCCAATTCCTGCTGAAAACAATCCACACCCAAAATAAAGTTTAACAAAAAACATAAGCAGAAGATTCAAACTGAAACCGCTGCCTGAAGAACTTTTCTACCAAAAACTGCTTCAGAAGAAGAAAATACATCAAAATGGTAGAATTTAGTAAAAGTATGCAAAGAGGACCAAGTTGCTGCTTTGCAGATCTGGTCAACCGAAGCTTCATTCCTAAACGCCCAGGAAGTAGAAACTGACCTAGTAGAATGAGCTGTAATTCTTTGAGGCGGAATTTTACCCGACTCAACATAGGCAAGATGAATTAAAGATTTCAACCAAGATGCCAAAGAAATGGCAGAAGCTTTCTGGCCTTTCCTAGAACCGGAAAAGATAACAAATAGACTAGAAGTCTTACGAAAAGATTTCGTAGCTTCAACATAATATTTCAAAGCTCTAACAACATCCAAAGAATGCAATGATTTCTCCTTAGAATTCTTAGGATTAGGACATAATGAAGGAACCACAATTTCTCTACTAATGTTGTTGGAATTCACAACTTTAGGTAAAAATTCAAAAGAAGTTCGCAACACCGCCTTATCCTGATGAAAAATCAGAAAAGGAGACTCACACGAAAGAGCAGATAATTCAGAAACTCTTCTAGCAGAAGAGATGGCCAAAAGGAACAAAACTTTCCAAGAAAGTAATTTAATGTCCAATGAATGCATAGGTTCAAACGGAGGAGCTTGAAGAGCTCCCAAAACCAAATTCAAACTCCATGGAGGAGAAATTGACTTAATGACAGGTTTTATACGAACCAAAGCTTGTACAAAACAATGAATATCAGGAAGAATAGCAATCTTTCTGTGAAAAAGAACAGAAAGAGCGGAGATTTGTCCTTTCAAAGAACTCGCGGACAAACCCTTATCTAAACCATCCTGAAGAAACTGTAAAATTCTCGGTATTCTAAAAGAATGCCAAGAAAAATGATGAGAAAGACACCAAGAAATATAAGTCTTCCAGACTCTATAATATATCTCTCGAGATACAGATTTACGAGCCTGTAACATAGTATTAATCACGGAGTCAGAGAAACCTCTATGACCAAGAATCAAGCGTTCAATCTCCATACCTTTAAATTTAAGGATTTCAGATCCGGATGGAAAAAAGGACCTTGAGACAGAAGGTCTGGTCTTAACGGAAGAGTCCATGGTTGGCAAGATGCCATCCGGACAAGATCCGCATACCAAAACCTGTGAGGCCATGCCGGAGCTATTAGCAGAACAAACGAGCATTCCCTCAGAATCTTGGAGATTACTCTTGGAAGAAGAACTAGAGGCGGAAAGATATAGGCAGGATGATACTTCCAAGGAAGTGATAATGCATCCACTGCCTCCGCCTGAGGATCCCGGGATCTGGACAGATACCTGGGAAGTTTCTTGTTTAGATGAGAGGCCATCAGATCTATCTCTGGGAGCCCCCACATTTGAACAATCTGAAGAAATACCTCTGGGTGAAGACACCATTCGCCCGGATGCAACGTTTGGCGACTGAGATAATCCGCTTCCCAATTGTCTACACCTGGGATATGAACCGCAGAGATTAGACAGGAGCTGGATTCCGCCCAAACCAAAATTCGAGATACTTCTTTCATAGCCAGAGGACTGTGAGTCCCTCCTTGATGATTGATGTATGCCACAGTTGTGACATTGTCTGTCTGAAAACAAATGAACGATTCTCTCTTCAGAAGAGGCCAAAACTGAAGAGCTCTGAAAACTGCACGGAGTTCCAAGATATTGATCGGTAATCTCACCTCCTGAGATTCCCAAACTCCTTGTGCCGTCAGAGATCCCCACACAGCTCCCCAACCTGTGAGACTTGCATCTGTTGAAATTACAGTCCAGGTCGGAAGAACAAAAGAAGCCCCCTGAATTAAACGATGGTGATCTGTCCACCACGTTAGAGAGTGCCGAACAATCGGTTTTAAAGATATTAATTGATATATCTTCGTGTAATCCCTGCACCATTGGTTCAGCATACAGAGCTGAAGAGGTCGCATGTGAAAACGAGCAAAGGGGATCGCGTCCGATGCAGCAGTCATAAGACCTAGAATTTCCATGCATAAGGCTACCGAAGGGAATGATTGAGACTGAAGGTTTCGACAGGCTGAAATCAATTTTAGACGTCTCTTGTCTGTTAAAGACAAAGTCATGGACACTGAATCTATCTGGAAACCCAGAAAGGTTACCCTTGTTTGAGGAATCAAAGAACTTTTTGGTAAATTGATCCTCCAACCATGATCTTGAAGAAACAACACAAGTCGATTCGTATGAGACTCTGCTAAATGTAAAGACGGAGCAAGTACCAAGATATCGTCCAAATAAGGAAATACCACAATACCCTGTTCTCTGATTACAGACAGAAGGGCACCGAGAATCTTTGTGAAAATTCTTGGAGCTGTAGCAAGGCCAAACGGTAGAGCCACAAATTGGTAATGCTTGTCTAGAAAAGAGAATCTCAGGAACTGATAATGATCTGGATGAATCGGAATATGCAGATATGCATCCTGTAAATCTATTGTGGACATATAATTCCCTTGCTGAACAAAAGGCAATATAGTCCTTACAGTTACCATCTTGAACGTTGGTATCCTTACATAACGATTCAATAATTTTAGATCCAGAACTGGTCTGAAGGAATTCTCCTTCTTTGGTACAATGAAGAGATTTGAATAAAACCCCATCCCCTGTTCCGGAACTGGAACTGGCATAATTACTCCAGCCAACTCTAGATCTGAAACACAATTCAGAAATGCTTGAGCTTTCACTGGATTTACTGGGATATGGGAAAGAAAAAATCTCTTTGCAGGAGGTCTCATCTTGAAACCAATTCTGTACCCTTCTGAAACAATGTTCTGAATCCAAAGATTGTGAACAGAATTGATCCAAATTTCTTTGAAAAAAACGTAACCTGCCCCCTACCAGCTGAACTGGAATGAGGGCCGTACCTTCATGTGAACTTAGAAGCAGGCTTTGCCTTTCTAGCAGGCTTGGATTTATTCCAGACTGGAGATGGTTTCCAAACTGAAACTGCTCCTGAGGACGAAGGATCAGGCTTTTGTTCTTTGTTGAAACGAAAGGAACGAAAACGATTGTTAGCCCTGTTTTTACCTTTAGACTTTTTATCCTGTGGTAAAAAAGTTCCTTTCCCACCAGTAACAGTTGAAATAATAGAATCCAACTGAGAACCAAATAATTTGTTTCCCTGGAAAGAAATGGAAAGTAGAGTTGATTTAGAAGCCATATCAGCATTCCAAGTCTTAAGCCATAAAGCTCTTCTGGCTAAGATAGCCAGAGACATAAATCTAACATCAACTCTAATAATATCAAAAATGGCATCACAGATGAAATTATTAGCATGCTGGAGAAGAATAATAATATCATGAGAATCACGATTTGTTACTTGTTGCGCTAGAGTTTCCAACCAAAAAGTTGAAGCTGCAGCAACATCAGCCAATGATATAGCAGGTCTAAGAAGATTACCTGAACATAGATAAGCTTTTCTTAGAAAAGATTCAATTTTTCTATCTAAAGGGTCCTTAAACGAGGTACCATCTGATGTAGGAATGGTAGTACGTTTAGCAAGGGTAGAAATAGCCCCATCAACTTTAGGGATTTTGTCCCAAAATTCTAACCTGTCAGGCGGAACAGGATATAATTGCTTAAAACGTTTAGAAGGAGTAAATGAATTACCCAATCTATCCCATTCCTTAGCAATTACTGCAGAAATAGCATTAGGAACAGGAAAGACTTCTGGAATAACCGCAGGAGCTTTAAAAACCTTATCCAAACGTATAGAATTAGTATCAAGAGGACTAGAATCCTCTATTTCTAAAGCAATTAGTACTTCTTTAAGCAAAGAGCGAATAAATTCCATCTTAAATAAATATGAAGATTTATCAGCATCAATCTCTGAGACAGAATCCTCTGAACCAGAAGAGTCCAAAGAATCAGAATGATGGTGTTCATTTAAAAATTCATCTGTAGAGAGAGAAGATTTAAAAGACTTTTTACGTTTACTAGAAGGAGAAATAACAGACAAAGCCTTCTTTATGGATTCAGAAACAAAATCTCTTATGTTATCAGGAACATTCTGCACCTTAGATGTTGAGGGAACTGCAACAGGCAATGGTACATCACTAAAGGAAATATTATCTGCATTAACAAGTTTGTCATGACATTTAATACAAACAACAGCTGGAGGAATAGCTACCAAAAGTTTACAGCAGATACACTTAGCTTTGGTAGATCCAGCAGGCAGAGGTTTTCCTGTAGTATCTTCTGGCTCAGATGCAACGTGAGACATCTTGCAATATGTAAGAGAAAAAACAACATATAAAGCAAAATAGATCAAATTCCTTATAAGACAGTTTCAGGAATGGGAAAAAAATGCCAAACATCAAGCTTCTAGCAACCAGAAGCAAATGAAAAATGAGACTGAAATAATGTGGAGACAAAAGCGACGCCCATATTTTTTGGCGCCAAATAAGACGCCCACATTATTTGGCGCCTAAATGCTTTTGGCGCCAAAAATGACGCCACATCCGGAACGCCGACATTTTTGGCGCAAAATAACGTCAAAAATGACGCAACTTCCGGCGACACGTATGACGCCGGAAACGGAAAAGAATTTTTGCGCCAAAAAAGTCCGCGCCAAGAATGACGCAATAAAATGAAGCATTTTCAGCCCCCGCGAGCCTAACAGCCCACAGGGAAAAAAGTCAAATTTTTGAGGTAAGAAAAAATATGATAATTAAAGCATAATCCCAAATATGAAACTGACTGTCTGGAAATAAGGAAAGTTGAACATTCTGAGTCAAGGCAAATAAATGTTTGAATACATATATTTAGAACTTTATAAATAAAGTGCCCAACCATAGCTTAGAGTGTCACAGAAAATAAGACTTACTTACCCCAGGACACTCATCTACATGTTTGTAGAAAGCCAAACCAGTACTGAAACGAGAATCAGTAGAGGAAATGGTAAATATAAGAGTATATCGTCGATCTGAAAAGGGAGGTAAGAGATGAATCTCTACGACCGATAACAGAGAACCTTATGAAATAGACCCCGTAGAAGGAGATCACTGCATTCAATAGGCAATACTCTCCTCACATCCCTCTGACATTCACTGCACGCTGAGAGGAAAACCGGGCTCCAACTTGCTGCGGAGCGCATATCAACGTAGAATCTAGCACAAACTTACTTCACCACCTCCCTTGGAGGCAAAGTTTGTAAAACTGATTTGTGGGTGTGGTGAGGGGTGTATTTATAGGCATTTTAAGGTTTGGGAAACTTTGCCCCTCCTGGTAGGAATGTATATCCCATACGTCACTAGCTCATGGACTCTTGTTAATTACATGAAAGAAAACAGTTATAGCATCAATCCTTGAAAACAACACAACTTTTAGCAAAGGTTTGTTCCCATTAGTAAAGTAACAATAATTAAATTTGAAACGTAAAAATTACAGAGCAACGTTTTTAATCACAGTCAATATATAAGTCTCACAGCTCTGCTGAGAGAATCTACCTCCCTCCAAAGAAGTTTGAAGACCCCTGAGTTCTGTTAGAGATGAACCGGATCATGCAGGAAATACAAGAGTAACTTGACTGGAAATTTTTGATGCGTAGCAAAGAGCGCCAAAAACGGCCCCTCCCCCTCACACACAGCAGTGAGAGAGAAACGAAACTGTCACAATTAAAACAAGCAACTGCCAAGTGGAAAAATAATGCCCAAACATTTATTCACTAAGTACCTCAGAAAATGCAAACGATTCTACATTCCAGCAAAAACGTTTAACATAATAAATACTTATTAAAAGGTTAATGTACTTTTTACAGAGTAATTCCAGTGAAGTACCATCCCCAGAATACTGAAGTGTAGAGTATACATACATGTCATTATAACGGTATGGCAGGATTTTCTCATCAATTCCATTCAGAAAATAAAAACTGCTACATACCTCAATGCAGATTCATCTGCCCGCTGTCCCCTGATCTGAAGCTTTTACCTCCCTCAGATGGCCGAGAAACAGCAATATGATCTTAACTACTCCGGTTAAAATCATAGTAAAAACTCTGGTAGATTCTTCTTCAAACTCTGCCAGAGAGGCAATAACACGCTCCGGTGCTATTGTAAAATAACAAACTTTTGATTGAAGTTATAAAAACTAAGTATAATCACCATAGTCCTCTCACACATCCTATCTAGTCGTTGGGTGCAAGAGAATGACTGGGAGTGACGTAGAGGGGAGGAGCTATATGCAGCTCTGCTGGGTGAATCCTCTTGCATTTCCTGTTGGGGAGGAGTTATATCCCAGAAGTAATGATGACCCGTGGACTGATCACACATAACAGAAGAAAATGATTAAATCAAATGCATTATCCCAAATATGAAACTGACTGTCTGAAAAATAAGGAAAGTTGAACATTCTGAGTCAAGGCAAATAAATGTTTGAATACATATATTTAGAACTTTATAAACAAAGTGCCCAACCATAGCTTAGAGTGTCACAGAAAATAAGATTTACTTACCCCAGGACACTCATCTACATGTTTGTAGAAAGCCAAACCAGTACTGAAACGAGAATCAGCAGAGGTAATGGTATATATAAGAGTATATCGTCAATCTGATAAGGGAGGTAAGAGATGAATCTCTACGACCGATAACAGAGAACCTATGAAATAGACCCCGTAGAAGGAGATCACTGCATTCAAATAGGCAATACTCTCCTCACATCCCTCTGACATTCACTGCACGCTGAGAGGAAAACCGGGCTCCAACTTGCTGCGGAGCGCATATCAACGTAGAATCTAGCACAAACTTACTTCACCACCTCCATCGGAGGCAAAGTTTGTAAAACTGAATTGTGGGTGTGGTGAGGGGTGTATTTATAGGCATTTTGAGGTTTGGGAAACTTTGCCCCTCCTGGTAGGAATGTATATCCCATACGTCACTAGCTCATGGACTCTTGCTAATTGACCAAATTGTCACAATCATCCAGAGTAGATAACACCTCCTTAAGCAGAGCGCGGAGATGTTCCAATTTAAATTTGAATGTAATAACGTCAGGTTCAGCTTGTTGAGAAATTTTTCCTGAATCTGAAATTTCTCCCTCAGAACAAAACCTCCCTGGCCCCTTCAGACTGGTGTAAGGGCATGTCAGAGAACCATTATCATCAGCGTCCTCATGCTCTTCAGTATCTAAAACAGAGCAGTCGCGCTTTCGCTGATAAGTGGGCATTTTGGCTAAAATGTTTTTAATAGAATTATCCATTACAGCGTTAATTGTTGCATAGTAAGGAGGATTGGCGCACTAGATGAACTAGGGACCTCCTGAGTGGGCAAGACTGGTGTAGACATAGAAGGAGATGATGCAGTACCATGCTTACTCCCCTCACTTAAGGAATCATTTTGGGCAACATTATTATCAGTGGCATCATTGTCCCTACTTTGTTTGTCACATTCATCACATATATTTAAATGGAGAGGAACCTTGGCTTCCGAACATACAGAACATCGTCTATCTGATGGTTCAGACATGTTAATAGGCATAAACTTGATAACAAAGCACAAAAAACGTTTTAAAATAAAACCGTTACTGTCACTTTAAATTTTAAACTGAACACACTTTATTACTGAATATGTGCAAAAGTATGAAGGAATTGTTCAAAATTCACCAAAATTTCACCACAGTGTCTTAAAGCCTTAAAAGTATTGCACACCAAATTTGAAAGCTTTAACATTTAACCACTATACAGTCCCTGGTATCTGCTTTGCTGAGACCCAACCAAGCCCAGAGGGGAATACGATACCAAATGACGCCTTCAATAAGCTTTTTCAGTGGATCTGAGCTCCTCACACATGCATCTGCATGCCTTGCTTCTCAAAAACAACTGCGCATTAGTGGCGCGAAAATGAGGCTCTGCCTATGACTAGAAAAGGCCCCCAGTGAAAAAGGTGTCCAATACAGTGCCTGCCGTTTTTTTAACAGAATTCCCAAGATTAAAATAACTCTTCAAAGTTATAAACCATTAAATATGCTTATAAAGTAATCGTTTTAGCCCAGAAAAATGTCTACCAGTCTTTAAAGCCCTTGTGAAGCCCTTTATTCTTATATTTAAAAACTAAGAAAATGGCTTACCGGATCCCATAGGGAAAATGACAGCTTCCAGCATTACCAAGTCTTGTTAGAAATGTGTCATACCTCAAGCAGCAAAAGTCTGCTCACTGTTTCCCCCAACTGAAGTTAATTCATCTCAACAGTCCTGTGTGGAAACAGCCATCGATTTTAGTAACGGTTGCTAAAATCATTTTCCTCTTACAAACAGAAATCTTCATCTCTTTTCTGTTTCAGAGTAAATAGTACATACCAGCACTATTTTAAAATAACAAACTCTTGATTGAAGAATAAAAACTACATTTAAACACCAAAAAACTCTTAGCCATCTCCGTGGAGATGTTGCCTGTGCAACGGCAAAGAGAATGACTGGGGAAGGCGGAGCCTAGGAGGGATCATGTGACCAGCTTTGCTGGGCTCTTTGCCATTTCCTGTTGGGGAAGAGAATATCCCACAAGTAAGGATGACGCCGTGGACCGGATACACCTATGTTGGAGAAACCAGAAATAATCCAGACTGGATAAAAAAACACAAACAAGGTCACCCGCAGGCATCCGCCCAGAAGGAACCATGTCTCTGTAGTACCTGACAGACAGAGACCTAAACCTTCAGAAAAATGAATGGGAAAGCTCGCATTAGACTGACTGGGGAAAAACGTACCCCATTAGCCTACCGCACAGAACCCTGAGAAGATCCCTGATGATACAGTAAAGGATCCCCCAATAAATCAAACAGACGTCGCAATAGGACGCGCAGCTGCACAATGCTGTAGCGAAAAGAACATGGGGGCACAATCACCCCCGGGGGAAACACAATGATGCCATTCACGGTCTGAACACCCGGGCTAGGCAGACAAGCACATAACTGCAATGAAACCTCAGGATCCTGCAGGCGGATCAACGCCATTAAAATGAAAATGTCCCGCCATCTCCGGGGTAAAAAATCCACCCTGTGTGGAGGAGACAACATCGGGGTCACCCGCAAAGGTAAAAGGAGTGTGTGGTTGGGAAGGCACCTCCTGAGGAACAGAGCCCCCAGGAGACGATGGCTCAGAAGGTCCAGGGTCCCCCGAGCCCAAGGGACCCGTCACACCATGCAGGCACGAGAGACCAGATTGGCAGACTTGCGATAACAGGACCAAATTACAGTCCTCATCCGAGGACGAATCTGAATCAGATATGAAAAAAGTCTCTGCATTAGAATCCTACATGACAGACTTTAAATATAACAACACAATTTGAAAAAGAAACTGGCATCTGACACCCACGATGGCCGGGGCACTCACCACCTCCTATGACTAGGCCTTAGAGAGCAGAATCTTTCCTCCGTCGCCACTCGATCAGGAATGCGGAAGGGAGAGAAGATCCACCCAGGCGTAAACACGCACAGTTACCAGATGCCCCGCAAAATCAAAAAAACACGGCACTCAAAAGGCGGCAAAACTAGGCCCCAGAACAAACTAGCAAGTCTGAGAAAAGGAAAATCGTAACTCAAGGTCAAGCCTAGCAAAACGATACATGTCTCAGCGCCCAAATTCCTGCACACAAGCAGAATGATCACATAAAAATAAAGATAAACAACCTCATCCCGTTCACTAATCCCCCTTATAAGGAAGCAGATGGAGCCTCAATGAGGCCCATACTGAACTGTCAGAACAAATTACATTACAGCAACATAAAATGAAACAATCTTACCGGAATCCACGCCGTGGAACAGGAACACGTCCCTTCAAGTGTGACGAATTAGTAGCAGCGCCTCCACCATGGACTTGAGAGGACAGCAGGTAGTGAAGTTCGGCAACGCCAAGTGCTGAAAGGAGCTGTGCATACGAGTCAGGATGGTGTCGCAGGGGAAGCTCCCTCTGCATCTCCGGACTAATGTTCACCCAGGCCCTCCATAAGAGAAAACTAATTCTGACACTTCTCTGCCAACCTCCCGGGACGAAAGGCAAAGAATGACTGGGGGATGAGGGAAGTGGGAGGAGTATTTAAGCCTTTGGCTGGGGTGTCTTTGCCTCCTCCTGGTGGCCAGGTTCTTATTTCCCAAAAGTAATGAATGCAGCTGTGGACTCTTTCAAATTAGGAAGAAAATATTAATGGTATTGAGCACCAACTCCGCTCAAGGTAAATTAAAGTGATCCTATTGCACTCATTTACAAGTAGAATGTAAAAGGTTAGCATTACAAAACAAAAACAAGAGGAGCGCGGACTCAAGTGTAGCATAGACTATTTATTACATAAAATAAACACAGTAGGTAATGAACTTACAAGATGCTCTAAGCATACATACCCATAAAAAGCCGTCTGCTTAAGCGTATCCCGCTTCTTCAAATTAAAATTCCCCCAAATCTGTATTCCGTGGTGGAATGAATGTCTGTAGTGGGCGAAATCTCCTTGCGGCAAACCAAACCAGCCCGCTCTGCAGGCGCGGGGCGGTGACGTCAGTGGTGCACTTGGTGATAGATGCGTTGGTAGATGGTGAAGTGGATTACGGATCCTCCAGGGGACCACAAGGATGAGCTGCAATTTTCTACGCGTTTCGTCCCATTCGACGGGACTTTGTCAAGAATATTGATACAGCTCATGACAGGCCCTTTTATACCGGAGTGTACCAATAGCACTCCCATTTTATACAATATTAAGTTAAAGGTGTATAACGGGCACGCATACAGTTAAGATTGATGCTCATATCACATCCACAAAATAAATGTAATACTGGATGAAGTGCAACATTCATCAAAATGACGTGTTAAATAAAAACAATAATATGATGATTGAATAATACATGATAAGTTTAAAAAATACTGTAAAAAATGTATTTTTTAAACTTATCATGTATTATTACATTTATTTTGTGGATGTGATATAAGCATCAATCTTAACTGTATGTGTGCCCGTTATACACCTTTAACTTAATATTGTATAAAGTGGGAGTGCTATTGGTACACTCCGGTATAAAAGGGCCTGTCATGAGCTGTATCAATATTCTTGACAAAGTCCCGTTGAACGGGACGAAACGCGTAGAACATTGCAGCTCATCATTGTGGTCCCCTGGAGGATCCGTAATCCACTTCACCGTCTACCAACGCATCTATCACCAAGCGCACCACTGACGTCACCGCCCCGCGCCTGCAGAGCGGGCTGGTTTGGTTTGCCGCAAGGAGATTTCGCCCACTACAGACATTCATTCCACCATGGAATACAGATTTGGGGGAATTTTAATTTGAAGAAGCGGGAAACGCTTAAGCAGACTGCTTTTTATGGGCATGTATGCTTAGAGCATCTTGTAAGTTACCTACTGTGTTTATTTTATGTAATAAATAGTCTATGCTACACTTGAGTCCGTGCGCCTCTTGTTTTTGTTTTGTAGTTCATCTCTTTGGGAACGTTGGAGTATACCCTGTACTTGGAGGAGCAGCTGGACTTGGTTTTTAATTTAGAATATCAATATACACACGCTATTAATATGTTGTACGTATTATTCTTCCATTGGACTTTTTTCATATGCTCATATATGGACTCTAGTATTTGTTTCCTGTTCATTTAGGATTTCTTCATGACATTCATGTATCTTTGACTGCTTATTTTTATTTTGCACTTGTTATAGTAATCTGTTATCCTATAGTGATTTATATAGCGCCCGGTTGTGTGTATCTTTACACACTTGCATATCTCCAAAAGGTTAGCATGTGAACAAGAGACTCGGGCACTAACATCTGTAGGTCGGATGGCTTGACTGTGCTCGTGCTGTAACCCGAAGGTGCGCTAGGGCAATTGTGCTAAAGCTATGTTAAGAAATACTTAAAATAATCACTTTCGCCCAGGCCCTCAGCCGAGAGACCTACCGGACTACTTAAAACTCCCATCTCATGTCAAAGGGTAGCACCCTCCATAAGATACAAAATATAAAAATTAAATTAATTGAATTAAAGTATAATAAAAAACTGACACTTCTCTGCCAACCTCCTGGGATGAAAGGCAAAGAATGACTGGGGGATAGGGGAGGTGGGAGGAGTATTTAAGCCTTTGGCTGGTGGGTCTTTGCCTCCTCCTGGTGGCCAGGTTCCTATTTCTCATATGTATTGAATGCGGCTGTGGACTCTTTCCCATTAGGAATAAAAGAAAATTTGAGGTTTGAGAAATGTTATGTCTTAACAGAAAGTATATCTTATTTGGTGACGGTATTCAATATAGTGTATATGTTGAATGATTTTTTTTTTCTATGAAATGCGACGTACCGATGGAAAGTTTAAATTTGTATTGTTATGATACCAATATGGTAAATTTGGTTATAACCATGATTTCTCACAAAAAGATTTAAAAAACAACCAAAAAAAACAACTTTTTTTATACAAAAGTAAAAACAAAAGCAAGCAACCTAACCCTCTATGAATCAAATGAGAGCAGAGAGCAAAAGAGGGAGAGACTTAATATAACAAAATTTTGGCACCATAAAAGGCGCAAATGCAGAGAAAAAAACCTTTTGGCGCCAAAGCTTAACAAATGAAATGACGCGACTCGCGGCAGGTGCGACTTAGCTCCAAAAATGTTGCAATAAAAAAACATTCTGCGTCATCGCAGTCTAAAAAACTCCTAAACAATTTCCATGCGGAAACTGTTAGACTGCAAAGGGAAATACACAGACCTGACTCATGGCAAATATATACAATATACATTTAAAACTTTTTAAGATAAAATGCCAAACATAGCTGTGTCTTAAAAAAACAAAAATTTATGCTTACCTGATAAATTTCTCTTGTGGTGTATCCAGTCCATTACTTGTGGGATATTCTCCTTCCCAACAGGAAGTTGCAAGAGGACACCCACAGCAGAGCTGTCTATATAGCTCCTCCCCTAACTGCCACCCCCAGTCATTCGACCGAAGACAAGCAAGAAAAAAGGAGAAACTATAGGGTGCAGTGGTGACTGTAGTTTAAAAATAAAAACCACCTGCCTAAAAATGACAGGGCGGGCCGTGGACTGGATACACCACAAGAGAAATACATTTATCAGGTAAGCATAAATTTTGTTTTCTCTTGTAAAGGTGTATCCAGTCCACTGGTTCATCCATTACTTGTGGGATACCAATACCAAAGCTTTAGGACATGGATGAAGGGAGGGACAAGGCAGGCACTTAAACGGAGGGCACCACTGCCTGTAAGACCTTTCTCCCAAAAATAGCCTCTGAAGAAGCAAAAGTATCGAATTTGTGGAATTTAGAAAAAGTATGAAGCGAAGACCAAGTCGAAGCCTTACAAATCTGTTCAACAGAGGCCTCATTTTTAAAAGCCCCTGTGGAAGCCACCGCTTTAGTGGAATGAGCTGTAATTCTTTCAGGAGGCTGCTGGCCAGCAGTCTCATAAGCTAAGCGGATTATGCTTCTTAGCCAAAAAGAAAGAAGTTGCCGAAGCCTTTTGGCCTCTCCTCTGTCCAGAGTAGACAACAAACAAAGCAGATGTTTGACGAAAATCCTTAGTAGCTTGTAAATAAAACTTTAAAGCACGAACCACATCAAGATTGTGTAAAAGACGTTCCTTCTTTGAGGAAAGATTAGGACATAATGAAGGAACAACAATCTCCTGATTGATATTCTTATTAGATACTACCTTAGGAAGAAACCCAGGTTTGGTACGCAAAACTACCTTATCTGCATGGAAAATCAGATAAGGGGAATCACACTGTAAAGCAGATAACTCCGAAACTCTTTGAGCCGAGGAGATAGCTACTAAAAACAGAACTTTCTAAGATAAAAGTTTAATATCTATGGAATGCAAAGGTTCAAACGGAACCCCTTGAAGAACTTTAAGAACTAAATTTAAACTCCATGGCGGAGCAACAGGTTTAAACACAGGCTTGATTCTAACTAAAGCCTGACAAAACGTCTGAACGTCTGGAACCTCAGCCAGACGTTTGTGCAAAAGAATAGACAGAGCAGAAATCTGTCCCTTTAAGGAACTAGCAGATAATCCTTTCTCCAATCCCTCTTGGAGAAAGGATAAGATTCTAGGAATCCTGACTTTACTCCATGAGTAACCCTTGGATTCACACCAGTGAAGATATTTACACCATATCTTATGATAGATTTTCCTGGTGACAGGCTTTCGAGCCCGAATTAAGGTATCAATGACCGATTCGGAAAAACCACGCTTAGATAGAATCAAGCGTTCAATCTCCAAGCAGTCAGACGCAGAGAAATTAGATTTGGATTTTTGAAAGGACCTTGAAGTAGAAGGTCCTGCCTTAGCGGCAGAGTCCATGGTGGAAAGGATGACATGTCCACCAGATCTGCATATCAAGTCCTGCGTGGCCACGCAGGAGCTATCAAAATCACCGAAGCTCTCTCCTGCTTGATCTTGGCAATCAGCCGAGGGAGCAGAGGAAACACATAAGCCAGGCTGAAGGACCAGGGCGCTGCTATAGCATCTATCAGCGCTGCCTTGGGGTCCCTGGACCTGGACCCATAACGAGGAAGCTTGGCGTTCTGACGAGACGCCATGAAATCCAGTTCTGGTTTGCCCCATAGTTGAATCAACTGGGCAAATACCTCCGGATGGAGCTCCCACTCCCCCGGATGAAAAGTCTGCTGACTTAAAAAAATCCGCCTCCCAGTTCTCTTCTCCTGGGATATGGATAGCTGAAAGATGGCAAGAGTGAACCTCTGCCCATAGAATTATCTTTGAAACCTCCAACATTGCCAGGGGGCTTCTTGTTCCCCCCTGATGGTTGATATAGGCCACAGTCGTGATATTGTCCGACTGAAATCTGATGAACCTGACCTCCGCTAGCTGAGGCCAAGCCTGAAGAGCATTGAATATCGCTCTTAGTTCCAGAATGTTTATAGGAAGGAGGGCTTCCTCCTGAGACCACGAGCCCTGAGCCTTCAGGGAGTTCCAGACTGCGCCCCAGCCCAAAAGGCTGGCATCTGTCGTCACTATAGTCCATTCTGGCCTGCGGAAGCTCATTCCCCTGGACAGATGGACCCGAGATAGCCACCAGAGAAGAGAATCCCTGGTATCCTGATCCAGATTTAGCAGTGGGGACAAATCTGTGTAATCCCCATTCCACTGACTGAGCATGCAAAGTTGCAGCGGTCTGAGATGTAGGCGGGCAAACGGAACTATGTACATTGCCGCTACCATTAAGCCGATTACTTCCATACACTGAGCCACTGACGGCTGAGAAGTGGAATAAAGAGCACGGCTGAGAAGTGGAATAAAGAGCACGGCAGGAAGTTAGAAGCTTTGACAACCTGACTTCTGTCAGAAAAATCTTCATTTCTACTGAATCTATCAGAGCTCCTAGGAAGGAAACTCTTGTGAGAGGGGAGAGAGAACTCTTTTCTTCGTTCACCTTCCACCCGTGAGACCTCAGGAATGCCAGAACAATGTCCGTATGGGACTTGGCGATTTGAAAAGTCGACGCCTGTATCAGACTGTCGTCTAGGTAAGGAGCCACCGCTATGCCTCGTGGCCTTAGAACTGCCAGTAGGGACCCTAGAACCTTCGTAAAGATTCTTGGTGCCGTGGCTAACCCGAAGGGAAGAGCCACAAACTGGTAATGCCTGTCTAGGAAGGCAAACCTGAGAAACCGATGATGATCTCTGTGTATCGGAATGTGGAGATAAGCATCCTTTAGATCCACGGTAGTCTTATATTGACCCTCCTGGATCATAGGTAGGATGGTTTGAATAGTCTCCATCTTGAAGGATGTGACCCTGAGAAATTTGTTTAGGATCTTGAGATCCAAGATTGGTCTGAAAGTTCCCTCTTTTTTGGGAACTATGAACTGATTTGAATAGAATCCCTGCCCCTGTTCCTCCCTTGGAACTGGGTGGATCACTCCCATGACCAGAAGGTCTTGAACACAACGTAAGAATGCCTCTTTATCTGGTTTGCAGATAATTGTGAGAGATGAAATCTCCCCTTTGGAGATGAGGCTTTGAAATCCAGAAGATATCCCTGGGAAACAATCTCCAGAGCCCAGGGACGTCTCTTGCCCAAGCCTGGGCGAAGAGAGAAAGTCTGCCCCCAACTAGATTCGGTCCCGGATCGGGGGCTACTCCTTCATGCTGTCTTAGAGGCAGCAGCAGGTTTTTTTGGCCTGCTTTCCCTTGTTCCAAGCCTGATTAGGTCTCCAGACTGGCTTGTACTGGGCAAAATTTCCGTCTTGTTTTGCAGCAGAGGAAGTTGAAGCTGCGCCACTCTTGAAGTTTCGAAAGGAACGAAAATTGGTCTGTTTGGTCCTTGATTTGTTGGACCTATCCTGGGGAAGGGCGTGGCCTTCTCCTCCAGTAATATCATAAATGATCTCCTTCAATCCAGGCCCGAATAGCGTCTGCCCTTTGAAGGGGATGTTAAGAAGCTTAGACTTTGAAGTAACGTCAGCTGACCAGGATTTAAGCCATAGCGCCCTACGCGCCTGAATGGCAAAACCTGAATTCTTAGCCGTTAGCTTTGTTAAATGAAAAATGGCGTCAGAAATAAATGAATTGGCTAACTTAAGAGTTTTAAGCCTGTCTAGGATATCATCCAACGGGGTCTCCACCTGAAGAGTCTCTTCAAGAGACTCTAACCAGAAAGCCGCTGCAGCAGTGACTGGGGTAATGCATGCAAGAGGCTGGAGAATAAAACCTTGTTGTATAAAGATTTTCTTAAGGAAACCCTCTAATTTCTTATCCATTGGATCTAGAAAAGCACAACTGTCCTCGACGGGAATAGTTGTACGTTTAGCTAGGGTAGAGACTGCTCCCTCCACCTTAGGGACCGTCTGCCACGAGTCCCGTGTAGCGGCATCTATGGGAAACATCTTTTTAAAGGCAGGAGGGGGAGAGAACGGTACACCTGGTCTATCCCATTCCTTCGTAATAATTTCTGAAAACCTCTTAGGGATTGGAAAAACATCAGTGTAAACAGGCACAGCAAAGTATTTGTCCATTTTACACAACTTCTCTGGGACTAAAATGGTGTCACAGTCATCCGGAGTCGCTAAAACCTCCCTGAGCAACACGTGGAGGTGTTCAAGTTTAATTTTAAATGTTGTCATTTCAGAGTCAGACTGAAGTAACGCCTTCCCTGAATGAGAAATGTCACCCACAGATAGAAGCTCTCCTGCTTCGGCTTCTGTACATTGTGAGGGTATATCAGACATAGCTAATAAAGCGTCAGAGAGCTCTGTATTTATTGTAGCCCCAGAGCTGTCTCGCTTTCCTTGTAAACCTGGCAGTTTGGACAATACCTCCGTGAAAGTATGATTCATAACTGCCGCCATGTCCTGTAAAGTAAACGCAGTGGACGTGCCAGATGTACTTGGCGTCACTTGAGCGGGAGTTATAGGTTCTGACACATGGGGAGAGTTAGATGGCATAATCTCCCTTTTGTCAGTCTGAGAAACCTCTGGTGATAAATCTTTAAAAGCCATAATATGGTCTTTATAACTTATAGAAAGGTCAATGCATTTGGTACACATTCTAATAGGGGGTTCCACAATGGCTTCTAAACATAATGAACAAGGAGTTTCTTCTATGTCAGACATGTTTAACAGACTAGTAATGAGACCAGCAAGCTTGGAAAACACTTTAATAAATGTGAAAAGCAATTAAACAAAAACGGTACTGTACCTTTAAGAGAAAAAAAAGTACCATATAAACTGCAAATCAGTGTTAAAAAGCAGTAAATTCTACGAAATTTTTATAGTGTGTACAAGAGACTAAAGCAGCATTGCACCCACTTGCAAATAGATGATTAACCCCTTAGGCCCAAAAACGGATTAGAAAAACGGTAACACCGTTAAAAAAACAGTCAAACACACTGCCACAGCTCTACTGTGGCTCCTACCTTCCCTTAAACACGATTTTTGCAGGAAAGAACCCCTCTATAGTGGTCCTAGATGCCACAGGACTCCTTTAGAGAAGCTGGATGTCTCAGTCTGTATAACAACTGCGCATAAAGTGCGCGAAAAACATAATTTATGTAAGAACTTACCTGATAAATTCATTTCTTTCATATTAGCAAGAGTCCATGAGCTAGTGACGTATGGGATATACATTCCTACCAGGAGGGGCAAAGTTTCCCAAACCTCAAAATGCCTACAAATACACCCCTCACCACACCCACAAATCAGTTTAACGAATAGCCAAGAAGTGGGGTGATAAGAAAAAAGTGCGAAAGCATATAAAATAAGGAATTGGAATAATTGTGCTTTATACAAAAAAATCATAACCACTACAAAAAAGGGCGGGCCTCATGGACTCTTGCTAATATGAAAGAAATGAATTTATCAGGTAAGTTCTTACATAAAATTATGTTTTCTTTCATGTAATTAGCAAGAGTCCATGAGCTAGTGACGTATGGGATAATGACTACCCAAGATGTGGATCTTTCCACGCAAGAGTCACTAGAGAGGGAGGGATAAAATAAAGACAGCCAATTCCTGCTGAAAATAATCCACACCCAAAATAAAGTTTAATGAAAAACATAAACAGAAGATTCAAACTGAAACCGCTGCCTGAAGTACTTTTCTACCAAAAACTGCTTCAGAAGAAGAAAATACATCAAAATGGTAGAATTTAGTAAAAGTATGCAAAGAGGACCAAGTTGCTGCTTTGCAAATCTGATCAACCGAAGCTTCATTCCTAAACGCCCAGGAAGTAGAAACTGACCTAGTAGAATGAGCTGTAATCCTTTGAGGCGGAGTCTTACCCGACTCGACATAGGCATGATGAATTAAAGATTTCAACCAAGATGCCAAAGAAATGGCAGAAGCTTTCTGGCCTTTTCTAGAACCGGAAAAGATAACAAATAGACTAGAAGTCTTTCGGAAAGACTTAGTAGCTTCAACATAATATTTCAAAGCTCTAACAACATCCAAAGAATGCAACGATTTCTCCTTAGAATTCTTAGGATTAGGACATAATGAGGGAACCACAATTTCTCTACTAATGTTGTTGGAATTCACAACCTTATGTAAAAATTCAAAAGAAGTTCGCAACACCGCCTTATCCTGATGAAAAATCAGAAAAGGAGACTCACAAGAAAGAACAGATAATTCAGAGACTCTTCTGGCAGAAGAGATCGCCAAAAGGAACAAAACTTTCCAAGAAAGTAATTTAATGTCCAATGAATGCATGGGTTCAAAAGGAGGAGCTTGAAGAGCCCCCAGAACCAAATTCAAACTCCAAGGAGGAGAAATTGACTTAATGACAGGTTTTATACGAACCAAAGCTTGTACAAAACAATGAATATCAGGAAGATTAGCAATCTTTCTGTGAAAAAGAACAGAAAGAGCAGAGATTTGTCCTTTCAAAGAACTTGCGGATAAACCTTTATCCAAACCATCCTGAAGAAACTGTAAAATTCTCGGAATTCTAAAAGAATGCCAAGAAAAATGATGAGAAAGACACCAAGAAATATAAGTCTTCCAGACTCTATAATATATCTCTCTAGATACAGATTTACGAGCCTGTAACATAGTATTAATCACAGAGTCAGAGAAACCTCTTTGACCAAGAATCAAGCGTTCAATCTCCATACCTTTAAATCTAAGGATTTGAGATCCTGATGGAAAAAAGGACCTTGCGACAGAAGGTCTGGTCTTAGCGGAAGAGTCCACGGATGGCAAGAGGCCACCCGGACAAGATCCGCATACCAAAACCTGTGAGGCCATGCCGGAGCTACCAGCAGAACAAACTAGCATTCCTTAAGAATCTTGGAGATTACTCTTGGAAGAAGAACTAGAGGCGAAAAAAAAAAGGCAGGATGATACTTCCAAGGAAGTGATAATGCATCCACTGCTTCCGCCTGAGGATCCCGGGATCTGGACAGATACCTGGGAAGTTTCTTGTTTAGATGAGACGCCATCAGATCTATTTCTGGAAGCTCCCACATTTGAACAATCTGAAGAAATACCTCTGGGTGAAGAGACCATTCGCCCGGATGCAACGTTTGGCGACTGAGATAATCCACTTCCCAATTGTCTATACCTGGGATATGAACCGCAGAGATTAGACAGGAGCTGGATTCCGCCCAAACCAGAATTCGAGATACTTCTTTCATAGCCAGAGGACTGTGAGTCCCTCCTTGATGATTGATGTATGCCACAGTTGTGACATTGTCTGTCTGAAAACAAATGAACGATTCTCTCTTCAGAAGAGGCCAAGACTGAAGAGCTCTGAAAATTGCACGGAGTTCCAAAATATTGATCGGTAATCTCACCTCCTGAGATTCCCAAACTCCTTGTGCCGTCAGAGATCCCCACACAGCTCCCCAACCTGTAAGACTTGCATCTGTTGAAATTACAGTCCAGGTTGGAAGAACAAAAGAAGCCCCCTGAATTAAACGATGGTGATCTGTCCACCACGTTAGAGAGTGTCGTACAATCGGTTTTAAAGATATTAATTGAGATATCTTTGTGTAATCCTTGCACCATTGATTCAGCATACAGAGCTGAAGAGGTCGCATGTGAAAACAAGCAAAGGGGATCGCGTCCGATGCAGCAGTCATAAGACCTAGAATTTCCATGCATAAGGCTACCGAAGGGAATGATTGTGACTGAAGGTTTCGACAAGCTGAAATCAATTTTAGACGTCTCTTGTCTGTCAAAGACAGAGTCATGGACACTGAATCTATCTGGAAACCCAGAAAGGTTACCCTTGTCTGAGGAATCAATGAACTTTTTAGTGAATTGATCCTCCAACCATGATCTTGAAGAAACAACACAAGTCGATTCGTATGAGATTCTGCTAAATGTAAAGACTGAGCAAGTACCAAGATATCGTCCAAATAAGGAAATACCACAATACCCTGTTCTCTGATTAGACAGAAGGGCACCGAGAACCTTTGTAAAAATTCTTGGAGCTGTAGCTAGGCCAAACGGCAGAGCCACAAACTGGTAATGCTTGTCCAGAAAAGAGAATCTCAGGAACTGATAATGATCTGGATGAATCGGAATATGCAGATATGCATCCTGTAAATCTATTGTGGACATATAATGCCCTTGCTGAACAAAAGGCAAGATAGTCCTTACAGTTACCATTTTGAACGTTGGTATCCTTACATAACTATTCAATATTTTTAGATCCAGAACTGGTCTGAAGGAATTCTCCTTCTTTGGTACAATGAAGAGATTCGAATAAAACCCCAGCCCCTGTTCCAGAACTGGAACTGGCATAATTACTCCAGCCAACTCTAGATCTGAAACACATTTCAGAAATGCTTGAGCTTTCACTGGATTTACTGGGACACGGGAAAGAAAAAATCTCTTTGCAGGAGGTCTTATCTTGAAACCAATTCTGTACCCTTCTGAAACAATGTTCTGAATCCAAAGATTGTGAACAGAATTGATCCAAATTTCTTTGAAAAAACATAACCTGCCCCCTACCAGCTGAGGTGGAATGAGGGCCGCACCTTCATGTGGACTTAGAAGCTGGCTTTGCTTTTCTAGAAGGCTTGGATTTATTCCAGACTGGAGATGGTTTCCAAACTGAAACTGCTCCTGAGGATGAAGGATCAGGTTTTTGTTCTTTGTTGAAACGAAAGGAACGAAAACGATTATTAGCCCTGTTTTTACCCTTAGATTTTTTATCCTGTGGTAAAAAAGTTCCTTTCCCACCAGTAACAGTTGAGATAATAGAATCCAACTGAGAACCAAATAATTTTTTACCCTGGAAAGAAATGGAAAGTAGAGTCGATTTAGAAGACATATCAGCATTCCAAGTTTTAAGCCATAAAGCTCTTCTAGCTAAAATAGCTAGAGACATAAACCTGACATCAACTCTGATAATATCAAAAATGGCATCACAGATAAAATTATTAGCATGTTGAAGAACAATAATAATATTATGAGAATCATGATCTGTTACTTGTTGCGCTAAAGTTTCCAACCAAAAAGTTGAAGCTGCAGCAACATCAGCCAATGATATAGCAGGTCTAAGATTACCTGAACACAGACCTTGACAAAGCATACCAGAGAAACGTACGTCGGAACTGAACTGTTCTATATTGAGTTTTATTGCGTCTCTACACTAGCCAGGTCACCTGGGGGCTTAGCGCTATTGTCTTACTACTAAAAAGGTTTTGGTTTCAGCGGTCACACTCCTGCTGATCCATTTACCTCTTTGCAAGTTTGGCGATTTGAAGCATTTGTTACAGCATATCTGCTTTTGTACCCTTACATTGTGGTGTTATCAAGGCTTATGTGACGCTTTTATATATTTTAAAATAAATTTGTATCCAAGTTTTGCCCAGTGTACTGTTTTCCCATCAGTATAAAGTGGGAGTGCGCATATCCTTGAGCTTAGTGGAAAGCTCCAACAAATGTGAGTAGTCATTTGTTACAAAACAACTACTTCCTCAAAGTGCCATTACAGATTCACACTATGTTGCAATTTTCTGGTTTTCCTTTTATGATTTTTGTTATCACATTTATTTCACAGGTCTAAGAAGATTACCTGAACACAGATAAGCTTTTCTTAGAAAGGATTCAATTTTCCTATCTAAAGGATCCTTAAACGAAGTACCATCTGACGTAGGAATAGTAGTACGTTTAGCAAGGGTAGAAATAGCCCCATCAACTTTAGGGATTTTGTCCCAAAATTCTAATCTGTCAAACGGCACAGGATATAATTGCTTAAAACGTTTAGAAGGTGTAAATGAATTACCCAAATTATTCCATTCTCTGGAAATTACTTCAGAAATAGCACCAGGAACAGGAAAAACTTCTGGAATAACCACAGGAGATTTAAAGACCTTATCTAAACGTTTAGATTTAGTATCAAGAGGACCAGAATCCTCAACTTCTAAAGCAATTAGTACTTCTTTAAGTAAAGAACGAATAAATTCCATTTTAAATAAATATGAAGATTTATCAGCATCAATCTCTGAGACAGAATCCTCTGAACCAGAAGAGTCATTAGAATCAGAATGATGATGTTCATTTAAAAATTCATCTGTATAAAGAGAAGTTTTAAAAGATTTTTTATGTTTACTAGAAGGAGGAATAACAGACATAGCCTTCTTGATGGATTCAGAAACAAAATCTCTTATGTTATCAGGAACATTCTGAACATTAGATGTTGATGGAACTGCAACAGGTAATGGTACATTACTAAAGGAAATATTATCTGCATTAATAAGTTTGTCATGACAATTAATACAAACAACAGCTGGAGGAACAGCTACCAAAAGTTTACAGCAGATACACTTAGCTTTGGTAGTTCCAGCACCAGACAGCGATTTTCCTGAAGTATCTTCTGACTCAGATGCAACGTGAGACATCTTGCAATATGTAAGAGAAAAAACAACATATAAAGCAAAATTGATCAAATTCCTTAAATGACAGTTTCAGGAATGGGAAAAAATGCCAAGGAACAAGCTTCTAGCAACCAGAAGCAAAGAAAAATGAGACTTAAATAATGTGGAGACAAAAGCGACGCCCATATTTTTTTAGCGCCAAATAAGATGCACACATTATTTGGCGCCTAAATGCTTTTGGCGCCAAAAATGACGCCACGTCCGGAACGCCGACATTTTTGGCGCAAAAGAACGTCAAAAAATGACGCAACTTCCGGCGACACGTATGACGCCGGAAACAGAAAAGATTTTTTGCGCCAAAAAAGTCTGCGCCAAGAATGACGCAATAAAATTAAGCATTTTCAGCCCCCGCGAGCCTAACAGCCCACAGGGAAAAAAAATCAAATTTTTAAGGTAAGAAAAATAATTGATTCAAGTGCATTATCCCAAATATGAAACTGACTGTCTGAAAATAAGGAATGTTGAACATCCTGAGTCAAGGCAAATAAATGTTTGAATACATATATTTAGAACTTTATAAACAAAGTGCCCAACCATAGCTTAGAGTGTCACAGAAAATAAGACTTACTTACCCCAGGACACTCATCTACATGTTTGTAGAAAGCCAAACCAGTACTGAAACGAAAATCAGCAGAGGTAATGGTATATATATATATAAAAGAGTATATCGTCGATCTGAAAAGGGAGGTAAGAGATGAATCTCTACGACCGATAACAGAGAACCTATGAAATAGACCCCGTAGAAGGAGATCATTGAATTCAAACAGGCAATACTCTCCTCACATCCCTCTGACATTCACTGCACGCTGAGAGGAAAACCGGGCTCCAACCTGCTGCGGAGCGCATATCAACGTAGAATCTAGCACAAACTTACTTCACCACCTCCATAGGAGGCAAAGTTTGTAAAACTGATTTGTAGGTGTGGTGAGGGGTGTATTTGTAGGCATTTTGAGGTTTGGGAAACTTTGCCCCTCCTGGTAGGAATGTATATCCCATACGTCACTAGCTCATGGACTCTTGCTAATTACATGAAAGAAATAGGCTGTCTACACAAATGTTTTAATTGTATGACAATATCTTAAGAAATATCAAACATTGCATGCAAAGATACAAACAAGAAAGGAGGCGCCTCATAGGTAGACAGTCAATAGGGCAACTAACAGCGAATAAAATAGGCTGCCACCAGAAGGAGGCAGACACACCCCAGCCAAAGGCTTAAATACTTCCCCCCAGTCATTCTGCCGAGGAACAAGGAACATTAGAAGAAATATCAGGGTAAAAAAAAGAATAAAGAATAAAGAGACGCCCCACGTAGAAAAAGGGTGGGAAGCCGTTGACTCTTTCCAACAAAAGAAATGGAAATTATCAGGTAAGCATAATTTATGTTTTTCTTCCTAATTGGAAAGAGTCCACAGCTGCATTACTTACTTTTGGGTAAACAATACCCAAGCTAAAGAGGACACTGAATGCCAAAACGAGAGGGTACAAAAGGCGGCCCATTCTGAGGGCACCAAGCCAGAAACCCCTACCCAACAAACCCCCGCTTCGTCCGAAGCCAAGAAAACTTTGAAAAGGAAAAGCCCCAAGGGCACTGACCCGCAGATAGTCCAGAAGCCTAGCTAGAGGCCGCAAAATCAGACTCAACTGAGCCAACAGTCCTCCAGGAGATACCGTCGGCCAACAGGCGGTCCCTCACCACTCACTAATAAAGGAACACCAGCCTAAACCCCCCCAAGGGATAAGGCAAGGAAGAACCGAAGGGTCACCACAAAATCCATAAAAGGAAACCCCCAATAGCGAGCCCAGCTCACAAAGACCTAAATGGGTCCTGACAGACAAGGGGAGGCTATGGCCAGACCAAGCAGAAACCAGAGGTTTAGGACCGGGCCTCAAACAGAGAAAACTCTCTCTCAACATCGTGCAAAAGCACCGAAAGACAACTGAAGACAGAGTCCTCACATCTATCATATTCAGACAAAAAAAAAAGAACGTGTAACAGACCAGACAAAAAACCCTGAGACCTACACACAGGGCTCCAAATGGGGAAGCACATAACCTCAACGAGACCCACTGCACCCCCTGAGAGAGAGAGGTTAAACCCAGAACCCAAAAGGTGAATGGTAACCCGGAACCCTCCGCTTGTAAACCCAGAGGGCTAGCTAGAATGCCAACCTAGATCCCGTAGAAGACAGCGCATCTCAGAACCCACTCTCGACCGGGCCAGCCCAAGCATCGATAGGTCTTGAAAACAGGGAAACAGAAGAACCCCAACACCAACTCAAAAACTAGTGGAAGAATGGCCACAGCCATCCCAACAGAAAACGGATGCCAACCCGACTCCTTAGAAACAGACAAGAAGGCTGTAGACCCAAAGGAATCTATCAAAAGGCCCACCATAGTCTCGCCTCCAGATGGAACGTAACAACCCAGAGAAAAACATCCTCTCTGAAAGGTTAACTCTCCGTTCCAACCTCCTGAATCCAAGAGAATAAGCCCCCCACCCTAGGAAAAGGGATGGGGCCAAAAAAGCAGAGCACCTGCCCACAAGACACAAAGCCACAGGCTAAATGAGAGATCAATCTCCAACTCAGTTGAACTTGGAAGGAATCCCTCTAAGGAATTAGCTTGCTAACACACATACAATGTGCAATAGCTGCAGCAGAGACACTGCAAACCCATTTTCTTGCATAGCAGTGACCAAGGGAAACTGACCATAAAGGCGTAAGTCATGCCCAATGTCCCAATCAGCACTCAAACAACCTGGCCAACCGTGACCAGGTCAATTAGTCCAAGTAAAACTGGGGAACCCCGAACCAGCTCTAGAGCCAAAAATCTGGCAACAACTCCACAAAGGAAAACACTGAGCGAAGCCTCAGCAATCGGAAGCACCGGTGAGAAAACAGATCAGAGCCCCCAATTGTTAAACAAACAATATCCGAGAACTTAACACCCTGTCTGACATAAAAAAGCCAGACCACGGGGAGAAATGAACGCAATATCCAGATAAACCCGGATGAGATAACTCGCAAGTCCCGACCCAAGGAAGAGACCACACCTTGCCAAAGTCCAATGCTCTAAAGGAGCTAAGGCGTTAAAAAGTTGTACGACAACACTAGTGTCCATAGACTCTCAAACAGCCGCAGGACAACAAGCAAGGGGATATCCTGAGGCCAAAATCACTCTAGCAAAGGCTGGTCTCCGCATCACCTCCGTACAGAGGATCATACAGAGAAAAGGACGCACAGCATCCCCAGCTCCGAGCAGAGCCCAAGGTGACCACACCCAGTGCCCCTAACAGGGAACGACCATATCCCAGAGGGGAACCCAGATCCCTGAAAGGAGACCTAACTCACAGACCCAAAAGGTCTCAAAAACAGCTAGACAGTACACAGTCAATGTGCAATAGCTGCTGCTGGTCACATTCTGCAACCCATCCGCTGCAAGGAAGCTGAACTACCCAATAAACTACTAGCTGCTGAGGACTAAGTCCAGAGCGACAATTGCCAGGGTCTCAAAAGAAAAAAGGCCAAACCGCCCAACTCGGCGGCAAGAGGGCGCAAGCCCACCAAGCCTCCACTACATGGGAAGGAGCTCTAGGGTCTGACAACCCCAGACACGAGAGATGCAGCAGAACTCCACTGACCCAGTCATCCAAATTTTAGGCTATAAGGACTGAGACAAAATCCTTCCTGCCTCATGGACCCACCAGTCCTCTAGAATGCTTAGTTGAACACAGAGGATAACATGAGCACTCAGCGCCTCTACCGGACCAGCCAAGCAGAGCGGCACCACGTGTCCAAACAGCTACCAGACAGAACTGAACCCAAACAGGATAAGCCTGCATCCGGGTCCTAATCGTCAAGCCGCATAAATCCTCCCTCAGAGGAGAAGAAGGAAAAGAAACAGGACATCCTATCGGATGAAAATAAAATACAAGGCAACCCCATAGGTTAACGCCCAAGAAGAAACAGGTCTACCGCAGGAGCAGCCCAACGGAGTCCTTATCTCCCCAAAAAAACTGGGAAATATCTCAATACATAGACAATAAGGAGATTACATCATCCCCACATGTCTAATGAGGTGAGCCATTCGAAGAGCAGACGGAAAATTCCTGTATCCAATAAGGGTAGGGTCGTTCAATAACTGAAAAAAAGAAGCATGTCTGAGTAACACGTGAAGGCGCGCAATTCTGTAACGAAAGGCACAACACTCAGGGACAGTCGCACCCACAGGGAACTGTACAGTCCAAGGTGGAATACCCGGGAAAGCAGGAGCAGGGAAGGCACCACCCTGTTCTCAAACTCTAATTTAGGAAATAAAGGTTCATCAAGCAATATGACCTCTGGAACCCCTGAATTCGCCAAAAACTTCCTTTAGAAGACGCGCAAATTCCTAAAATTTTCAATTAGGAAGAAAATATTAGTGCTATTGAGCACTAACTCCGCTCAAGGTAAATTAAAGTGATCCTATTGCACTCATTTACAAGTAGAATGTAAAAGGTTAGCATGTGAACAAGAGACTCAGGCACTAACATCTGGAGGTTGGATAGCTTGACTGTGCTTATGCTATAACCCGAAGGTGCGCTAGGGCAATTGTGCTAAAGCTGAAGGTATGTTAAAAAATCCTTCAAATAACTATATTCTTCACATAGAAAATTTTATTTTTCATTTTAAAAATGTGTGTGTATATATATATATATATATATATATATATATATATTACCAAGTAATAATATGGCAAGATGTATAAGGAACATATCTGACTGAAGCCGAGACCATTTGGTTCATAAGATAGTCTTGTCTGATATACTGAGAAAACAATGTATTGTACATTATCTATCTTAGTTTTTTTTTCTTTTTGTTCCTTAAAAGGACATGAAACCCAAAATTTTTCTTTTACGATTCAGACAGAGCATGTGATTTTACACAACTTTTTAATTTACTTATATTATTACATTTGTTTAACTCTCTTGTCATCCTTTGGTAAAGGAGCAGCAATACACTACTAGGAACTAGCGGAACACATTTGGTGAACCAATGAAGAGAGGTATTTATTTACAGTCACCAATCAGCAGCTAGCCCACAGTAGTGTAATACTGCTCCTGAGCGTACAAAAGCTACTGAGAGGAAGAAGAAAATGTGAGACGTAAATTAGAAAGTTGTTTACAATTGCATTCTCTATCTCAATCATGAAAGAAAAATTTTGGGTTTTATGGCCCTTTAAATTCTTAAATGGAAGGTCAAATGTATTAAACAACAACAAAATAATAAGGGAAGAAAAAGAAAGTGTGAGAAACAAACATATGCAAAAGCATAGGCAAACTATTCAAACAGAACATACATTAATCTGGATCAATGGAGTTGACAATAGTGAACATAATAAGCTTCATATGTGTTAGATTACCTGGGTAAGTGTTTATAAATATAAGGGAATAATTATTATTGGGCAGCAGTAGGATTTAATTTGCCTGGTGCTGGAAAGAAAAAAAAAAAAAAAAGAGGGGGGGGGGGAATAGGAACAACCAGGGGGTACAAGATAAATACTTGAGTGAAGAAAATTTGCATAGACCAACCAAGTTATGCCTTTTCATGGCGCAATAGATCAAGCGTAACTTAATGTGTTTATCTTGCCGGTCTTCATGTAATGGTATCTCTCCAAGATTAATAGGGAGACCACTGATGCCATCAAATCTCTAAAGGTTGGCACCTCATATTACCCCATATTAGTTTTGTGTACAATGTCCCTTTAAGTTTCTACATGCATAAAAAACAAAATTTATGCTTACCTGATAAATTTATTTCTCTTGTGGTGTATCCAGTCCACGGATTAATCCATTACTTGTGGGATATTCTCCTTCCCAACAGGAAGCTGCAAGAGGAACACCCACAGCAGAGCTGTCTATATAGCTCCTCCCCTAACTGCCACCTCCCAGTCATTCGACCGAAGACAAGCAAGAGAAAGGAGAAACTATAGGGTGCAGTGGTGACTAGTTTAAAAATTAAACACCTGCCTTAAAATGACAGGGCGGGCCGTGGACTGGATACACTACAAGAGAAATAAATTTATCAGGTAAGCATACATTTTTTCTCTTGTAAGGTGTATCCAGTCCACGGATTCATCCATTACTTGTGGGATACCAATACCAAAGCTATAGGACATGGATGAAGGGAGGGACAAGGCAGGCGCTTAAACGGAAGGCACCACTGCCTGTAAGACCTTTCTCCCAAAAATAGCCTCCGAAGAAGCAAAAGTATAAAATTTGTAGAATGTAGAAAAAGTATGAAGCGAAGACCAAGTCGCCGCCTTACAAATCTGTTCAACAGAAGCCTAATTTTTAAAGGCCCATGTGGAAGCCACCGCTCTAGTGGAATGAGCTGTAATTCTTACAGGAGGCTGCTGGCCAGCAGTGTCATAAGCAAAGCGGATTATACTTCTTAACGAAAAAGAAAGAGAAGTTGCTGAAGCCTTTTGGCCTTTCCTCTGTCCAGAGTAGTCAACAAACAATGCAGATGTTTGACGAAAATCTTTAGTAGCTTGTAAATAAAACTTTAAACCACGAACCACGTCAAGATTGTGTAATAGACGTTCCTTCTTTGAAGAAGGATTAGGACACAGTGACAGAACAACAATCTCTTGATTGATATTCTTATTGGATACCCACCTTAGGAAGAAACCCAGGTTTGGTACGCAAAACTACCTTATCTGCATGGAAGATCAGATAAGGGGAATCACACTGCAAGGCAAATATCTATGGAATGCAGAGGTTCAAACGGAACCCCTTGAAGAACTTTAAGAACTAAATTTAAACTCCATGGCAGAGCAACAGGTTTAAACACAGGCTTGATTCTAACTAAAGCCTGACAAAACGCCTGAACGTCTGGAACATCCGCCAGACGCTTGTGCAAAAGAATAGACAGAGCAGAAATCTGTCCCTTTAAGGAACTAGCTGACAATCCCTTCTCCAATCCTTCTTGGAGAAAAGACAATATCCTGGGAATCCTGACTTTACTCCATGAGTAACCCTTGGATTCACACCAATGAAGATATTTACACCATATCTTATGATAGATTTTCCTGGTGACAGGCTTTCGAGCCTGAATTAAGGTATCAATGACCGACTCGGAAAAACCACGTATTGACAAAATCAAGCGTTCAATCTCCAAGCAGTCAGACGCAGAGAAATTAGATTTGGATATTTGAAGGGACCTTGAAGTAGAAGGTCCTGCCCAGCGGCAAAGTCCAAGGTGGAAAGGATGACATGTCCACCAGATCTGCGTACCAAGTCCTGTGTGGCCACGCAGGAGCTATCAAAATCACTGAAGCTCTCTCCTGCTTGATCTTGGCAATCAGACGAGGGAGCAGAGGAAACGGTGGAAACACATAAGCCAGGTTGAAAGACCAAGGCGCTACTAGAGCATCTATCACCGCTGCCTTGGGATCCCTGGACCTGAACCCGTAACAAGAAAGCTTGGCGTTCTGACGAGACGCCATGAGATCCAGTTCTGGTTTGCCCCAAAGTTGAATCAACTGTGCAAACACCACCGGATGGAGTTCCCACTCCCCCGGATGAAAAGTCTGCCGACTTAGAAAATCTGCCTCCCAGTTCTCTACTCCTGGGATATGGATAGCTGATAGATGGCAAGAGTGAACCTCTGCCAATAGAATTATTTTTGAAACCTCCAACATTGCTAGGGAACGCCTTGTTCCCCCTTGATGGTTGATGTAAGCTACAGTCGTGAGGTTGTCCGACTGAAATCTGATGAACCCGACCGCAGCTAGCTGAGGCCAAGCCTGAAGAGCATTGAATATCGCTCTTAGTTCCAGAATGTTTATCGGAAGGAGTGTCTCCTCCTGAGTCCACGAGCCCTGAGCCTTCAGGGAGTTCCAGACTGCACCCCAGCCCAGAAGGCTGGCATCTGTCGTTACTATTGTCCAATCTGGCCTGCAGAAGGTCATACCCTTGGACAGATGGACCCGAGATAACCACCAGAGAAGAGAATCCCTGGTCTCTTGATCCAGATTTAGTAGAGGGGACAAATCTGTGTAATCCCCATTCCACTGACTGAGCATGCAGAGTTGCAGCGGTCTGAGATGTAGGCGGGCAAACGGCACTATGTCCATTGCCGCTACCATTAAGCCGATTACTTCCATACACTGAGCCACTGAAGGGCGAGAAGTAGAATAAAGAACACGGCAGAAATTTAGAAGTTTTGACAACCTGGCCTCTGTCAGGTAAATCTTCATTTCTACAGAATCTATCAAGAGTTCCTAGGAAGGAAACTCTTGTGAGAGGGGATAGAGAACTTTTTTCTTTGTTCATTTTCCACCCATGCAACCTCAGAAATGTCAGAACAATGTCCGTGTGAGACCTGGCAACTTGAAAAGTCGACACCTGTATCAGAATGTCGTCTGAATAAGGGGCTACTGCTATAGCCCGCGGACTTAGGACCGCTAGAAGGGACCCTAGAACCTTTGTAAAGATTCTTGGTGCCGTGGCCAACCCGAAGGGAAGAGCCACAAACTGGTAGTGCCTGTATTGACCCTCCTGGATCATAGGAAGGATGGTTTGAATAGTCTCCATCTTGAAGGATGGGACTCTGAAGAATTTGTTTAAGGTCTTGAGATCTAAGATTGGTCTGAATGTTCCCTCTTTCTTGGGAACAACAAACAGATTTGAATAAAAGCCCTGTCCCTGTTCCTCCTGCGAAACTGGGTGGATCACTCCCATAACTAGGAGGTCTTGAACACAATGTAAGAATGCTTCACTCTTTATCTGGTTTGCAGATAGAAGTGAGAGATGAAATCTCCCTTTTGGGGGAGAGGTTTTGAATTCCAGAAGATAACCCTTGGACACAATTTCCTATGCCCAGGGATCCTGGACATCTCTTGCCCAAGCCTGGACGAAGAGAGAGAGTCTGCCCCTTACTAGATCCGTTTCTGGATCGGGGGCTGCTCCTTCATGCTGTCAGAGGCAGCAGCAGGCTTCTTGGCCTGTTTCCCCTTGTTCCAAGCCTGGTTAGGTCTCCAGACCGGCTTAGACTGGGCAAAAGTTCCCTCTTGTTTTGCGTTAGAGGAAGTTGAAACTGCGCCACTCTTGAAGTTTCGAAAGGGCCGAAAACTAGACTGTTTGGTCCTTAATTTGTTGGACCTGTCTTGAGGAAGGGCGTGACCTTTTCCTCCAGTGATGTCAGAAATGATCTCCTTCAGTCCAGGCCTGAATAGGATCTGTCCTTTGAAGGGAATGTTGAGAAGTTCAGACTTTGAAGTCACGTCTGCTGACCAGGAATTAAGCCATAGCGCCCTACTCGCCTGAATAGCAAAACCTGAATTTTTAGCCGTTAGCTTGGTTAAATGAACAACGGCGTCAGAAACAAATGTATTGGCTAGCTTAAGGCCCCTAAGCTTGTCAATATCTTCCAACGGGGTTTCAACCTGTAGAGCCTCCTCTAGGGACTTAAACCAGAAAGCCGCGGCAGCAGTGACCGGGGCAATGCATGCAAGAGGCTGGAGAATAAAACCTTGTTGAAAATTTTTTTTCTTAAGGTAACCCTCTAATTTTTTATCCATTGGATCTAGAAAAGCACAACTGTCCTCAACAGGGATAGTGATACGCTTAGCTAGAGTAGAAACTGCTCCCTCCACCTTAGGGACCGTCTGCCATAAGTCCTGTGTAGCGGCGTCTATAGGAAACATCTTTTTAAAAACAGGAGGGGGAGTGAACGGTACACCTGGTCTATCCCATTCCTTAGTAATAATTTCAGAAAACCTTTTAGGGATTGGAAAAACATCAGTGTAAGTAGGTACTGCATAGTATTTATCCAATCTACATAATTTCTCTGGGACTACAATAGTGTCACAGTCGTCCAGAGTTGCTAAAACCTCCCTGAGCAATACGCGGAGGTGTTCAATCTTAAATTTAAATGTAGACATATCAGAATCAGATTGAAGTATCTTCACTGAATCAGAAAAATCACCCACAGATTGAAGCTCCCCTGCTTCAGCTTCATTATATTGTGAGGGTGTATCAGAGATAGCTACTAAAGCGTCAGAGAGCTCTGTATTTATTCTAGTCCCAGAGCTGTCTCGCTTTCCTTGCAATCCTGGCAGTTTAGATAATACCTCTAAGGGTATGATTCATAACTGCCGCCATGTCTTGCAAGGTATACGCAATGGGCGCGCTAGATGTACTTGGCGTCCCCTGAGCGGGATTTATAGGATCTGACACGTGGGGAGAGTTAGACGGCATAACTTCCTCCTTGTCAATTTCTTCTGGTGATAAATTTTTTAAAGCCAGAATATGGTCTTTGTAATCTATAGTAAAATCAGTGCATTTGGTACACATTCTAAGAGGGGGTTCCACAATGGCTTCTAAACATAATGAACAAGGAGTTTCCTCTATGTCAGACATGTTTAAACAGACTAGTAATGAGACCAGCAAGCTTGGAAAACACTTTAATAACTGAACAAGCAAAAAAGAAAAACGGTACTGTGCCTTTAAGAGAAAAAAACAATCACAGAAACTGCTAAAAGTGAAAAAAGCAGTACATCTTACGAAATTTTTACAGTGTGTATAATAGGCTGAAAGAGCATTGCACCCACTTGCAAATGGATGATTAACGCCTTAGTTTCAAAACCGGATAAAAAAAAAATGATATAAACGTTTTTAAACAGTCACAACAAACTGCCACAGCTCTACTGTGGCCCTACCTGCCCATACGACGACTTTGGAAGGCACAAAAACCCCTTAGAGAGGTCCTATATGTTCAGGGGACTCCTTCAGGGAAGCTGGATGTCTCAAGCTGCAAAAACTAATGGAAAATAGGCCCCTCCCAACCTGTCCTCACAGTGAGAGGGCCTTAAAAAACTATCCCTAGGCAAAATCTAGTCAGCCATGTGGAAAAACTGGACCCCAGAATAAAGTTTTATCACCAATATGAAATAAACGTTTATACACCTCAAGCAAACGTTATATCTATTCAGTAATGTGAGTAAATAATAAAAATATTACACTTTACAGAAAGCATGATACCAGTCGTTATTAAATCACTGTAATCAGGCTTACCTTAAATAAATCCGGTATTGTCAGCATTTTCTAGCTTATTTCTCTAGAAAAATTTAAAACTGCACATACCTCAGAGCAGGAGACCCTGCACACTATTCCCCCAGCTGAAGTTACCCATCTCTTCAGTTATGTGTGAGAACAGTAATGGATCTTAGTTACAACTTGCTAAGATCATCAAAGACCACAGGCAGACTCTTCTTCAACTTTCTGCCTGAGGCTAAAATAATACAACTCCGGTACCATTTGAAAATAACAAACTTTTGATTGAAGATAAACTACATTAATGCACCACATCTCTCTAGCTGCTTCCCTTGTCGAGAGCTGCAAGAGAATGACTGGGAGGTGGCAGTTAGGGGAGGAGCTATATAGACAGCTCTGCTGTAGGTGATCCTCTTGCAACTTCCTGTTGGGAAGGAGAATATCCCACAAGTAATGGATGAATCCGTGGACTGGATACACCTTACAAGAGAAATACCTCATATCGAAGCTTATTGAATATGACAATCTTGCTGGGCATGGGAAAAAGTTGAAACAACTAATAAAAATTAATTGTGAACGCTTGGACTGGTATTTGAGTAGTTTTATTTAATAAATAACTTCAGTTGACAGTATTGTAAAAAGTGAACACAAATAAAAAGGCACTTAAAAACAAGAGATTGTGACAAAATGTGAAACATTAGGACCTAAAGCTAATATGAATGACTGAGCATGGCACAAATTTATTTTACAAAACAACCCCCCCTCCCAAAACAATGACAGTCCAAGTATATTGCCATTTCAAAGCATGTCATCGGTAAAACGTTTAAATTAAAGTTATAGCAAAACTGCAAATGTAGATGAAATGTTCTCATAATACGGTACATAAAATACAGGAAGGCTAAAAAGCCTCTACAAAAAAGTACAGAACTTTAGGACATGATTTAAGGCCACTGAATAAGACAGTGAACTTTTTTTGGCTGGGAACTAAAGTCAGCATTGCATTCATGTTACAAGGGAGCATTTGAATGTCTATCCAAAATAGCTTGCTTATTCACTTACATTACCGTGCAGTAGTTATTTTCAATATTTGTTAAACCATTGTTGATACTTTCACATACAAAACGAACAGTAATAAAATCTGAGGTATGTGTCACTGTTTTGACTTCTTTAATTCCCAGCTCAAATTTCTTAATAAATCAATTTAAATACTCTGATTGGCAAAGTTTTAGAAATACACCTTCCTCAAAACTATAAAAAAAAGTAAATTAAAGAGGAAGGAAGTCAAATAGGCACAGAGTGACCTTAAGTGACCGTAAAGAACATTATGTGTGTTAAAAATACTAAACAGTCCCATGGCACCATTTACACTTTCCTGAAACATTTTATATGAACTGTACAGTCCGATACAATTACATTACAATGAATTAGTAAATCATTTCTATATTGCCTGATTGCATTTGCTGTCAGTTACAAAATAAGAATGCTATTTTGCATAAAGTGTTATGAAACATTCAGGATTATTTTCCCTCATACTTTGGATTAACCACCGTCGTTACTGCACTCTTGTAGATAGGATTTTCACCCTAAAAAGAAAGGGGGGGAGAAGTAGTATTAGAAATACAGTAACGGATAGCAAAATGACTATAAACTATGGATTTCAGAATGATTAAGAGACACGTCCACTTTGAATCATTGTTTTTTTGTTGGACTGGATATAGGCAGACGTAAAATATTACTACTTTGTACCAATACGTCGGGGCACACCAACTTCAATGTAAGCCCTGAGACCAAATAATGACAAGCATCAGAATGTGAAGAAAGTTTGCTATATGTAAAGGAGGCTGAACTGTACAAACTGAATGTAATAGTAACTTTTTAATACAACTTTAGGTCTCCCATCTCTGAATAATTGTGATTCCAAGTGGCAGTGTGTCTGTTTCTATCTACATAACACTTGAGATATCAAACCATTCCTTGTGCAAATATTAAAACACCTGCCCATTAAAAAGAGAGAACAATAACCACTGACAACACAGGGAGCATTCTAAAAAGATAAATCACAGGACAAGGAATGCAACATTATCACACTTGAAAATATGCAAACATGTTTGAAGAGCACACAACTAAATGTATTGTTAAAGGCAGCATAATTATGAAAAACAGTGTATATAGCAGTATAAAAAAATGGGTTAACACATGACATTTAGTATTGTGTAACATTACCATGTGAAACCATATTAGATATACAATACAGCTGAAAACAGTCGGCTTTATTCATGAATATATCACTTGCAAATAGCTTTAAACTGATAATCTCAGTCCCCAAACCGGCAAACAAAAGTAGTAAGTTTATTACACTACAGAGCACACTTGGCTTGCATGCTTTAGGCTTTTATTTCTCACACCAATTAGTTGTTTTTTTTTAGCAAAAGGTTTATATTTATATATAATGTTTAAAGCTTCCAGTAACCAGCTGCTTATATTATCTTACATATACAAGATTTCACAGTCAGATGCACTGGTGGTAATAAGACTGCTTACTCTGTTAGTTGTTACCTTGAGTTGTAACCATTATTATGGAAAGAACCAAAAGTTATAGCTGTAATGTGCTGAAAAATTGTATGCAAAACAAAAAACAAAACACCAAGGTGGATGACAAACAAAAAAAAAGCGATTGTATAAAGTCTAACCTAAAATGGGCAAAACAGGATAAGAGTCAATCATGGCTCACTGAGTTTACCTATTGCTTGAAATGGTATAAAAATATTTCAAAAGAAAGTCTTTATAGTTTAAACAAAATTATTCATTTTGTTCAAGTAGGATATAGAGAAAATTAAAACATGATGTGGAGAACAGTTAATCTTATTTAAAAACGTCAATGCAAGGAACTTCATGTGAACAAAATTGCCATGCCAGTTCCATATTAAAATACTGGTACACTCTCCAAGTTCAAATTCTCAAAAGTAAGACCAAGGGGACGAATTATCAATGTGCGGGCAGACAGCATACGTTGTCGGCATTTATCATTGCACAAGCATTTCACTAGAAAAACTTGTGCAATGCCGCCCCTGCACATTCGCGGCCAATCAGCCTCTAGCAGATTGCTTGCTGTCCGCCGCCTCAGAGGTGGCGGACAAGTTAAGGAGCAGCGGTCTTAAGACCACTTATTCTTAACTTCTGTTTCCGGCGAGCCAAAACAGATGCATTCGGGGATTAATAAATAATCGGCCTCATACTCAGCAGTTAAAGAGATTATTATTATCAGCATTTTTTTCTATAGAGCAGAAGAAAAAAAAATCTGTAATGCTGATTGAATGAAAATGGCTGTATTCACTAATCATTTTACAGAATGAGTAATGAGTAAGCAATATAAAATAAAAATAAAATGATTCCACTTCAATTGTGAGTTGGAGTTCACTGAAGCACCATAGCTTCCAGGCAGGGACAATATAAACTGCATCTTGAGAAGTGTACATTGCCTTCTAGTAGAAGAGGATTTATAACATGTCTCTGTAGGACGACAACGTGGATTACTTACGCTGATTTATTATGTACAATTGTTATAATGCACATGGAAATATGTAATATTGATTTAATAACATTGTTCTGCACAGTAAGGTTTATTCTTTAATCAATTACTATTTCCTTTTCTGAAACATACATTTGGGCATTTATTTAAAAAACAAAATGTTTTCTAGAAAAACAGATAAGATATGCAATGAAAAAAAACACCAAAAATAAGCCCATACAATTCCTTAAAAAGGGAATTAAAACACAGTTAAATTAATTTAAAAAAAAGCAACAATAAAAAAACCAAACACAACTTTGCAACATGCCTACTATTATCCTTTAACCTAACTTGGAAAATGGTGGGATTTCCAAATACTATGTGAACTGGAAGGGCATAAGCGTTTAACTGCTATATTCCACACAGTAATCTATTTCTAACAGTTTATAACTAGCCTCAGCAGAGGAGATGAGGAAAAAAAAAAAAAGGTGACAACAGTGACATGCATTACAAAACAGACTAAAGCTTAATACTGATTTGCGCAATATTTAAACAAAATTGTATATTATATATATGCATTGTGGAATGTGTAAAATTGAAATGTCATGATACACTCTTGTATTACACATTTGTATTAACAAAAATACACTCACTTAAAATGAGAGAGAGAGAGAGCGCGACACACAGACACACACAGAGGGAGGAAGGAAGAGAGACACAAAGAGGGAGAGAGCGAGAGACAGAAGAGGACAGATAAGGAGAGAGACAGAGGAAATAAAGCATTTCAGCTATGGAAGTATACTGCAAAAATGCTTTTAAGTAAAAGTTGTTACTGTTTTTCTGAGGCATATGCACATATCCTGTGAGTGCTTGTGTACCAGTATTCAAACAGCACACCTTCTCGAAGAATCTGCACTGGCTTGTATGACACAGACTGGATAGGTTTATTTAGACTATGCTTAGAATAATTACTATTTATGGATAAGCCTACTTATGAATTGAATACAAGGTATGGATTATTCTAATAGCATTATTCTATTTAAGGGCATATATGGAGTGTCAACAAACTTCCCACATGGAACTTTCATTACTATAAGCTCTTCCTAAGCAAAGAGAAATGAGTGGGTTCTAATACATTAAATTAGAATGCCTTTAAACACACAGTGGGAACAAGGGCTTGTAAGCCAACTTCAGAAACCTTTCAAGGTAAAGACAGCGAATATCTGTAGCTCATTTACTAAAACTAACATGTTACATTTCATATGAAAAAGCATATAGTGCAACAAAGGATTTAGCAAACTTTAGAAACTGCAGATTGGTTGGAGAGAGCGACTACATAAAAAAAAAGGGGTATAAAAGGTATTGTGGAAATCATGAAAAGCATATGTCCACTGTGCATAAGAAGGCACAGTAACTAGCTAAAGTACAAATATGCATGCTTGTGTACCATCTACACTGCAATCATTCTGACTTTACGTTTTTATTTCATACACCTCCTCCAACTCAAAAGGAAATGTTAGAATACTTCATTTGGAACCTTGTAATCAATGTGTTAAAATATTAATTATCAATGCCACTTAAAGCCATTTTGGCCACGCTTTATCATGCATAACTGTTCATTCACGTATAACAGTTAGTTTACATATCTAGCTACATAATCGTGTACAGACTGAAGCAATAAAGAAGCCAAGCAGCACACACTGACAACTTTAGATGTATTAAAGTGTGAAAGTGACACACAAGAAAGTCAGAAAGGAAAATACAAACACAGGCTTAAAGAGCAGCTTTTCGTCCATAGTTTGGATTCTTGAAATTATTTATAGGACTCTTGTATATTGGATTCTCTTGCTGCAAAAAAAATAATTCACAGACACGAAAAATAGGAAGTTCAAATTTCCACGTATGATTTGCTAAGAAAAAAAGTATTAGTTGTGAAAAGCAGCAACAAGGTTTGAACATCTGTACTTACATCTAAAAAGAAGTATACCTTTTAAATGTCACATTTAAAAAAAAACAAAACAAAAAAAAAAAAACCTAGAAAGGCAAATTTAAAATTATTAAAGAGAGATGGAAGCAGTGCATTAAGTTTACTTCAAGATCAATAAGTATAATGCAAAGCTGGCATTTTAAAATAATCTGCACCATATTCTGCAGTATGTGAATATATCTATAATATCTCTATATCTATAATATCTCTAGCTATATCTACACACACACAGTATATTTGTACATAGTTTTGTGCTACAAATAGTGCCTGCTATTTCTTTGATGGAGTCTCTCTGTATATGTCTGTCTCTCTCTGTACATATATATATATATATATACACACACACACACACACAGTTGTGCTCATAAGTTTACATACCCTGGCAGAATTTATGATTTATTGGCCATTTTTCAGAGAATATGAATGACAACACAAAAACTTTTCTTTAACTCATGGTTAGTGTTTAGCTGAAGCCATTTATTATCAATCAACTGTGTTTACTCTTTTTAAATCATAACATAAACTACCCAAATGACCCTGATCATCAGTTTACATACCCTGGTGATTTTGGCCTAATAACAAGCACACAAGTTAACACAAAGAGGTTTGAATGGCTATTAAAGGTAACCATCCTCACCTGTGATCTGTTTGCTTGTAATTAGTGTGTGTATAAAAGGTCAATGAGTTCTGGACTCCTGACAGACCCTTGCATCTTTCATCAAGTGCTGCACTGGCGTTTCTGGAGTCATGGGGAAAGAAAAAGAATTGTCAAAGGACCGGTGGGAAAAAGGTAGTTGAACTGTATAAAACAGGAAACGGATATAAAAAGCTATCCAAAGAATTGAGAATGCAAATCAGCAGTGTTCAAACTATCAAGAAGTGGAAAATGAGGCGTTCTGATTGATAACATACTGCATTCATCTTGCCATCAATTCTGACCAAATTTCTCGTGCCTTTGTAGCTCACACATCCCCAAAACAGCAATCAATCCACCTCTGAGTTTCACAGTAGAAATGGTGCCAGAAGGTTTGAGGCTTGTCTCTGTGCTGTTTGGCGTATTGTAAGCGGGATTTTTTGTGGCATTTGCGTAGTAATGGCTTTCTTCTAGCGACTCGACCATGCAGCCTGACCGTGGTTTGGTTTCAACAAAACCCCTTATTTTCCACTTTTTTATTAGAGTTTGAACATTGCCAATTTGCATTCTCAATTCCTTGGATATCTTTTTATATCCCTTTCCTATTTTATACAGTTCAACTACCTTTTCCCGCAGATCCTTTGACAATTCTTTTGCTTTCCCCATGATTCAGAATCCAGAATCGTCAGTGCAGCACTGGATGAAAGATGCAAGGGTCTGTCAGGAGTCCAGAAACTTATTGACCTTTTATACACACACTAATTACAAGAAAACAGATCACAGGTGAGGATGGTTACCTTTAATAGCCATTCAAACCCCTTTGTGTCAACTTGTGTGCATGTTATCAGGCCAAAATCACCAGAGTGTGTAAACTTTTGATCAGGGTAATTTGGGTAGTTTCTGTTGTAATTATGATTTAAAAAGAGTAAACACAGTTGATTGATAATAAATGGCTTCAGTCAAACACTAACCATGAGTGAAAGAAAGTTTTTGTAAATATATATATATATATATATACACATATATACACATGCGCGCCTGCCCCTCTCTGTGCGCGCCCCTCTCTGTCTGTGTGTCACAAGGAGGCGGCAAAGACACCCCAGCCAAAGGCTTAAATACCTCCCCCACTCCCCTCATCCCCCAGTCATTCTGCCGAGGGAACAAAGAACAGCAGGAGAAATATCAGGGTATAAACGGTGCCAGAAGATGTATGTCCACCCAATGGAGATAATGGGCAGGAGCCGTGGACTCTCCTCATACCGATGGAAAGGAAATTATCTGGTAAGCATAATTTATGTTTTCCATCTTAATATAAGGAGAGTCCACGGCTTTAATTTTACTTGTGGGAAACCTATACCCAAGCTCTAGATCAGTGTTCTTCAAACTTTTTTTCTCCAAGACTCAGTGCAATGATATCACATACTTTTGTGACTCTTTTTATATTTGGTCTGAAAATTTCAGATGTAATATACAGCAAGATAGAGCAATTTGTGGCAAAGTGATTAAAATGTGTGTATAATATAGTCCTGATTGTAGTTAAACTTGAAAATGTTTTAAAAGCCTATTACACACGCAAACCATACACACTGGTGTAAACTGATCCTGCTGCTTCTATTCATGTAACCAAAACACTGTCATTGCATTTTTCCCCTTTGTACAATAACTGGCACATGTAAGAATGACACCTCTAATTCTGATCATTATCATTCAACTAAAATGAAAACAAAAAAAGCCTCAGGCTGTGCTGATTCTACTGATTTCACTGCTTGCCCATGCTTCTGGGGAATCTCCCCATCACAGGCACTTAGTGGGGTGGCCCAGGAAGCACCCTTCCCTCAAGTCCACCCCTGTTCTATTAGAGTGCACTCAAGCAGTTTCCAGTATCACACTTAATTTCCAGATTTCCTGCAACTTCTCCTCTGAGTCCTATACTTTCCTCCATAAATATATAACACTGATTAAGTAGCACTACTGTCTGCAACACTGCCCTCAATGGAACAATACAAATATATATATATATATATATATATATATATATATATATATATATATATATATATATATATATATATATATATATATATATATATATATATATATATACACACACACACACACACATTATTATTATTATCATCATCATTTATTTGTATAGGGCCGCCAAATTCTGTAGCGCTGGGTACAATGATAGGGGTATACAATGACAAAGATTAGTGATAAAATACAAAACTAAACAAATCTAGCACAAGAGGAAGAGGGCCCTGCTCCGGAGAGCTCAGAGTCTATAATTTATATACATATATACACACACATACATACACACACACACAGGTTATATCTTAACTTCTTCCTTCTGCTCTGTCGTACATTTAACTGTTTGGTTGCTACAGAAGGCTGAAGCTGTGTTGTAAATTTTAGATTTTTTGTGGCCATTGTTTTTATTTGTATATCATGTACATGTGGCAGCCAAGGGGTTAAATGCAAGACAGAGCAGAAGGAAGAATATATGGCTTGACCTCTGAAGCTAAAAGTTAATAAATTTCCTATCCCCAGTTGTACTTGCAGGAGTTAGAAAGACATTAGGAGGGCTGTATGAGCTGTACCGGTACACTTCCTGGAACTGCAGGATTCTCATCCCCCTCCCCTTCTGACCTACCAGACAGCCTGCAGAACAGGAGAGCATGTAAAGTCAGCAGCTGTAGGATTGTCCCTTTCCACTTCCCCACAATCCATATGAGTGGGATCCACAGAGCCCAGCCCCAGTGATTAATAGGATGTGCTGGAGGCAGATCCCTCTGCTATCATCTCACCACCGTGTAATGCAGAGAGCGCAGGGGTTGTACAGGGAAACAGTTCAATGTGACTTTTCCAGATGCTCTGGCTGCCCTGCGCTTCTGTAGTCAGATCAGAGTAATTCTGAGCCTGCTGCCCTCTTTAGAGTTAGTGTTGTGAGCGCTACATAGAATCTGCAGCACAGCTGTCTACCATGCACCTAAACTGCATATTTTCTTAAACAGTTCAGTTCTGCTTCTTTGCGACCCAGTGAACATGGTGTTGCGACCCAGTAATGGGCCGTAACCCGTAGTTTGAAGAAGTCTGCTCTAGAGGACACTGAATGAAAATGGGAGGGTAAGAGAGGCGGACCATATTCTGAGGGCACCACAGCCTTTAAAACCTCTCCCCCAAAAGCTGCTTTAGCAGAATCAAAAACGTCAAATTTGTAAAACTTTGAAAAAGTATGTAAAAAGGACCAGGTAGCCGCCCTACAAATCTGCTCCATAGAGCCTTGTTTTTGAAGGCCCAAGAAGAAGCCACAGCTCAAGTAGAATGAGCCGTAATCCTCTGAAGAGGCTTATGTCCCGCTGTTCCATATGCTAAACAGATGATGCTCCTCAATCAAAAAGATAGGGAAGTCGAAGAAGCCTTCTGCCCTCTGCGCTTCCCAGAATAGACAACAAACAACACAAAGTCTGTCTAAAATCTTTCGTAGCCTGAGGATAGAATTTCAAAGCTCGAACCACATCCAAATTATGAAGTAAATCGCTCCTTTGAAGAAGGATTAGGACACAAGGAAGGAACCACAATCTCCTGATTGATGCTGCGATCAGACACAACCTTGGGGAGAAAACCCAACCCAGTGCGAAGAACAGCCCTATCAGCATGAAAAACTAGGTAAGGAGGCTCACATTGCAAGGACGCCAACTCAGACTCTGCGTGCCGAAGCAATAGCCAATAGAGAAAAACTAACTTTCCAAGACAGTAACTTAATTTCAAGCGAATGCATGGGCTCAAATGGAGTCCTCTACAAAACCTTAAGAACCTAAATCAAACTCCAAGGAGGAGCAGAATTTCTAAAGACAGGCCTGATTCTTAGACAGAGCCTGAACAAAAGACCGGATATCAGGAAGCTCAGCGAGCCTCTTGTGTAATAACACCGATAGAGCTGAAATCTGTCCCTTTAAGGAACTAGCAGCCAGTTCCTTCTCCAAACCGTCTTGGGGAAAGGAAAGAATCCTGTATACCCTGACCTTATGCCAGGGGAATCCACATTCTTCACACCAGAATAAGTAGGTCCTCCAAACCTTATGATAGATGCGACGGGTGACTGACTTTTGAATAAGAGTATCAATCACTCTCTCAGAAAAACCTCTCTTGGCCAGGACTAAGCGTTCAATCTCCACGCAGTCAACCTCAGAGAATTTAGATTTTGATGAACAAAGGGACCTTGTACCAGCAGATCCCTGCGACAAGGTCACCTCCATGGAGGAGATGACATCCCCACCAGGTCCGCAAACCACATCCTTCATGGCCACGATGGAGCAATTAGAATAGTCCAAGCTTGCTCCTGCTTGATGCGGGCCACCACCTGAGGTACAAGTGGCAACGGTGGAAAAATAAACTAGGTTGAACCCCCAGGGCACTGCTAAGGCATCTATCAGCTCTGCCTGGGGATCCCTGGACCGTGACCCATATCTGGGTAGCTTGGTATTGAGTCTGGACACCATGAGATCTATCTCCGGCGTCCCCCATCTGCTGCAAATCTCCGTAAACACCTCGGGATGGAGAGACCATTTCCCCAGAAGAAACGATTGTCTGCTGAGAAAGTCCGCTTCCCAGTGAGCAGTTGTGGGCCTCCGCCCAATCCAGAATCTGAGATACTTTCCTCATGGCTAGGGAGCTTCTTGTCCCCCCCTGAAGGTTAATGTAAGCCACCAAGGTAATGTTGTTTGATTGGAATCTGAGAAACTGGGACGAACCCAATAGAGGCCAAGCCTTCAGAGCGTTGAAGATCGCTCGAAGTTCCAGAATGTTAAATCGAGAGAAGAGATTCCTCTCGAGTCCCTCGGCCCTGTGCCTTCCTGGCATCTCAAACAGCTCCCCACCCTGATAGACTTGCGTCTGTAGTCACAATCTCCCAGGATGGTCTTAAGAAGGATGTCCCCTGGGACAGGCTATCTGGACAGAGCCACCAAGAGAGCGATTCTCTCGATCGGTTGTCCAGATAAATCTGTTGGGATAGATCCGAGTGATCGCCGTTCCATTGCCTCAGCATGTACAACTGCAGAGGTCTGTGATGGAACCTGGCAAATGAGATGACATGAGCCCAATCACCTCCATACACCGGGCCACAGATGGCCTTAATGAGGTCTGGAGGACAAGACAACAAAGTAATTTTGCAACGTCTCTTCTGTAAGAAATATCTTCATGGATACGGAATCTATTATCGTGCCCAGGAATTCCATGAGATTGAAGAATAGCTCTCGAATGGTCTTCTGCCAGCCGGCAGGACTGAGCTTAGACCAGAATGTCGTCCAAATAAGGCGCTACTGCAATACCTCTGGATCTCGCCACTGCGAGCAGAGCTCCCAGAATCTTCGTATAAACTCTTGGAGCAGTAGACAGACCAAAGGGAAGAGCTACAAACTGGAAATGCTGATACAGAAAAGCAAATCTTAAAGGACCAGTAAACACAGCAGATTTGCATAATCAACAAATGCAAGATAACAAGACAATACAATAGCATTTACTCTGAATTTCAAATGAGTAGTAGATTCTTTTTTAAACACATTTCAAAGTTATGTCTATTTCCACTCTCCCTGTACCATGTGATAGCAATCATCCAATCACAAATGCATATACGTATAGTCTGAGTTCTTGCACATACTCAGTAGGAGCTGGTGACTCAAAAAAGTGTAAATTTAAAAGACTGTGCAAATTATTTTAATGGAAGTAAATTGGAAAGTTGTTTAAAATTACATGCTGAATCTAAATCATGAAAATTTAATAAAAACAGAATTTATGCTTACCTGATAAATTACTTTCTCCAACGGTGTGTCCGGTCCACGGCGTCATCCTTACTTGTGGGAATATTCTCTTCCCCAACAGGAAATGGCAAAGAGCACAGCAAAAGCTGCCCATATAGCCCCTCCTCAGGCTCCGCCCCCAGTCATTCGACCGACGGTTAGGAGAAAAAAAAAGGAGAAACTATAGGGTGCCGTGGTGACTGTAGTGTATAGAGAAAGAAAATTATCAAACCTGATTAAAAAACCAGGGCGGGCCGTGGACCGGACACACCCTTGGAGAAAGTAATTTATCAGGTAAGTTCTGTTTTCTCCAACATTGGTGTGTCCGGTCCACGGCGTCATCCTTACTTATGGGAACCAATACCAAAGCTTTAGGACACTGATGAAGGGAGGGAGCAAATCAGGTTACCTAAACAGAAGGCACCACGGCTTGCAAAACCTTTCTCCCAAAAATAGCCTCCGAAGAAGCATAAGTATCGAATTTGTAAAATTTGGCAAAAGTGTGCAGAGAAGACCAAGTCGCTGCCTTACATATCTGATCAACAGAAGCCTCGTTCTTGAAGGCCCATGTGGAAGCCACGGCCCTAGTAGAGTGAGCTGTGATTCGTTCAGGAGGCTGCCGTCCGGCAGTCTCATAAGCCAATCGGATGATGCTTTTCAGCCAGAAAGAAAGAGGTAGCAGTAGCTTTTTGTCCTCTCCTCTTACCAGAGTAAACGACAAACAAAGATGAAGTATGTCTGAAATCCTTTGTTGTGTCTAAATAGAACTTTAAAGCACGGACCACATCTAAATTGTGTAACAAACGTTCCTTCTTTGAAACTGGATTCGGACACAGAGAAGGAGCTATTTCCTGGTTAATATTCTTGTTGGAAACTACTTTTGGAAGAAAACCAGGTTTGGTGCGCAAAACAACCTTATCTGAATGGAACACCAGATAGGGTGGATCACACTGCAAAGCAGATAATTCAGAAACTCTTCTAGCAGAAGAAATAGCAACCAAAAACAGAACTTTCCAAGATAGTAACTTGATATCTATGGAATGTAAAGGTTCAAACGGAACCCCTTGAAGAACTGAAATAACTAAATTTAGACTCCAAGGAGGAGTCATGGGTCTGTAAACAGGCTTGATTCTGACCAAAGCCTGTACAAAAGCTTGTACATCTGGCACATCTGTCAGGCGTTTGTGTAACAAAACAGATAAAGCAGAAATCTGTCCTTTTAGAGAACTCGCTGACAACCCTTTATCCAAACCCTCTTGGAGAAAGGAAAGAATCTTAGGAATTTTAATTTTACTCCAGGAGAATCCCTTGGATTCACACCAACAGATATATTTTTTCCATATTTTATGGTAAATCTTTCTAGTCACAGGCTTTCTGGCTTGGACCAGAGTATCACTGAATTTGAAAACCCAAGCTTGGATAAAATCAAGCGTTCAATTTCCAAGCAGTCAGCTGCAGAAAAACTAGATTTGGATGTTCGAATGGACCTTGAACTAGAAGATCCTGTCTCAAAGGTAGCTTCCATGGTGGAGCCGATGACATATTTACCAGGTCTGCATACCAAGTCCTGCGTGGCCACGCAGGAGCTATCAGAATCACCGAGGCCTTCTCCTGTTTGATCCTGGCTACGAGCCTGGGAATGAGAGGAAACGGTGGAAACGCATAAGCTAGGTTGAACGACCAAGGCGCCACTAATGCATCCACTAGAGTCGCCTTGGGATCCCTGGATCTGGACCCGTAGCAAGGAACTTTGAAGTTCTGACGAGACGCCATCAGATCCATGTCTGGATTGCCCCATAGTTGAGTTAACTGGGCAAAGACCTCCGGGTGGATATCCCACTCCCCCGGATGAAAAGTCTGACGACTCAAATAATCCGCCTCCCAGTTGTCTACTCCTGGGATGTGAATTGCAGATAGATGGCAGGAGTGATCCTCCGCCCATTTGATAATCTTGGATACCTCTCTCATCGCCAAGGAACTCATTGTTCCTCCCTGATGGTTGATGTAAGCTACAGTCATGTTGTCCGACTGGAATCTTATGAATCCGGCCTTCGCTAGTTGAGGCCAAGCCCGGAGCGCATTTAATCTCTCTCTCAGTTCCAGGATGTTTATCGGGAGAAGAGACTCTTCCCGAGACCAAAGGCCCTGAGCTTTCAGGGAGTCCCAGACCGCGCCCCAGCCTAATAGACTGGCGTTGGTCGTGACAATGACCCACTCTGGTCTGCCGAAACTCATTCCCTGAGACAGGTGATCCTGAGTTAACCACCAACGGAGTGAGTCTCTGGTTACCTGATTTACTTGAATCTGGGGAGACAAGTCTGTATAGTCCCCATTCCACTGATTGAGCATGCACAGTTGTAATGGTCTTAGATGAATTCGAGCAAAAGGAACTATGTCCATTGCTGCAACCATCAATCCTACTACTTCCATGCACTGAGCAATGGAAGGCTGCAGAATAGAGTGAAGAACTTGACAAGCGTTTAGAAGCTTTGACTTTCTGACATCTGTCAGGAAGATCTTCATTTCTAAAGAATCTATTACTGTTCCCAAAAAGGGAACTCTTGTTGACGGAGACAGGGAACTCTTTTCTACGTTCACCTTCCACCCGTGAGATCTGAGAAAGGCTAGAACAATGTCTGTATGAGCCTTTGCTTTTGGAAGAGACGACGCTTGAATTAGAATGTCGTCTAGATAAGGTGCCACTGCAATGCCCCTCGGTCTTAGAACCGCTAGAAGGGACCCTAGCACCTTTGTGAAGATTCTGGGAGCAGTGGCTAAACCGAACGGAAGAGCCACAAACTGGAAATGTTTGTCCAGAAAGGCGAACCTTAGGAACTGATGATGATCTTTGTGGATAGGAATATGTAGGTACGCATCCTTTAAATCCACGGTAGTCATACCCTCCTGGATTGTAGGTAAAATTGTTCGAATGGTTTCCATTTTGAACGATGGAACTTTGAGGAATTTGTTTAGAATTTTTAAATCCAGAATTGGTCTGAAAGTTCCCTCTTTTTTGGGAACTACAAACAGGTTTGAGTAAAACCCCTGACCTTGTTCCGCTGTTGGAACTGGGTGTATCACTCCCATCTTTAATAGGTCTCCTACACAATGTAAGAATGCTTGTCTCTTTATCTGGTCTGAAGATAAACGAGACATGTGGAACCTTCCCCTTGGAGGAAGTTCTTTGAATTCTAGAAGATAACCCTGAGAGACTATTTCTAGTGCCCAGGGATCCAGAACATCTCTTGCCCAAGCCTGAGCAAAGAGAGAGAGAGAGAGAGAGAGTCTGCCCCCTACTAGATCCGGTCCCGGATCGGGGGCTACCCCTTCATGCTGTCTTGGTAGCAGCAGGCTTCTTGGCCTGTTTTTATCCTTGTTCCAGCCTTGCATTGGCTTCCAGGCTGGCTTAGCCTGGGAAGCGTTACCCTCTTGTCTAGAGGCTGCAGAGTTAGAAGACGGTCCGTTCCTGAAATTGCGAAAGGAACGAAAATTAGATTTATTCTTAGCCTTGAAAGGCCTATCCTGTGGGAGGGCATGGCCCTTTCCCCCAGTGATGTCTGAAATAATCTTCAATTCTGGCCCAAAAAGGGTCTTACCTTTGAAAGGAATATTAAGCAGTTTTGTCTTAGAGGATACATCCGCCGACCAAGACTTTAGCCAGAGCGCTCTGTGCGCCACAATTGCAAACCCTGAATTTTTCGCCGCTAACCTCGCCAATTGCAAAGCGGCATCTAAAATAAAGGAATTAGCTAACTTAAGTGCGTGAATTCCTGTCCATGACTTCCTCATATGGAGTCTCCTTATTGAGCGACTTTTCTAGTTCATTGAACCAAAAACACGCCGCCGTAGTGACAGGAATAATGCACGAAATTGGTTGGAGGAGGAAACCTTGCTGAACAAAAATCTTTTTAAGCAAACCCTCCAATTTTTTATCCATAGGATCTTTGAAAGCACAATTGTCCTCAATGGGAATAGTCGTGCGTTTGGCTAGCGTAGAAACTGCCCCCTCAACCTTAGGAACTGTTTCCCCATGCATCCTTCCTTGGGTCGACCATGGGGAACAGTTTCTTAAATATGGGCGGTGGGACAAAAGGAATGCCTGGTTTCTCCCACTCCTTAGCCACTATGTCCGCCACCCTTTTAGGTATCGGAAAGGCATCAGGGTGCACAGGGACCTCTAGGAATTTGTCCATTTTGCACAATTTTTCTGGAATGACCAAAGAGTCACAATCATCCAGAGTAGTTAGTACCTCCTTAAGTAAGGCGCGGAGGTGCTCTAACTTAAATTTAAATGTCACAACATCAGGTTCTGCCTGTTGAGAAACTCTTCCTGAATCAGAAATTTCTCCCTCCGACAAACCCTCCCTCACTGCCAATTCTGACTGGTGTGAAGGTATGACAGATAAATTATCATCAGCGCACTCTTGCTCTTCCACTGTATTTAAAACTGAGCAATCACGCTTTCTTGAAATCCTGGCATTTTGGATAAAATATTAGCTATAGAATTATCCATTACTGCCGTTAATTGTTGCATAGTAACAAGCATTGGCGCGCTAGATGTACTAGGAGTCGCCTGCGCGGGCATAACTGGTATTGACACAGGAGAGGATGATGAACTATCCCTACTACCTTCATTTGAGGAATCATCTTGGGCAACCTTATTAAAAGTGACAGTATTGTCCTTACTTTGTGTGGACGCCATGGCACAATTATCACATACATTTGAAGGGGGGACCACCTTGGCCTCCATACATACAGAACATATTCTATCTGAAGGTACAGACATGTTAGACAGGCTTACACAGGCTATTAATGCAATAAAACCGTTTTTAAACAAAACCGTTACTGTCTCTTTAAATGTTAAACAGAGCACACTTTATTTCTGAATGTGTGAAAAACTATGAAGGAAACATCCTATCTTTACCAAATTTGCACCCTAGTGTCTTAATGCCTTAAATGTATTGCACCCCAAATTTCAATTTTAAATGAGGAAAACGGAGCTGTTTTAACAATTTACAATTTTAAACCCACTACAGTCCCAGCCACAGCGTTTGCTGCGGCTTCACCTGTCCTTGGGGGTCATTTGCCACAGAAATAAGCCTTCCAGGAACGTTTTTAATGGCCACCGGACCCTCTCATATGAAGCTGCATGCACTGCATCCAAAAGAAACTGCGCAATTAAGGCGCGAAAATGAGGCTCTGCCTACTAGAGTGAAAGGCCCTTCCTGACTGGGAAAGGTGTCTAAACGACTGCCTGGCGCCTAAAAACGTTACCAATACTCTTCAAGTTCTTAAAAACACTTTAAACCCCATATAAATATCGAATAAAACAATCGATTTAGCCCACAATAGTGTCAACCAGTTTATAGCCCATTAATAAGCCTTCATTCTGTTATGAGTGTAAGAAAATGGCTTACCGATCCCTAAGAGGGAAAATGACAGTCTTCTAGCATTACAAAGTCTTGTTAGAAAATGGACTAGTCATACCTTGAGCAGAAAAGTCTGCAAACTGTTCCCCCCAACTGAAGTTCTCTGGGCTCAACAGTCCTGCGTGGGAACAGCAATTGATTTTAGTTACTGCTGCTAAAATCATACTCCTCTTTTAAACAGAACTCTTCATCCTTTTCTGTTTTAGAGTAAATAGTACAAACCGGCACTATTTTAAAAAAACAAACTCTTGATAGAAGAATAAATAACTACAACTAACAAAGAGAATGACTGGGGGGCGGAGCCTGAGGAGGGGCTATATGGGCAGCTTTTGCTGTGCTCTTTGCCATTTCCTGTTGGGGAAGAGAATATTCCCACAAGTAAGGATGACGCCGTGGACCGGACGCACCAATGTTGGAGAAACCCGAGTGTCCCTTTAAGAACTTGAAGTGATCCTTGTGTATTGGCACATGAAGGTAAGCATCCTTCAAGTCTATCGTGCGCATGAACTGTCCCTCTTGAACTAAGGGTAGAAAGGACCTTATTGTCTCCATCTTGAACGATGGCACAGACAGAAACTTGTTTCAGCACTTTAGGTCCAGAATTGGGAGAAACGTACCCTCCTTCTTTGGGACCACAAAAAGATTTGAGTAATATCCCAGACCTCTCTCCGCTAGAGGTACTGGTACAATGACTCCTAGGGAGGAGGGATCCCTCACGCACCCTAGAAAGGCATCTAGTTTTTCTGGTCTTGAAGACAGGTTTGATAAGAGGAATCTGCCCCTGGGTGGATGAGATTTGAAACATATCCTATAACCCTGGGCAATGACCTCCAGAACCAAAGGGTCTTGTATGTCTCCCAGCCAAGCCTCCACAAAGAGAGATAGTCTGCCCCCAACACGATCCAGTGACTGATCGGGGGGCCGCCCCATTATGCCAATTTCGTCTTGGTGGGCTTTTTGTTCTGCTTGGATTTGTTCCATGATTGAGGTTTCAAAGTACCCTTGGACTGATCAGGTTTAGCGGAAGGCTGCTGGAGTTGGGACGTATCAGAACGAAAGGGACAAAAATTAGGACCCTGTCCTTTAGCTTTATTCTTCTTATCCTGCGGTAAAAAGGCACCCTTGCCCCCAGTGACCATGGATATGATAGAGTCCAGTCCTGAACCGAAAAGAACCTTCCCCTTAAATGGAAGGGAAAGTAATCTAGTTTTCGAAGTCATGTCAGCAAACCAAGACTTCTAGCCTGTAGGCTCTATGGTTGAACAGACAAGCCTAATGTCTTTACATTTAAGCGGATAATTTGCATATTTGCATCACAAATAAACAAATTAGCTACCATCAAAGCCTTAATTCTATCCTAAATTTCATCGAGGGGAGTTTCCACCTCGATCATCTCCGACAGAGAATCACACCAATAGTTAGCGGCTCAAGCCACCGCAGCAACCGCCGCTGCAGGCTGAAATAAAAATCCTGTGTGCTGAAACATTTTTCTTAGAGTTTCTAGCTTCTTATCCATGGGCTCCTGAATCCTGAAGCGGAATAGTGGTGCGCTTGGCAAGCATGGGGATAGCTCCATCCACCTTAGGGACAGATACCCACAACTCTAATTGGAAGTCCGGAACAATTTCTTAAAAGAAGAAGTGGAAAAAGAGGATCCAAGTCTTTCCCATTCATTCTAAACGATATTTGTCATCTTTTTTGGAACCAGGAAAGTTTGTGGCACCACCCTGTCCTCATAAACCTTATCAAGCTTAGGAATAGAAGGTTCTTCAGGTAACTTAGGTTGCGGAACCTCTAATGTAGCCAACACTTCCTTTAACAGAAAGCGTAAGTGCTCTATCCTAAATCTAAAGTCTGGTTCCTCCGCAGCCGGAGGCCTAGAGGCAGCCGATTCTGACCCAGAAAGAGCCTTCTCTGAAGTTTTAGAGGCGTCTTCATTAGTGGATAAACTAGTATGAGATGAATCCAACAAGATGGTAGATGACCCCTGGGAAGGATAGCAGTATTTAACCTTTCGCTTAGCAGGGCGAGGTAAAGCACTAAAGGCCGCAGACACTGCCGTTTGTAACTGTTCAGTAAAGTCTGGCGGTAACAGGGCCCCTCCAGAAGGAGGATTAGTAGTGCAATGGGGAGCTGCATGTGTAATAGATGATTGCAGGAAACACACCTTGCGGGACAGAGACCCTCAGAGGTGGACGGCTCAGTGGTACTAAACATCTTGTTCTTTTTAGATATAACTACTCTATCAAGGCATGTGGAACATAATTGAGCAGGCGGGTATACCGTAGCCGCCTCACAATAAACAGGTATTGGATTTGGTTAAAGAGGGAGTACACCCTAACGCATCAGTCCTCCATAGCTTGCGCTTTTACGATGGACTACAGAAAATTAAATGGCACCTTTATACCCCCAATGGACGGGGTACTCACCACCTCCTATGACCCAGGCCCCACAGAGAAACCGCTTTGTCTCCTGCAAACCGCACGGTCAGGAAAGAGGAAGTTAACAAGGCAACAGTCACATGGAGTGCCATGCAGGACCGCCCCTGCTGCAGGGAGAAAAGCACGCCAAACTGACAGGCTGCGCAGTTATCCAAAATTAAAGTAAAACCTGAATGTTCGCACATCTGCCAGGGCCACATCTCACACATGTAGCAACATAAATCATAATAAAAGTAAATCATGTATAAATCCCCCCCCCCCCCCCCCCGTTCAATAATCCTCTTTCAGAGATATTAACCCATGATTCCATACCGATAAAGGAGATTCACTGTGACCCTCTCTTCTTACATTATCATATAAGATAAAATGAAACGATCTTACCGGAATCATCGCCGTGGAACAGACACACAGCCTCTCAAGTTTGACAGTCTTGTAGCATCGCACCTGACATGGACTTGAGTGACAGAAGCAGGAAATGAAACTCGTCAACACTGACTGCTTAGGAGTTAATACAAGTCTGGATGGTTTTGCAGAAAGACTCTCCCTGCATCTCCAGACCCTAACATTAGTCAATGTTTTCACTGAGAGGCTGACAAGACTACTTAAAACTCCAGTCCCATAGCGAAGAGTACTTCCCTCCATAAGAGACTACTCCGAATCTTCCGACACTTCTCTGCCATCCTCCTGTGACAGAAGGCAAAGAATGACTGGGGGACAAGCATAGTGGGGGAGGTATTTAAGCCTTTGGCTGGGGTGTCTTTGCCTCCTCCTGGAGGCCAGGTTCCGTATCCCCACAAGTAAGGATTGAAGTCATGGACTCTCCTCATATTAAGATGGAAATAGACACAGGCAGAGAATATTGTGACTTACAAGCAGGAAAAAAAATGCATTTAATAGTTTAAAAAAATATATAAAATTTAAAAGTTTGGATTTCTGAATTCTGGATTTGTACCTGTATAAGTATATCAGTACAAACTAGTAATGTACATACCGTGTCCCATTTTGCGTTCATCTTCTCCTTCTCAAATTTGGCAAACTCTCTTCTATCATGAATAATCATAAGCAGTTTCCAAATCAGCAGTAATGCCAGTCCAATGAGAACAATACCAGCAACAACACCAGCAACAATTGGAATTATATCGGGGCCACTAGGACATTCTGCAGATTTTAAAAGGAAAACGAGTGCACAAAATAAATTAATATAAAAAGTCACTTAAATTGTTACCCCCCCACCCCCCCCAGACGTTTTTGTTCAGTCTTGTGACAATAGACGTATAATTTTTCTTTTCCATTTGGAGGCAGGGCATTCAAATATGACTTTAGTCATTGGATTCACTGCTACTGGAACTTTACATCTAACTAATTTCTTTTAAATGTTTAGAAGCTTCTTCGCATTATAAGAAATATCAATTAACAAGCTGTAACAACCTAAATTACAGTTATAGTAACGATTTCAAGCAGCAAAAATTAAAAACTGTTTAAAAATAAAAATGTTTCTCCCCAAATTGCGCATGTTTTTAAGAGATTGGTACCTAGAAAGATCTTTGTAGTAATACTGAGACCTGCTAGTTCATTAGTTCTCATCTTGAAAAAGGCTTGTTTCACAAGTCCAAGTGTAATAAATCGGTTTGTTCATCCACCTGGAAATTAATATTTTCAAAGCTGGCATGAATCATCAGCATGGTAAAGATTTTTACAGACTTGAAAGGATTTGTTGGTAGTCCACCAGAGTCCCCTCACATTCTGTCGATGTGCAATGATAGAACTACTTTGTACATACCAAAAACAGAAATCACCCCCTTTGAGGAGTATCCAGGTAAGAAAGCAAGCCTGTTTGACTATTATAAGAGACCATGATTACCCAAACTTCTTCAAAGAAAGGGGCACCCATACAAAAGTTTATTTAGTGTCATTTATATGCGAACAGTTATAGAAGTTTTACATACCATAGCAAATTTATCAACACACTGAGATCCTGTGAGTAAAGAGACTCACATGTATATAGTGCCACTGTGCAATATATTGCACAATCAGCATTTACATGGAGTTCTGTAAGGGATTTGATGATAAATCCTTATAAGAAAACATCAGAACATTGAATTACTCATTTAATTGCTGTAATACTTGTGTGTCCTTCCTGATGGGACATCTATACTACAAGCACTTGTGTCTCCTTGGGATTATACCAGGTTATTGTTTGAAGAGACTGAGTGAGGTACACCCTCTTCAAGGGCATTTCTAACATTTGTAACTCCATGAACATTTGAAGGGAAACCACACACAAACTACCATAATTAGCTGTTAGATTTTTATGGTTACTTTTTAAACCACAGATGCCATTATCTTTGTTTGGTAAGCTATGTTTTTTTTTAAAATAATACCTTCTCTAATAAACCCAAAGTCTTGTATTAATCTAATGAGACACTTTGCAAGTGAGTTATTCTGATTACGCCAAAGACCAATACATTTCATAAAATGATCATATAAAAAATTGTAATTAAAAATGTTTTCTGGAGATAAAGGGTAACTGATGTAGGACTTTTAATGTGTATATAAAAGACCATAGTGTTCTGAAGTAATTAAACCCTTTTATGTAACATTATGTAATGGCGCACAAATTAAGCTATACCTTCTGAAAATGTAGAATTCTACCACCTGTGGGATTTCCTGGCATCCTAGAAGCCGTGATTTCTGAAAACGACAAAAGACTTTTCAGTCCTAACCGACTCACTATCTATCTCTACGGCCTAATAACTTTTTTTTTACCTGCAGGAACTAAGCAATCATATTATACCTTATGCAGTTTAATGCCTATGTTGACACTTATTAACTTACTTTAAATTAAATAATAGTTGTGCATACCGCTGTGGACCCGTAAAGGGCATCTTAATCCTGAAGAAAACAGTTTCTCTACCTTTTTTTTTCTCTGTCAGTTATACTTCTCCTGTTGTTCTTTTGTATTTATAGAACAAAAAACTGATGCACATGTAACTATTTCGCATATCTTCATGTCTGTATTGGTTATACAATTTTCAATAAATCATTTGGAAAAAAAAACAAAAAAAAAAAAAAAAAACAGCAAGTTGAAAAATATTAAATAGATTTAAGAAATACAATCTGTCCCAAGCAACACTGTTTTATTACAGGTAAAAAGGTTATTGCCTCAGTTTTTCAAATCACCAGATTTCCTGAAGTAGATGTATCATGAATGCTGATTAAATGCCCAGATAATTGTTAAGACAGTCTTTTTAAGGGCTTCAAATTGTAGATCAACTGTGATATTTTAAGCACTAATGAATTTGTATTGTTCTGAAGCTGTTTTTTTTTAAACAGGTTTTCCTTTTTATTTTCAGTCTACTTTGTAGTAGAAGTCAATTTGAGTTTGCAGATATTAAAAAAAAAAAGAGTTCCTTAGGATAAGATAGGCCAACAAGAGCAGTTATCCTGCTTCTCCACAGAAGTCAATCAGCCAGCAAATTTTAGAAGATACACGTTCGACATTGAGAAAGCCGTTGCAACTGCCAAAAAACTTAAAAGTTTACTAAATTAAAAAGCCTTATGCTACTTTTTGTGGACAGCTTTCTCAATTTTATGGAACCAAGGAGCTCATGCATTCTTCAGGATTAACTATAAACCATAGGCCGTCCGGGTAACACAATACTAAGAGTTTGTTAAAATGTCTCTTCTGTAGGCCATTATTCAAAGAATGGAATTGCTTGAAATCACTCGACTCCATGTGGCCAATTAGCTTTTTAAACAATTTGTTAAAATAATGCTCTCCAATATTTAAGTTTTTTATTATATGGCATAAGCAATCAAGATACAAGAAAAGAGAAAGCTTGCATAATTAGGCTCCAGCCTATCAATTCTGGATTAGTTGTCGATTAGTATTTGGAGCTCGACCCTATGATTTTATGAATTGGATCTTCTGTGCATTGCTGTACAGACTTGCAAATTTAGTGCAGTTAAATGGACATGATACCCAAAAATGTTCTATCAAGATTCAGATAGAGAGCATACAATTTAAACAACTTTCCAATTTACTTCCATTATCTAATTTGCTCCATTCTCTTGGTATCATTGGTTGAAAAAACAACAATGCACTACTGGGAGCTAGCTAAATGCATTGAGTGAGCTAATAACATGAGGCATCTATGTGCAGCCACCAATCAGCAGCTCCTGAGCCTACCTAGGTATTCGTTTTCAACAAAACAAGTTAGATTATAGAAGGAACGTCACTTAAAAATTATAAGCTCTATCTGAATCACAAAAGAAAAAAAATGGGGGTTTCAAGTACCTTTAACTTGAAACCAAGGCATGGAAATCAACGTTGCCCTTAAAATGGACAATTTTAGATCTTGATTTTTATGGACGGATAATTGACCTGGAATGCTTGTGCCCATTTTACACCTAGTAATCACAGCAAAACATGCTTTTTAAAAGTGGTTTGAATGCAAAGGAAAAATGCATCAAGATTTCCTTACCTGGGCCAATAAAAGAGTGCTAGGTAAAAACTTTATAGGCAATAATAATAGAATATGAAGTAAAAGAAAACATTACTGGCCTAATAATGAGCACCCAGTCTTAATTTCAAGGGGAAACATTTTTGCCAATTCTTTTGAATAGACATACACAAAATGAATGTGCGCCACAAAAATCAGGAAAATACTATTCATGTCCCATGACTCAAACATTAAAAATATATTTTGCCCATATTTGTCCAGCCCTGTTCTATAGCAAAAACATTTTTTTCCTTATTTTCCTCTTATCCAGGAATCAAAACAAGTTGTGGGTATATAAATGTGTGGCCATAAATACCCAAGATGACAGTGGGCACCTACAACATTAGCAGAACAAGAAAGTAAAGTCTAAAGAAAAACATGCAACCTCAGACCTTGTTATGTTATTTAATATGTATATAGTTTGCCTTGCCTCCAACTGGGTGGGCTAAGCCATCAAATACATCTGCAGGACTTAAAAGGGACATTTAAGTCCTGCAGAGGATGGTTCTCTTGAACAAAATGGACACAAATCACATTCTCATTTTACACCTCTATTGATCCATATTACTATTTTACTGTTAATCCATTGGCACTTTAATCATACTACAAACAAAATCATATACATAGGTTGTGAATACACTGCAGTGATATGCTTATATGCGAGATGCTTTTCAGGAAGGGAGTTCGCCAAAATAAGTCAAGCTCAACATACTGCATATTTTGACAGTTCACTGAAATGTATTTTTTTCCCTAAAATTGCAAAATGCCATTAATACTCACGACAAATAATATTTTAGATTTAGTTTTTTGTTACCTGGATCCTTCACAACATGGACATGAACTTCATTGTTGGCATTGACTGAATATGTGTAAAAGAACCAGCAATCATCAGCATCTTTTTCTTTGCAGTGAGTGAGTGGATCTGCCTGGCCTGGTTGTGGCAGCTTGTCACGACTATCCACCATGGTGTAGTTAAAATACATACATTCCTTTGAGCAGGTTTTTGCCTTCTCTCCCTTTTGAAAAGCTCTACACTGGACACATTCCCTTTAAAAGAAAAAAAATGTAATCCCTTTCACAGTACCTTACAGATTAATATTACAGTTTTATTTAAATTGATAATAAACTTTACAACAGCAATTACAATTCTGTGAATCTTGCTCAGTAGGTGCCGGTACCTTAGAAAGTGTGTATATAAAAAGATTGTGCACATTTAGATAATGAAAGTGAATTAGAAAGTTGTTTAAAATTGTGTGCTCTATCTGAATAATGAACATTTAATTTCGACTTGACTGTCCCTTTAAGAATATGGATCCTGTACAATTGTATGTTTAACTCTCACAAAGGGATTAAACTCACAGTAGAAGTACTACACAGGACCTGCAGAGCACGGCAGCCACAATTATGGAACCAGATACTGAGGCTCCGGTTTGTCTATCCAAACATTAAGAAAGGCCTGCGTTAAGGCCAAAAAAATTAGTTTTTTTGAAGCCGATTCTTGTTCTTCACCCCCGGAACCTGAAGCCGATGCTTCCAGTTATCGGCCAGGAAACAGGAGGAGAATCATGAGTTTTAGTTGGCACACTAAGGTAATTGGTGGGGTTTATTCTGAGCTTAGTACCCTGTTTAAGTCAATAAAATCAATTATTACTTCCACATGAGTGAGTATTGCTGTAAGACCCTAAACCTACTTTCTTGTATTTGGCACCTGCCAACGATCCAGTCGAAACTAGCACTACTGATTAGATCAGCTGCAGTTTCTGTGCAGAAGCAGTAGTGCTCTGTGGGTCCTGAGCAGAACTTATACTGTGAGTTTAAACCCCTATGTGTAGTGCAGAGCTGATATAAATTAGAGCATGTAATTTCTTGTCTATTATATATGTGGCAAAATAAATAATGAAAGTATATATTGCAAATTTGTTTCATTACACATAACATTTCAAATAAAAAAATCCTAAGAGAGCAGGCGGGGGGGGGGGGGGGGGTTAGTGGGTGTGTGCTGTTTTTTTGCTATAGAACCACTTGCAGTGGGTGTTACAGCTAATCTTATCAACAGAGCTAAACTGGGAGCTTCTAAGTAAGTTTCTAAACAGTTTTATACTGGGTTTTTAGATCAGTATCTGTGCATATTATTCTTTATAGTAGTGTGTATTACATGCAGTTATATGAAAATTGGTTTATACTGTACCTTTAAAAGGACTTCTAAGCTCAAAATTAATTACCCATAACATTTAATATATATAAAAAACAGAATTTATGCTTACCTGATAAATTACTTTCTCCAACGGTGTGTCCGGTTCACGGCGTCATCCATAACTTGTGGGAATATTCTCTCCCCAACAGGAAATGGCAAAGAGCACAGCAAAAGCTGTCCATATAGTCCCTCCTAGGCTCCGCCCACCCCAGTCATTCGACCGACGGACAGGAGAAAAAAACAGGAGAAACCATAAGGTGCCGTGGTGACTGTAGTTAAAGAAAGAAATTCATCAAACCTGATTAAAAAACCAGGGCGGGCCGTGGACCGGACACACCGTTGGAGAAAGTAATTTATCAGGTAAGCATAAATTCTGTTTTCTCCAACATTGGTGTGTCCGGTCCACGGCGTCATCCATAACTTGTGTGAACCAATACCAAAGCTTTAGGACACGGATGAAGGGAGGGAGCCAATCAGGTTACCTAAACAGAAGGCACCACGGCTTGCAAAACCTTCCTCCCAAAAATAGCCTCCGAAGAAGCAAAAATATCAAATTTGTAGAATTTGGCAAAAGTGTGCAGGGAAGACCAAGTCGCTGCCTTACATATCTGATCAACAGAAGCCTCGTTCTTGAAGGCTCATGTGGAAGCCACAGCCCTAGTAGAGTGAGCTGTGATGCGTTCAGGAGGCTGCCGTCCGGCAGTCTCGTAAGCCAATCGGATGATGCTTTTCAGCCAAAAGGAAAGAGAGGTAGCAGTAGCTTTTTGACCTCTCCTCTTGCCAGAATAAACGACAAACAGAGAAGGCGTTTGTCTGAAATCCTTTGTAGCTTCTAAATAGAACTTTAAAGCACGAACTACATCTAGATTGTGTAACAAACGTTCCTTCTTTGAAACTGGATTCGGACACAAAGAAGGCACAACTATTTCCTGGTTAATATTCTTGTTGTAAACAACCTTTGGAAGGAAACCAGGTTTAGTACGCAAAACAACCTTATCTGAATGGAACACCAGATAGGGCAGATTACACTGCAAAGCAGATAACTCAGAAACTCTTCCAGGGAGGAGTCAAAGGTCTGTAAACAGGCTTGATCCTGACCAAAGCCTGAACAAAAGCTTGAACATCAGGCACAGCTGCCAGTCGTTTGTGTAATAAGACAGATAAAGCAGAAATCTGTCCCTTTAGAGAACTCGCTGATAATCCCTTATCCAAACCCTCTTGGAGAAAGGAAAGGATCCTAGGAATTTTGATCTTACTCCATGAGAATCCCTTGGATTCACACCAACAGATATATCTCTTCCATATTTTATGGTAAATTTTTCTAGTTACAGGTTTTCTGGCTTGTACCAGAGTATCTATTACAGAATCCGAAAACCCACGCTTAGATAAGATCAAGCGTTCAATTTCCAAGCCGTCAGCTGGAGAGAAACTAGATTTGGATGTTCGAATGGACCTTGTACTAGAAGATCCTGTCTCAAAGGTAGCTTCCATGGTGGAGCCGATGACATATTCACCAGGTCTGCATACCAAGTCCTGCGTGGCCACGCAGGAGCTATCAAGATCACCGATGACCTCTCCTGCTTGATCCTGGCTACCAGCCTGGGAATGAGAGGAAACGGTGGAAACACATAAGGTAGGATGAAGGTCCAAGGCGCTACTAATGCATCCACTAGAGTCGCCTTGGGATCCCTGGATCTGGACCCGTAGCAAGGAACCTTGAAGTTCTGACGAGACGCCATCAGATCCATGTCTGGAATGCCCCATAAATTGAGTCAACTGGGCAAATATCTCCGGGTGGAGTTCCCACTCCCCCGGATGGAAGGTCTGACGACTCAGATAATCCGCCTCCCAGTTTTCCACTCCTGGGATGTGGATCGCAGATAGGTGGCAGGAGTGATCCTCCGCCCATTTTATGATTTTGGTCACTTCTCTCATCGCCAGGAAACTCCTTGTTCCCCCCTGATGGTTGATGTAAGCAACAGTCGTCATGTTGTCTGATTGGAATCTTATGAATCTGGCCTTTGCTAGTTGAGGCCAAGCCCTGAGAGTATTGAATATCGCTCTCAGTTCCAGAATGTTTATCGGGAGAAGAGACTCTTCCCGAGACCATAGACCCTGAGCTTTCAGGGAGTCCCAGACCGCGCCCCAGCCCACTAGACTGGCGTCGGTCGTGACTATGACCCACTCTGGTCTGCGGAAGCTCATTCCCTGGGACAGGTGATCCTGGGTTAGCCACCAACGGAGTGAGTCTCTGGTCTTCTGATCTACTTGAATCACTGGAGACAAGTCTGTATAGTCCCCATTCCACTGTTTTAGCATGCACAGTTGTAATGGTCTTAGATGAATACGCGCAAAAGGAACTATGTCCATTGCTGCAACCATCAACCCTACTACTTCCATGCACTGAGCTATGGAAGGTCGTGGAACAGAGTGAAGAACTTGACAAGCGTTTAGAAGTTTAGACTTTCTGACATCTGTCAGGAAAATCTTCATTTCTAAAGAATCTATTATTGTCCCCAAGAAAGGAACTGTTGTCGACGGAGACAGGGAACTTTTTTCTATGCTCACTTTCCATCCGTGAGATCTGAGAAAGGCCAGAACGATGTCTGTGTGAGCCTTTGCCCTTGAAAGAGACGAAGCTTGTATCAGAATGTCGTCCAAGTAAGGTGCCACTGCAATGCCCCTTGGTCTTAGAACCGCTAGAAGGGACCCGAGTACCTTTGTGAAAATCCTTGGAGCAGTGGCTAGCCCGAATGGGAGAGCCACAAACTGGTAATGTTTGTCCAGAAAGGCAAACCTTAGGAACTGATGATGATCTTTGTGGATAGGAATATGTAGATACGCATCCTTTAGATCCACGGTAGACATAAATTGACCCTCCTGGATTGTAGGTAAAATCGTTCGAATAGTTTCCATTTTGAACGATGGCACTCTGAGAAATTTGTTTAGGATCTTTAAATCCAGAATTGGTCTGAAAGTTCCCTCTTTTTTGGGAACTACAAACAGATTTGAGTAAAACCCCATTCCTTGTTCCACAGTTGGAACTGGGTGTATCACTCCCATTTTTAACGGGTCTTCTACACAATGTAAGAATGCCTGTCTCTTTATTTGGTTTGAAGATAAATGAGACATGTGGAACCTTCCCCTTGGGGGTAGTTCCTTGAATTCCAGAAGATAACCCTGAGAAACTATTTCTAGTGCCCAGGGATCCTGAAGATCTCTTGCCCAAGCCTGAGCGAAGAGAGAGAGTCTGCCCCCTACTAGATCCAGTCCCGGATCGGGGGCTACTCCTTCATGCTGTTTTGGTAGCAGCAGCAGGCTTCTTGGCCTGCTTACCCTTGTTCCAGCCTTGCATCGGTTTCCAAGCTGGTTTGGTTTGTGAAGCATTACCCTCTTGTCTAGAGGCTGTCGAGTTGGAGGCCGGTCCGTTCCTGAAATTGCGAAAGGAACGAAAATTAGACTTATTCTTGGCCTTGAAAGGCCTATCTTGTGGGAGGGCGTGGCCCTTACCCCCAGTGATGTCTGAGATAATCTCTTTCAATTCTGGCCCAAAAAGGCTTTTACCCTTGAAAGGGATATTAAGCAATTTTGTCTTGGAAGATACATCCGCTGACCAAGACTTTAGCCAGAGCGCTCTGCGCGCCACAATTGCAAACCCTGAATTTTTCGCCGCTAATCTAGCTAACTGCAAAGCGGCATCTAAAATAAAGGAATTAGCTAACTTAAGTGCGTGAATTCTGTCCATAACCTCCTCATACGGAGTCTCTCTACTAAGCGACTTCTCTAGTTCCTCGAACCAGAACCACGCTGCTGTAGTGACAGGAATAATGCACGAAATAGGTTGCAGGAGGTAACCTTGCTGTACAAAAATCTTTTTAAGCAAACCCTCCAATTTTTTATCCATAGGATCTTTGAAAGCACAACTATCCTCAATAGGAATAGTAGTGCGCTTGGATAGTGTAGAAACTGCCCCCTCGACCTTAGGGACTGTCTGCCATAAGTCCTTTCTGGGGTCGACCATAGGAAATAATTTCTTAAATATAGGAGGAGGGACAAAAGGAATGCCAGGCTTCTCCCACTCCTTATTCACTATGTCCGCCACCCGCTTGGGTATTGGAAAAGCGTCAGGGTGCACCGGAACCTCTAGGAACTTGTCCATCTTGCACAATTTTTCTGGAATGACCAGGTTGTCACAATCATCCAGAGTAGATAGCACCTCCTTAAGCAGTGCGCGGAGATGCTCTAATTTAAATTTAAATGTCACAACATCAGGTTCTGACTGTTGAGAAATTCTACCTGAATCAGAAATTTCCCCATCTGACAAAACCTCCCTCATGGCCACATCAGATTGGTGTGAGGGAATGACAGAGCAATTATCATCAGCGCCCTCCTGCTCTTCATTGCTTAAAACAGAGCAATCGCGCTCTCTCTGAAATGCAGGCATTTTGGATAAAATATTTGCTATGGAGTTATCCATAACTGCCGTTAATTGTTGCATAGTAACAAGCATTGGCGCGCTAGAAGTACTAGGGGTCTCCTGCGTGGGCAAAACTGGTGTAGACACAGAAGGAGATGATGTAGAACTATGTCTACTCCCTTCATCTGATGAATCATCTTGGGCAACTTTACTATCTGTGGCAGTACTGTCCTTACTTTGTTTGGACGCTATGGCACAATTATCACACAATTTTGAAGGGGGAGACACATTGGCTTCCATACATACAGAACATAGCTTATCTGAAGGCACAGACATGTTAAACAGGCTTAAACTTGTCAATAAAGTACAAAAACCGTTTTAAAACAAAACCGTTACTGTCTCTTTAAATTTTAAACAGGGCACACTATTACTGAATATGTGAAAAACTATGAAGGAATTGTTCAAATTTAACCAAATTTTCACCACAGTGTCTTAAAGCATTCAAAGCATTGCACCCCAAATTTCAGATCTTTAACCCTTAAAATGAACAAACCAGAGCCGGTTACAGTTTTAACCCCTCTACAGTCCCAGCTACAGCCTTTGCTGCAACTTTACCAAACCCAGGGGGGTATACGATACCAAATGAAGCCTTTTCAACTACTTTCAGATCCACACACATGCAGCTGCATGTCCTGCTCTCAAAAGTAACTGCGCAGTAATGGCGCGAAAATGAGGCTCTGCCTACTACAGAGAAGGCCCTTCCTGACTGGGAAGGTGTCTAAATCAGTGTCTTACGTAAAAAAACGTTCCCCAAAGTTTATAAAGTGTGAATTTCAATATCAAGCTGTATAAAATGCCCAAATAAAGCAATCGATCTAGCCCATAAAAGTGTCTACCAGTTTTATAGCCCATATTAAGCCCTTTATTCTGTTTGAGACTAAGAAAATGGCTTACCGGTCCCCATGAGGGGAAATGACAGCCTTCCAGCATTACACAGTCTTGTTAGAAATATGGCTAGTCATACCTTAAGCAGAAAAGTCTGCCAACTGTTTCCCCCAACTGAAGTTATCTCATCTCAACAGTCCTATGTGGAAACAGCAAACGATTTTAGTTACTGCTGCTAAAATCATATTCCTCTCACAAACAGAACTCTTCATCTTTTTCTGTTTCAGAGTAAATAGTACATACCAGCACTATTTTAAAATAAACTCTTGATAGTAGAATAAAAAAACATAATTTATGTAAGAACTTACCTGATAAATTCATTTCTTTCATATTAACAAGAGTCCATGAGCTAGTGACGTATGGGATATACATTCCTACCAGGAGGGGCAAAGTTTCCCAAACCTTAAAATGCCTATAAATACACCCCTCACCACACCCACAAATCAGTTTAACGAATAGCCAAGAAGTGGGGTGATAAGAAAAAAGTGCGAAGCATATAAAATAAGGAATTGGAATAATTGTGCTTTATACAAAAAAATCATAACCACCACAAAAAAGGGTGGGCCTCATGGACTCTTGTTAATATGAAAGAAATGAATTTATCAGGTAAGTTCTTACATAAATTATGTTTTCTTTCATGTAATTAACAAGAGTCCATGAGCTAGTGACGTATGGGATAATGAATACCCAAGATGTGGATCTTTCCACACAAGAGTCACTAGAGAGGGAGGGATAAAATAAAGACAGCCAATTCCTGCTGAAAATAATCCACACCCAAAATAAAGTTTAATGAAAAACATAAGCAGAAGATTCAAACTGAAACCACTGCCTGAAGTACCTTTCTACCAAAAACTGCTTCAGAAGAAGAGAATACATCAAAATGGTAGAATTTAGTAAAAGTATGCAAAGAGGACCAAGTCGCTGCTTTGCAAATCTGATCAACTGAAGCTTCATTCCTAAACGCCCAGGAAGTAGAAACTGACCTAGTAGAATGAGCTGTAATCCTCTGAGGCGGAGTCTTACCCGATTTAACATAGGCAAGATGAATTAAAGATTTCAACCAGGATGCCAAAGAAATGGCAGAAGCTTTCTGGCCTTTTCTAGAACCAGAAAAGATGACAAATAGACTAGAAGTCTTTCGGAAAGATTTAGTAGCTTCAACATAATATTTCAAAGCTCTAACAACATCCAAAAAATGTAACGATTTCTCCTTAGAATTCTTAGGATTAGGACATAATGAAGGAACCACGATTTCTCTACTAATGTTGTTGGAATTCACAACCTTAGGTAAAAATTCAAAAGAAGTTCGCAACACCGCCTTATCCTGATGAAAAATCAGAAAAGGAGACTCACAAGAAAGAGCAGATAATTCAGAAACTCTTCTGGTAGAAGAGATGGCCAAAAGGAACAAAACTTTCCAAGAAAGTAATTTAATGTCCAATGAATGCATAGGTTCAAACGGAGGAGCTTGAAGAGCTCCCAGAACCAAATTCAAACTCCATGGAGGAGAAATTGACTTAATGACAGGTTTTATACGAACCAAAGCTTGTACAAAACAATGAATATCAGGAAGAATAGCAATCTTTCTGTGAAAAAGAACAGATAGAGCAGAGATTTGTCCTTTCAAGGAACTTGCAGACAAACCCTTATCTAAACCATCCTGAAGAAATTGTAATATTCTCGGAATTCTAAAAGAATACCAAGAAAAATGATGAGTAAGACACCAAGAAATATAAGTCTTCCAGACTCTATAATATATCTCTCTAGATACAGATTTACGAGCCTGTAACATAGTATCAATCACAGAGTCAGAGAAACCTCTTTGACTAAGAATCAAGCGTTCAATCTCCATACCTTTAAATTTAAGGATTTCAGATCCGGATGGAAAAAAGGACCTTGTGACAGAAGGTCTGGTCTTAACGGAAGAGTCCACGGTTGGCAAGATGCCATCCGGACAAGATCCGCATACCAAAACCTGTGAGGCCATGCCGGAGCTATTAGCAGAACAAACGAGCATTCCCTCAGAATCTTGGAGATTACTCTTGGAAGAAGAACTAGAGGCGGAAAGATATAGGCAGGATGATACTTCCAAGGAAGTGATAATGCATCCACTGCCTCCGCCTGAGGATCCCGGGATCTGGACAGATACCTGGGAAGTTTCTTGTTTAGATGAGAGGCCATCAGATCTATCTCTGGAAGCCCCCACATTTGAACAATCTGAAGAAATACCTCTGGGTGAAGAGACCATTCGCCCGGATGCAACATTTGGCGACTGAGATAATCCACTTCCCAATTGTCTACACCTGGGATATGAACCGCAGAGATTAGACATGAGCTGGATTCCGCCCAAACCAAAATTCGAGATACTTCTTTCATAGCCAGAGGACTGTGAGTCCCTCCTTGATGATTGATGTATGCCACAGTTGTGACATTGTCTGTCTGAAAACAAATGAACGATTCTCTCTTCAGAAGAGGCCAAAACTGAAGAGCTCTGAAAATTGCACGGAGTTCCAAAATATTGATCGGTAATCTCACCTCCTGAGATTCCCAAACTCCTTGTGCCGTCAGAGATCCCCACACAGCTCCCCAACCTGTGAGACTTGCATCTGTTGAAATTATAGTCCAGGTCGGAAGAACAAAAGAAGCCCCCTGAATTAAACGATGGTGATCTGTCCACCACGTTAGAGAGTGTCGAACAATCGGTTTTAAAGATATTAATTGAGATATCTTCGTGTAATCCCTGCACCATTGGTTCAGCATACAGAGCTGAAGAGGTCGCATGTGAAAACGAGCAAAGGGGATCGCGTCCGATGCAGCAGTCATAAGACCTAGAATTTCCATGCATAAGGCTACCGAAGGGAATGATTGTGACTGAAGGTTTCGACAAGCTGTAATCAATTTTAGACGTCTCTTGTCTGTTAAAGACAGAGTCATGGACACTGAATCTATCTGGAAACCCAGAAAGGTTACCCTTGTTTGAGGAATCAAAGAACTTTTTGGTAAATTGATCCTCCAACCATGATCTTGAAGAAACAACACAAGTCGATTCGTATGAGACTCTGCTAAATGTAAAGACTAAGCAAGTACCAAGATATCGTCCAAATAAGGAAATACCACAATACCCTGTTCTCTGATTACAGACAGAAGGGCACCGAGAATCTTTGTGAAAATTCTTGGAGCTGTAGCAAGGCCAAACGGTAGAGCCACAAATTGGTAATGCTTGTCTAGAAAAGAGAATCTCAGGAACTGAAAATGATCTGGATGAATCGGAATATGCAGATATGCATCCTGTAAATCTATTGTGGACATATAATTCCCTTGCTGAACAAAAGGCAATATAGTCCTTACAGTTACCATCTTGAACGTTGGTATCCTTACATAACGATTCAATAATTTTAGATCCAGAACTGGTCTGAAGGAATTCTCCTTCTTTGGTACAATGAAGAGATTTGAATAAAACCCCATCCCCTGTTCCGGAACTGGAACTGGCATAATTACTCCAGCCAACTCTAGATCTGAAACACAATTCAGAAATGCTTGAGCTTTCACTGGATTTACTGGGACACGGGAAAGAAAAAATCTCTTTGCAGGAGGTCTCATTTTGAAACCAATTCTGTACCCTTCTGAAACAATGCTCTGAATCCAAAGATTGTGAACAGAATTGATCCAAATTTCTTTGAAAAAACGTAACCTGCCCCCTACCAGCTGAACTGGAATGAGGGCCGTACCTTCAGGTGAACTTAGAAGCAGGCTTTGCCTTTCTAGCAGGCTTGGATTTATTCCAGACTGGAGATGGTTTCCAAACTGAAACTGCTCCTGAGGACGAAGGATCAGGCTTTTGTTCTTTGTTGAAACGAAAGGAGCGAAAACGATTGTTAGCCCTGTTTTTACCTTTATATTTTTTATCCTGTGGTAAAAAAGTTCCTTTCCCACCAGTAACAGTTGAAATAATAGAATCCAACTGAGAACCAAATAATTTGTTTCCTTGGAAAGAAATGGAAAGTAGAGTTGATTTAGAAGCCATATCAGCATTCCAAGTCTTAAGCCATAAAGCTCTTCTGGCTAAGATAGCTAGAGACATAAACCTAACATCAACTCTAATAATATCAAAAATGGCATCACAGATAAAATTATTAGAATGCTGAAGAAGAATAATAATATCATGAGAATCACGATTTGCTACTTGTTGCGCTAGGGTTTCCAACCAAAAAGTTGAAGCTGCAGCAACATCAGCCAATGATATAGCAGGTCTAAGAAGATTACCTGAACACAGATAAGCTTTTCTTAGAAAGGATTCAATTTTTCTATCTAAAGGATCCTTAAACGAGGTACCATCTGACGTAGGAATGGTAGTACGTTTAGCAAGGGTAGAAATAGCCCCATCAACTTTAGGGATTTTGTCCCAAAATTCTAACCTGTCAGGCGGAACAGGATATAATTGCTTAAAACGTTTAGAAGGAGTAAATGAATTACCCAATTTATCCCATTCTTTGGAAATCACTGCAGAAATAGCATTAGGAACAGGAAAAACTTCTGGAATAACCGCAGGAGCTTTAAAAACCTTATCCAAACGTATAGAATTAGTATCAAGAGGACTAGAATCCTCTATTTCTAAAGCAATTAGTACTTCTTTAAGTAAAGAGCGAATAAATTCCATCTTAAATAAATATGAAGATTTATCAGCATCAATCTCTGAGATAGAATCCTCTGAACCAGAAGAGTCCAAAGAATCAGAATGATGGTGTTCATTTAAAAATTCATCTGTAGAGAGAGAAGATTTAAAAGACTTTTTACGTTTACTAGAAGGAGAAATAACAGACAAAGCCTTCTTTATGGATTCAGAAACAAAATCTCTTATGTTATCAGGAACATTCTGCACCTTAGATGTTGAGGGAACTGCAACAGGCAATGGTACATTACTAAAGGAAATATTATCTGCTTTAAAAAGTTTGTCATGACAATTATTACAAACAACAGCTGGAGGAATAGCTACCAAAAATTTACAGCAGATACACTTAGCTTTGGTAGATCCAGCAGGCAGTGATTTTCCTGTAGTATCTTCTGGCTCAGATGCAACGTGAGACATCTTGCAATATGTAAGAGAAAAAACAACATATAAAGCAAAATAGATCAAATTCCTTATAAGACAGTTTCAGGAATGGGAAAGAATGCCAAATATCAAGCTTCTAGCAACCAGAAGCAAATGAAAAATGAGACTGAAATAATGTGGAGACAAAAGCGACGCCCATATTTTTTAGCGCCAAATAAGACGCCCACATTATTTGGCGCCTAAATGCTTTTGGCGCCAAAAATGACGCCACATCCGGAACGCCGACATTTTTGGCGCAAAATAACGTCAAAAAATGACGTAACTTCCGGCGACACGTATGACGCCGGAAACGGAAAAGAATTTTTGCGCCAAAAAAGTCCGCGCCAAGAATGACGCAATAAAATGAAGCATTTTCAGCCCCCGCGAGCCTAACAGCCCACAGGGAAAAAAGTCAAATTTTTGAGGTAAGAAAAAATATGATAATTCAATGCATAATCCCAAATATGAAACTGACTGTCTGAAAATAAGGAAAGTTGAACATTCTGAGTCAAGGCAAATAAATGTTTGAATACATATATTTAGAACTTTATAAATAAAGTGCCCAACCATAGCTTAGAGTGTCACAGAAAATAAGACTTACTTACCCCAGGACACTCATCTACATGTTGTAGAAAGCCAAACCAGTACTGAAACGAAAATCAGCAGAGGTAATGGTAAATATAAGAGTATATCGTCGATCTGAAAAGGGAGGTAAGAGATGAATCTCTACGACCGATAACAGAGAACCTTATGAAATAGACCCCGTAGAAGGAGATCACTGCATTCAATAGGCAATACTCTCTTCACATCCCTCTGACATTCACTGCACGCTGAGAGGAAAACCGGGCTCCAACTTGCTGCGGAGCGCATATCAACGTAGAATCTAGCACAAACTTACTTCACCACCTCCCTTGGAGGCAAAGTTTGTAAAACTGATTTGTGGGTGTGGTGAGGGGTGTATTTATAGGCATTTTAAGGTTTGGGAAACTTTGCCCCTCCTGGTAGGAATGTATATCCCATACGTCACTAGCTCATGGACTCTTGTTAATTACATGAAAAAACTACAACTAAACACCACATACTCTTCACCATCTCCGTGGAGATGCTGCTTGTTCAGCAGGCAAAGAGAATGACTGGGGTGGGCGGAGCCTAGGAGGGACTATATGGACAGCTTTTGCTGTGCTCTTTGCCATTTCCTGTTGGGGAGAGAATATTCCCACAAGTTATGGATGACGCCGTGGACCGGACACACCAATGTTGGAGAAATGAGCTTACTTTTCACTCTTTAAGATTGCAAGATTTTTTTTTCTGCAAGCAAGGGTGGTACTACCATGCAGAATGTTGCAAGGCGAGTTCTTAAAAGGCCAGTTAAAAAACAAAATGTAAATGGTAACTTACTTGTGTTCAGCACAAACTCCAAGACAGGTCTGACAAATCTCACAAGTGGGCCCTTGAAATTTTGGGTCTGTACATTTGCACCTTCCACAGTCACAAATTCCTCGTCCATTGCATATTTGTCCATTTTTAGCCAAACAGGTTGATGTATCTTCTGAACAGTCACAAGCACTACCAGAGTAATTAGGGAAGCAATCACATACTCTGCACTTGCATGTACCTTTTCCTGTTAGAAAAGGAAAAAACAAAAACAATCTCAGTACATGAAGACCTGTTTAACAGCTAAAAATACTAACTCAAAATGTGTTTTAATTGTTTAGTACAAGTTATCAAATGATCAAGTGAATATTAGTATACAAGATTTTAGAGAGGTTTTGTTACACAACTTACAATACTTTAACTAGATATGAACATTCGGTGGACGCTTGTGGCTATTTTTGGAGCTGGATTTCTTTTTGTGAAACTTCAACACACTAAGATCTGGATTTGCACAGATCTTAGTCTGCTGCACTTTCACAAGAAGGAATCTGGTTTAGAAAATAGCTGAAGGCGCAAGTGGCTGTTTTTTTCTGTATTCTGCAGCTAACAAAGCTGGTGAATGCACATATCTAATTGTTACTATTCTTTAAGCTGTGGTGACAAAAAGAAGAAAAAGCAAACAAGAAAGAGAGAGGGAAACAGAGGGTGAGAGTCTCCAATGAATTAACATGGCTGTAAAAAATATTGGCACAAACAGACCAAAAAGTCTTACCTCCACAAATCTGACCATTAGATCTATCACAATTAAAGTTGTCACATTCACAAAATTTGCCAGAGTAGACTTCAAGAGGATTTTCCCTTTTCTTGCACTGACACTGACCACATACACAATCCCCATTGTTGCTGCAAATTTCAGTGCTGTTTTCTTTTCTACAGTAAGCATCCATATCTTCGCTATTTACTTCATCTGTGCTGCATTCACACTCTTTTCCAATACGACCCTCATTGCATCTAGGAGTAAAACAATGTGGTAGGGAGGAGGAAAACATTTATCGGGAAATTTCTTTTTTTCTATAAAATTAAAAAATATCCTAATTTGGAAAATTTCAATTTTAAATGTACTAGTGGAATGTGAAGGTGCATAATGTTATATTTGTTGCAGTTACCCAATATGAACTGCAATAAAAGATCATTATCTTGTACTATCCAAAAGAAAACATAGAACAACAAAAAACCTGTCATTCACACGAGTCCGAAAATGTTAAAAACATTTATTTCCGGACATGGAGAGTCCACAACGTAATTCCAATTACTTGTGGGATATTCAACTCCTAGCGAGCAGGAGGATGCAAAGAGCACCCCAGCAAAGCCGTTAAGTAACTGCCTTACCCATAACACCCAGTCATGCAGCCGAAAGAAAATGGAAAAGGAAGAAACACAAGGGTGAAAAGGTGCCTGAGGTTTACAGAAAAACAAATGCCAAATTATGAGAAAGAGGGCGGGGTTGTGGACTCTTCATATCCGGAAATAAATTTATCAAGTAAGCATAAATTTTGTTTTCTTTCCTACAGCATGGAAAGTCCACAACGTCATTCCAATTACTAGTGGAAACCAATACCCAAGCTAGAGGACACGGAATGAACAGGGAGGAAGAAAAAGGCAGGAGGACCTAAACAGAAGGTACCACCGCTTGAAGAACCTCTGTCTCAAAAGAAGCCTCGGCAAAGGTATCAAATTTGTAGAATTTTGAAAAAGTATGCAGAGAGGACCATGTTGCTGCCTTGCAAATCTGTTCCACAGAAGCTTAATTTTTGAAAGGCCAAGAAGAGGCCAAAGCCCTAGTGGAATGGGTCGTAATTCTCTCAGGAGGCTGCTGTCCAGCAGACTCATAAGCCAAAACCTAAGCAAAAACTTCTCAACCAGAGACAGAGAAGTAGAAAAGGTCTTCTGACCCTTACGCATTCCAGAGAAGAAAACAAACAAGGCAGAAGATTGACGAAAATTTTTAGTAGCTTGTAAGTAAAATTTTAGTAAATTCAAGTAATGCAACAGCCGTTCCTTTTGAAAAGAAAGATTAGGCCAAAATGAAGGAACAACAATTTCCTGATGAATGTTTCAATCCGATAACACCTTAGGGAGAAACCCCAATTTAGTACGAAGGACCGTCTTATCAGCATGAAAAATAAGGTATGGAGAATCACACTGCAGAGCAGAAAGCTCAGACACTCAGAGTGGAAGAAATAGCAACAAGAAACAAAACTTTCCAGGATAACAATTTTATATCAACAACATGCATCGGCTCAAACGGAGCCTGCTGCAAAACTTTAAAAACTAGGTTAAGGCTCGAAGGAAGTGCAACAGGTTTAAACACAGGCCTGATTCTTCAAAGGCTTGAACATCTGGTAAGTCTGCCAGACGTTTGTGCAAAAGGATAGATAACGCAGAAATCTGACCCTTTAAAGTACTAACTGATAAACCCAAATCCAGGCCATCCTGAAGAAAAGACAAAATCCAGGGAATCCTCACCCGGCTCCAGGAGAACCCCTTAGATTCACACTAAAAAAAGATATTTATGTCATATCTTGTGGTAAATCTTGCGAGTAACCGCTTTTTGAGCCTGAATAATAGTTTCAATGACCACGTCTAGACAGAATTAGGCGTTTGATTCTCTGAAGCTGACTGCTTGGAGATTGAAGTTTGGATATAGGAAAGGACCCTAGAGAAGAAGGTCCTTCCTCTGAGGTAACCAAGGAGTTAGAGATGACATCCTTACCAGATCCTGCGAGGCCATGCAGGAGCTATTAGGATCACCGATGCTCTCTCTTGTTTGATACGATGACTTGTGGAAGGAGAGCAAACTGAGGAAACCGATAAGCCAGAGAAATCCTCCAAGGAACCGCTAGAGCATCTATCAGAACGGCCTGAGGATCTCTTGACCTTTAACCATACTTTATAGTTTGGAACCTTGGCATTGTGGCGGGATGCTATCAGATTCAACTCTGGGACCCCCAACTTCTGGGATATCTGCAGAATGTGAGTCACCTACTTCATGGCTAAGGAACTCAGAGTCCCTCCCTTGTGGTTGATGTAAGCCACTGAGGTGATGTTGTCCAATTGGAATTTGATAAACTGGACCAATGACAGTTGAGGCCACGCTGAAAGGGCATTAAAGATAGCTCAACTCCAAGATGTTTATGGGAAGAGAGGACTCTTCCCGAGACCAAAGGCCCCAAGCCTTTAGAGGACCCCAAAGAGCTCCCCAGCCTGACAGGCTGGCGTCTGTAGTCACAATTTCCCAGGAAGGTCTCAGAAAGCAAGTGCCTCGGGAGAGATGTTCCTGTTACACTCACCACGAGAGAGTGTGTCTCTTATTAGAGGGTCCAGATTTATCCTTTGAGATAAATCCAAATGATCTCCGTTCCATTGACTGAGCATACAAAGCTGCAGCGGTCAAAGATGGAACCGAGCAAAAGGAACGATGTCCATGGATGCCACCATCAGACCAATCACCTCCTTGCATTGGGCCACAGATGTATGAAAGGCAGACTGGAGAGAAAGGCAGGAAGCAAGAAAATTCTTTTCTGACATCCGTCAGAAAAATCTTCATGGACAGGGAATCCATTATAGTCCCTAGGAAACACACTTTGGTTGATGGAACAAGAGAACTTTTCTCCAAATTTACCTTCCACCCATAGGAACTTAGAAAAAACAAAAAAACAACAGCATCGCTGTATGAGATTTTGCTAGTTGAAAATATGACGCCTGAACCAAGAGGTCATCTAGATAAGGCGCTACAGCAATTCCCTGGGGCCTGATCACAGCCAAAAGCACCCCCAAGAACCTTTGTGAATATTCTGGGAGCCATGGCCAGAACAAATGGAAGTGCAACAAATTGAGGTTTGCTTTTCTGGACAAGCACTTCCAGATACTGATTGTGTTCCCTGTGAAAGGTAACATGAAGGTGCATCCTTCAGGTCTATGGTCGTCAAACTGACCTTCCTGAACCAAAGGAAGAATGGAACAAAGTTTCCATCTTTAAGGACGGAACCCTGAGGAATTTGTTGAGATACCTGAATGGGCCGAAAAGTTCCCTCCTTTTTGGAAACCACAAATAGATTTGAATATAATCCTAGGCCCTGTTCTGCTAAAGGAACAGGAACAATAACTCCCAGAGAGAATAGATCTTTTACACAGTTTAAGAAGGCCTCCTTTATTTGGTTTGAGGATAGTCTTGACAAGAGAAATCTGCCCCTTGGAGGGCAAGACTCTAATCCAATTCTGTAACCCTGGGATACTAAGTCCACCGCCCAAGGGTCTGGGACATCGCGTATCCAGGCTTGACGAAAAAGAGAAAGCCTGTCCCCCACCGGAATCGGGGGGTGGAACCTTCATGCTGATTTAGAGTCATCAGAAGGCTTTTTAATTTGTTTTCCCTTGTTCCAGGGCTGGTTGGATTGCCAAGAAGATCTGGGTTGATCTGGTTTAGAAGAGGAAGACTTGTGTCCCTTAAAGTTACAAAAGGACTATTTTTCTTGTCCTGAGGTAGGAAAGATCCCTTTCCACCTGTAATCTCTGTAATGATCTCTGCCAGACCAGGTCCAAACAGAGCCTTTCCCTTGTAATGTAAAGCCAAAAGCTTGGCCTTAGAAGAGACATCGGCCGACAAAGATTTTAACCACAGAGCCCTGAGGGCTAGTACCGTGAAGCTAGACATCTTAGCTCCCTGACGAATTATCTGCATATTGGCATCACAGATATAGGTATTAGCCAATTTAAGAGCTTTGTTCCTATCTTGGATCGCCTATACTGTAGTTTCCGGTGTAATAAGATCAGACAATGCATTGCACCAATAAGATGCAGCTCCCGCAACCGTAGCAATACTCGCTGCTGGTTGCCACTGTAACCCTTGATGGATATACATATTTTTTTAAGTAAGCCTCTAGCTTCTTGTCCATTGGGTCCTTAAAACAGCAACTATCCTCTTTAAGAATGGTAGTTCTCTTGGCAAGAGCAGAAATAGCCCCTTCTACTTTAGGGACCGTGAATAGAGTCAGCAACAGGAAACATCTTCTTAAAAACAGGGGAAAAAGGAACCCCTGGCTTATCCCATTCCTGAGCAATAATTTCAGACATCTTCCTTGGGACAGGAAAAACCTCTTCAGAAGTTGGGGAATCATAGACTATCCAATTTAGAAAACTTTGTGGGGTTGACAGCAACTGTAGGTTCAGAGTCGTCTAAAGTAACTAGGACCTCCTTCAATAGCAACTGGAGATGTTCAAGCTTAAAGGGATAGGAAAGTCAAATTTAAACATGTCATTTTAAGTCACTTTTAAATTCACTTCTATTTTCAAATGTGCTTCGTTCTCTTAGTATCCCTGGTTAAAAAATGAATACGCACATATCATACACTAGTGGGGGCTGCTGCTAATTGGTGCCTGCACACATTTGTCTCTTGTAATTGGCTAAATAGATATTTTCAGCTTCCTGCCAGTAGTGCAATGCTGTCTCTTCAGCAATAGAAAACAAGAGAATAAAGAAAATTTGATAAAAGAATTAAATTGGAAAGTTGTTTAAAATTGTATGTTCTATCTGAATGATAAAAGAAAATTTTGGAGTTTACTATCCCTTTAAATCTAAAATTAACCTCTTAAGATTCTGAAGATTTCTCTGCTAAAGTGTTAGAGTCTGAGATCTCACCTTCTGAAGCTACTGAAGTATTCTCCTCAGACATCTGAGCATGAGTGGCTAATGTCCTAGAGACAGAAGCCTTAGTATCAGGCAAATGTTTAAAAAAAAAAAGCCGCAGTTACTGCAGAAGAAACCTGAGCGGCAAAATCCCCAGGTAAATAAACACCCCCAGGTGGATGAGATGACACAGTATTAGAAACAACTAAGGCTCGGGACGTCTGAGGACAAAGCTAAGGCATGTTGCACACAGCAGAATCCTGAGACACACTTGGCTCAGAAGGGAGAATTTTTTCTTTGCATTTTAAAATTTTTGCTAAACAGGATGAACAAAACTGCATAAGTAGGACAATCTGGTTATCTAAGCAAACTAAACATCTATCCATAGAGATAGATTGATCCTGATCTGTATCCATAGTCTAGAATAACGGTCCCTCAAGCAATGTACAAATAAAGAAATTTTAATGCAAAATAAAAACTTTAATTCTTCAGAAAAGTATTACATTTTAAATAGCAAATATTAAATACTACAATCGATTTTAAGATTAACTTTAAAAAACTGCCTGGGGCTCCTACCGGCCAGAAAAAATGTCCCACTAGTAAGAGAAACTCTCTAGAAGTGATATCCTCTCTAGAAATCCGGATAGCTAACAGAAGACGATTCAGACAATTTCCAAGCAAAGTCAGACGGCTGCACTCTCTCTATAACCGCTCCGCAAAAGCGGAAGTGCGGTCTACACGTGATCGGGGATAAGAAAATACGACACAGAAATTTACTCCGCTCTAAAAAAAAAAAGAGCCCAAAAAAAGCAGTTTAAAAAACGGCAAAAGTATTAAGACCGTTAAACTGAATACATGATATCCGGTAGCCCAATTATGTAAAATAATAATGTAAGCCTCTGACCTAGAAGCGTAAATAAATTGAAGGAAACCAATAAAGAAACAACTTTACTGTTAACCCCTAAACTCCCTTGCCAAGTAAAACTTCTCATATGAACTGAACTCATACTAATAAAAATACCCAAGTGCCATGTCCTTAATATGACTCCTTAATTAATAAGGAGTATTAAGTCCCAAATGAAGGATCTGAAGAGAGGATTAACCTCCTAAGTGCTGCTATCCTTCTGTACCTAGAAGGCAAAAGCACTTACCTTAGATCCAATTGCATGATAGATCCTGATCCTTAGGTGTGGCAGGCGCTTCACTCCCTGTCATAGACCTGTAGGGAAAGAAAAAACAGTAACAAACTCTGGCTTTCTGCAAAGGGGTAGCAAAGTGTTAAAAGGTGGCGAGGAAGTCTCTGCTTGACTTTTAACTGCTAAAAGCGACCACTACTCTTACTCAAGAGATTGACATGGACACAGCTAGACCCCACTCCTTGCTTGCAGGGAAAAGTAGCCATAAAAGGATTCAAATCTTTAGACACCAACTTCGCACAACCTCCATTAACAGAATGACTGGGGGTTATGAGTAAGGCAGTTACACTAAACTGCTTTGCTGGGGTGCTCTTTGCCTCCCCCTGCTGCCCAGGAGTTAAATATTTAAAGGAATGACCAGCACTTACTGCAACCAGGTGCACGCTACAGAGGTCTTGCCCATAACCCTCTGATTAAATCCAAATGTTCAAAAAGTAGCAGCACCACTTGGTATAATGTTCAACTCTGTTTATTGGGACATCAAATAAAACATATTAGCAAAGCATTTCGGTCCAACTGATGAAACATGATTAAGGTCAGTTGGACCGAAACGTTGTGCTAATATGTTTATTTGATGTCCCAATAAACAGAGCTGAACATTATACCAAGTGGTTCTGCTACTTTTTGAACATCAGGAGTTTAATATCCCACTAGTAATTGGAATGACGTTGTGGACTCTCCATGTCATAGGAAAGAAATTTGTAAGCAAGAACAAAGATGTTATCAGCATAAGCAATAAAAAAATAAAGATATAAAAAAAGGTGGCAGACAGTCTGGCATCAATAAAGTTAAGAGTGAATAAGTGGATTTTTGGATTGGCTAAGATTGAGTTGATTTCCTAGAACATATCTATGTGAGAAAGATTAAATGGACCGTAAAGTCAAAATTAAGCTTTCAGATAGAGCATTCAATTTGAACTAACTTTTTACTTTATCAAATTTGCTTTGTTCTGTTATCCTTTGTTGAAGAGCATGCCTAGGTAGGTTCAGAAGCAGCATTGCACTGCTGGGAGCTAGCTGCTGAGTGGTGCCTCAAGATATATACCTTTTAGCAATAGTTTACCATATATGTTCTGCTAGCTCCCAGTAGCGCAAAGCTGCTCCTGAGCCTACTATTTAACAAACAATATCTAGAGATCAAAGCAAATTCAATAGAAGTAAATTGGAAAGTTGTTTAAAAGGGCAAGCTCTAACCGAATCATAAAAGTTTAATTTTTACTGTACCGTCCGTTTAACACACTAATCTGTCTACTTTTCTAGAATAGATTAGTGACAAAATATGGTGAAGAAATAAAATAAAGAAAAACTCACTAATAGAATTAAGATTCTAGCAAATATAGATCTAGAAACACCAGGAGACTAATTTACTCGGAAATCCTTCACAGGACACACTGCAAACAATGTGTGTTGTTTTTTTAAAAGGGGGAAAAAAAAAAAAAAATCATTAACATAATACTTCTTATTTATATAAGCTCTGGACCCTCAATCCCTGTAGTGTTGGTGCTCATATTTCAGATGGTGAGAAGTAAAAATAAAATACAAAAAATGAAACTAGCAGGGATGGGATGAATATGAAGCTGTGTGTAGAAGACTATAGCCATCAGGGAAGATTTAAAGGTTATCACAAAACACACTTATTTCAGTATCTTGGCTCAGATCTCTAAACTACATTTAGTATTCAAGACAATAGGCAGACTAGAGGAAAATGAATATGTTGAAAAGGGAGGTGTGATTAGGTAGAAACGTTCACAAAAGCAATGTACTTCACTAGCTTCAGAAAAACAAAATTATGCTTACCTGATAATTTAATTTCCATCTGTGGGAGAAGAGTCCACTGCTTCATTCATTACTTGTGGGAATTAAGAACCTGGCCACCAGGAGGAGGCAAAAACACCCCAGCCAAAGGCTTAAATACCTCCCCCAGTCATTCTGCCAAGGGAACAAGGAACAGTAGGAGAAATATTAGGGTATAAATGGTGCCAGAAGAAAAAAAAAAATTAGGTCCGCCCACCAGAGAAACGGGCGGGAGCAGTGGACTCTCCTCCCATAGATGGAAATTAAATTATCAGGTAAGCATAATTTAGGTTTTCCATCTTAATGGGAGGAGAGTCCACTGCTTCATTCATTACTTGTGGGAACAAATACCCAAGCTCTAGAGGACACTGAATGAACAAAACGGGATGGTAAAAGAAGGTGGCACCACAGCCTGCAGAACCTCTCTCCCAAAAACAGCTTCTGCCGAAGCAAAAACTTAAAATTTTTAAAATTTTGCAAAAGTATGTGAGGACCAGGTTGCCACCTTACAAATCTGCTCCACAGAGGCCTCGTTCTTAAAGGCCCAAGAGGAGGCCACAGCCCTAGTTGAGTGAGCCGTAATCCTCTGAGGAGGCTTATGTCCCGCTGTCTCATAGACCAAACGGATAACGCTCCTCAACCAAAAAGACAGTGAAGTGGAAGAGGCCCTCTGTCCCCTACGCTTCCTTGAATACACGACAAATAAGGATGAAGTCAGTCTGAATTCCTTTGTGGCCTGAAGAGAAAAAACGTAAAGGCTCAAAAACTACATCCAAGTTATGAAGTAACCTTTCCTTAGATGAAGAATGGTTAGGACACAAGGAAGGAACTACTATCTCCTGGTCGATGTTACGATCTGACACCACCTTGGGGAAAAAAAAAAAAAAAAACACAACCCAGTGTGAAGCACAGCCTTATCAGCATGAAAAACCAAGTAAGGGGGCTCCCATTGCAAGGTCGCCAACTCACTCTACGAGCCGAAGCAAATCGCCAGTAGAAAAAGAACTTTCCAGGAAAGAATGTCAAGCGCATGCATAGGCTCAAAAGGAGCCCTCTGCAAAACCTTAAGAACCAAAATTACTATCCAAGGAGGAGGAGAAGTTCTAAATACCGGTCTGATTCCAGTCAAAGCCTGAACAAAGGACTGAAAATCAGGAAGCTCCGCTAGCTTCTTGTGTAACAGAACCGATAAGACCAAAATCTGTCCTTTAAAGGAACTGGCGGCAAGACCCTTATCCAAACCATCTCAGAGAAAAGCCAGAGTCCTGGATACCCTAACCTTGTGCCAAGGATATCCACGTTCATCACACCAGGATAAATAGGTCCTCCACACCTTATGATAGATAATATGAGTGACCGATTTCCTGGCCTGAATGAGAGTATCAATCACTCTTTCCGAGAACCCTCTCTTGGCCAAGACTAGGCGCTCATTCTCCACGCAGTCAGCCTCAAAGAATCGAGATTTTGGTGAAGAAAGGGACCCTGAACCAGCAGATCTTTGCGACAGGGTAACCTCCATGGAGGAGACAACGACATTCCCACCAGGTCCGCAAACCACGTCCTCCGAGCAATCATAATGGATGAAGCTTGCTCCGGTTTGATTGCGTGCCACGACTCGAGGGAGAAGTGGCAATGAGGGAAATATGTAAATTAGGTTGAACTCCCAAGGTACCGCTAAGGCATCTATCAAGCTCTGCCTGGGGATCCCTGGACCGCGACCCATATCTGGGTAGCTTGAAGTTGAGTATGGACGCCATGAGATCTCCGGCGTCCCCCATCTGTTGCAGATCTCCGCAAACACCATGGGATGGAGAGCCGATTCCCCCGGATGAAACGACTGTCTGCTGAGGAAGTCCGCTTCCCAGTTGTCCACACCCAGAATGTGGATCGCTGAGAGCGAGCAGTTGTGGGTCTCTGCCCCTTCCAGAATCTGAGACACCTCTCTCATAGCTAGGGAGCTTCTCATACCTCCCTGATGAATTATGTACGCCACCAAGATAATGTTCGACTGGAATCTGATAAAATGGGACAAACCCAATAGGGGCCAAGATCTCAGAGCGAGGAATATTGCTTGCAGCTCTAAGATATTTATCAGGAGGGTCGACTCCTCTCGAGTCCATCTGCCCTGTACCATTCTGGCACACCAAACAGCTCCCCATCCTGATAGACACACATCCGTGGTCACAATCTCCCAGAATGGTCTCAAAAAGGATGTCCCTTGGGACAGCTGTACCGGGTGGACACACCAAGAGAGGGATTCCCTTGCTCGATTGTCCAGAGATCTGTTAGGAGAGATCCGAGTGATCGCCGTTCCATTGTCTCAACATGCATAACTGCAGAGGTCTTAGATGGAAGCTGGCGAAAGGAATGATAGCTATGGTGGAAACCATGAGTTCGATCACCTCAATACACCTGGCCGGACACAGGTGGCCTTGAGGAGGTCTGAATGGCAAGACAGCTGGACGCGATCTTGGAACGTGTCTGATCTGACAGGAATATTTTCATAGCTATGGAATCTATGATCGTGCCCAGGAACTCCACCCTGTTGCTGGGAACCAAGAGAACTCTTTCCCTCGTTTATCTTCCATCCGTGGGATGGAAGGAGAAGAAAAAAAAAAAAAAAAAAAAAAAAAAAAAAAAAAAAAGTCTGCGTGGTCCTCCACGAGAGCCTGAACCAGGATATCTCCAGATAAGGAGCAACCGCAATACCTCCGGCTCTCGCTACCGCGAACAGCGCCCCAGAACCTTCGTAAAGACTCTTGGGGCAGTCACCAGAACCAACGGCAGAGCCACAAACTGGAAGTGTTGGTCCAGAAAAGCGAATCTTAGGAACCTGAAGTGGTCCTTGTGGATTGGCACGTGAAGGTAAGCATCCTTCAAGTTTATTGTCATAAATTGCCCCTCTTGAATTAGGGGCAGAATCGATCTGATAGTCTCCATTTTGAACGATGGAACTGACCAACTTGTTTAGGCACTTTAGGGCCAGAATCGGGCGGAACGTGCCTTCTTTGGGACCACGAAAAGGTTTGAATAGAACCCTAGTCCCCTTTCTACTGGAGGTACTGGAACTATTACTCAGAGAGAGGAGAGATCTCTAATGCAACCTAGGAAGGCATCTCTCTCCTCTGGTCTTGAGGATATTTTTGACAGTTGGAATCTTCCCCTGGGCAGATGAGTCTTGAACCCTATCTTGTAACCCTGGGAGATAAACTCCAGAACCCAAGGATCCTGTACGTCTCGCCTCCAAGCCTCTGCCCCCTACGCGATCCAGAGACGGATCAGGGGCCGCCCTTCATGCGGATTTGGTCTCGGCGGGCTTCTTGCTCTGTTTGGATTTGTTCCAGGATTGAGCTGGCTTCCAAGATCCCTTGGACTGCTCGGTCTTTGCAGCAGGCTGCTGGCGTTGAGACTTGTATGAACGAAAGGGACGAAAAGTAGAGCCCTTTGGCTTATTCTTCTTATCCTGCGGAAGGAAAGCCCCCTTGCCTCCTGTGACCGTGGATATGATAGAGTCTAGCCCTTAACCCTGAAAAGGAAGGGATATTAATCTAGACTTGGAAGTCATGTCCGCAGACTACGACTTCAACCACATAGCCCTGGGGGCTAGAAACGAGAAACCTGATGTCTTGGCATTCAGTCGAATAACCTGCATATTAGCATCACAGATGACCATAGCCGACAGTTCGCCACACCAGTAGGTAGCCGTTCCCGCAATCGCTGCTGCCAGTTGAAAAACGAACCCTGTGAGTTGAAATATCTTCCTCAACATGGATTCTAATTTCTTATCCATGGGCTCCTTGGACGAGCTCTCCTCGAGGAGAATAGTTGTCCGCTTCGCGAGCGTGGAGATAGCCCCATCCAGCTTAGGAATGGCCCCCCATAGCTCAAGCTGAGAGTCTGGGACGGGGAACAGTTTTTTAAAAGGGAGAAAAGGACGAGCCAAGTTTTTCCCACTCATTCTTAATAATAGTAGCCATCTTCACGGGAACTGGGAAGGTCTGAGGTACCACCCTGTCCTCGTAAACCCTATCTAGCTTAGGGATTGAAGGTTCTTCCGGAAGTTTCGGCTCTGGAACCTCCAACGTAGCAAGCATTTCTTTCAGTAAAAAGCGCAAATGCTCCATCTTAAATTTAAAATCTGGCTCTTCCGCTAATCGAGGTCTAGAAGACGCTGATTCCGTCCGAGAGAGAGCATCCTCCGAAGAGTTGGAGGCGTCATCAGCCGATAATCTATCAGAGACATCTAGTGGAGTAGATGACCCCTGGGACGGGAGGCTGTGCCTTTCCCTTCGCAGGGAGAGGTAAGGCATTGAAGGCCGCAGAAACAGCCGTTTGTAGCTGGGCAGCGAAATCTGGCAGCCAAGAGACCCCTCGCTCCCACAGGAGGATCAGTTGGGTCCTGGGGAGCTGCATGTGTGATCGGAGATGAATGTAGAGAACGCAGCTCGCAAAACGGAGAACCCTCAGATCAACCTGTACCTCCTCGAAATAAACACAGGTATTAGATTTAATTAAATAATTAAAGAGGGGGTATCCCCCAACATATCAGAGTCCTCCATGGCTTGCGCCTTTAATTACAGACTAGATAGAATAAATGGCACCTTTATACACCAATGGCCAGGGCACTCACCACCTCCTATGACCCGGACCACAGAGAAACCGTTAGGTCCCCATGTAATTGCTGATCAGGAAAGAGTAAGTTGAAGAGGCCACACCCGGTCAGAGTGCCATGCAGGACAGCCCCTGCACTGTAGAGAAAACGCGCCAAAGAAGTCCGCGCTGATCTACACCTGACTGTTCATCCATGCTCTCACTGAGAGTCTGATAGAGCATAAGCCACGTCCTTGCACTCAGTAGTAGGATAGGTCTGGGTGGAAAAACAAGACGCCACATCTTGCTTTAAAATTAAAGCTTCTTTATTGTTAAATCACATAAAAGGAAAATCTTTCCGTCAGGAGATTTAGGTCAATGAGAGGCTGATAGGACTACTTAAAACTCCAGTCCCATTTCAAAGAGTACTACCCTCCATAAGAGACTGCTCCGAATCTTCCGAAACTTCTCTGCCAACCTCCTGTGATGAAAGGCAAAGAATGACTGGGGGATGAGGGGAGACATTTAAACCTTTGACTGGGGTGTCTTTGCCTCCTCCTGGTGGCCAGGTTCTTAATTCTTACAAGTAATGAATGAGGCAGTGGACTCTCCTCCCATTAATATGGAAATATCATCATAAGAGAGACATCTGTCGGTGCCATACAAACTGAATAAAATGCAATGGTGTAAACCAGCATGCATGCATACCTGCAGGCTCCACACTCAAAGGTTCCATTACCGAAATGACAATTCTCACTATTGGGAAATCCCTCGCCCTGGCAGTCACATTCACAGATAAACTTTAAAAGAATTTCTACTTCTTCGTTGAAACCCAATGGCTTGATTTTGATAGATTCACTCTGACCTTTTTTGGGGCACTTATGAGCAGTCACACTTATCTCAAATTCCACCTGCAAGAGACCAACCCTTTAGTTAACAATGAATTAAACGGCATTTGCGTCATTTTAGTATGTATAGCACATATATATGTAAGCAAGTGAGAAATGCATACAAAAAAAACCTAAAAAACTGCATTTAAACTTGAGTAAAATTTTCAGGGACCTAAAGACTAGAGTATAGTTATCTAATCTCCTCCGCTTTATGTTAACTCTTACACTGAGCCGCAGTGTTATGATTTAGAATACTACAGGATGCTCCCTCTCTCTATGAGCAGTGTAAGACTTAAATTACAGAAATTGAGGGGAAACTTAAAAAAAGTACATTGAAGATTACTTTTTGAAACACATTCAATATATGGAGAACATTTTAAGCGTAATTTTCCCTTAAAAAAAACTCTCAACAACTCAGACAACCACATTATGTAACAGAACATTGCCTACATTTTAAAGTATATTGCACCTGTTCATAAATAAGTCAGGAGCTTAAAGAAATCCAGAATTTTCTTGAAACGAACAATAAGAAATTGAATGCTGATGCTAGAATTATTACTTTTTGCTGTGTGCTAACACAGTTCACGAAAATATTCACGTTTCTAATTAAATAAAATAGAAAACACACCTGATCTCCAAGCGATATGTTAGAACATTTCCTTCCATTCTCTCCAGTACCTATTACTCCATCTTTACAGAATGATTTATAGTTGATTGTTATACCCTCTGGCAATTTGCTGTTTTCCAAAAGCAGCTCTGAAGAAAGAGACTAGAAAAAAATAATTGGAAAATCAATTTTGGGAATTTTTTCATTTAATGGCATCTGAAAATGTTATATGGTTCTGAACTCAAACTGTAAATTGCCAACAGATTCCATAGCACTATAAACATAGGTATGATATGCAAAGTTATCATGTACAACAAGCAAAAGGGTAGAGGGCACTGCCAATAGTTGCCAGCTGATGTAGACCACCTTAGATGAAGGTGATCTACAGGACCGCTGGGCTTGTAGGCTTACATGTTGCTAATAATAGGGTTAAATCAGAAGATCCTTCTGTTAAGCGAAGACACAACTTTTGGAGAGAGAAAAAAACAAATCTATTTAAGATTAAGGTTTCCATTAAGAGAAATACTTACATTATAGGAGTCAATAATCAACTGAATAACATTACTGGAATTGGCGGACAGGGTTCCCACTGCAGATTTTGGTATTAAATTTTTTAGTTCCTATAAAAATAAAAACATAAAAACTTACAATTGTTTACTCACCATTAGTACAATGAAGATTTAAATATGCTTTTCCCCCACTATCTCCAAACATCACTTTCATTCTATTTTTACTCAATCTACTGACAAATCTGCATTTACCGCTCTGCGGCGTCTTTGACAGACCCCTTTTCTGCATATAACATTTTTCTGTAGTACTTTTATCTACTGTACTTTACAAGTTCTTATAAACGATTCTACCCTAAATGGAAGTAGAAGAGCACAGAGGATGCCACATATTGAAAATGTCTGCTAAGTAAATATAAATACATAAAAAGCCCGTCTGGGCAGAAAACATAATTTATGTAAGAACTTACCTGATAAATTAATTTCTTTCATATTAGCAAGAGTCCATGAGCTAGTGACGTATGGGATATACATTCCTACCAGGAGGGGCAAAGTTTCCCAAACCTCAAAATGCCTATAAATACACCCCTCACCACACCCACAAATCAGTTTAACGAATAGCCAAGAAGTGGGGTGATAAGAAAAAAGTGCGAAAGCATAAAAAATAAGGAATTGGAATAATTGTGCTTTATACAAAAAAATCATAACCACCACAAAAAAGGGTGGGCCTCATGGACTCTTGATAATATGAAAGAAATGAATTTATCAGGTAAGTTCTTACATAAATTATGTTTTCTTTCATGTAATTAGCAAGAGTCCATGAGCTAGTGACGTATGGGATAATGACTACCCAAGATGTGGATCTTTCCACGCAAGAGTCACTAGAGAAGGAGGGATAAAATAAAGACAGCCAATTCCTGCTGAAAATAATCCACACCCAAAATAAAGTTTAAATGAAAACATAAGCAGAAGATTCAAACTGAAACAGCTGCCTGAAGTACTTTTCTACCAAAAACTGCTTCAGAAGAAGAAAACACATCAAAATGGTAGAATTTAGTAAAAGTATGCAAAGAAGACCAAGTTGCTGCTTTGCAAATCTGATCAACCGAAGCTTCATTCCTAAACGCCCAGGAAGTAGAAACTGACCTAGTAGAATGAGCTGTAATCCTCTGAGGCAGAGTTTTACCCGACTCAACATAGGCATGATGAATTAAAGATTTCAACCAAGATGCCAAAGAAATGGCAGAAGCTTTCTGGCCTTTTCTAGAACCGGAAAAGATGACAAAAAGACTAGAAGTCTTTCGGAAATTTCTCCTTAGAATTCTTAGGATTAGGGCATAATGAAGGAACTACAATTTCTCTACTAATGTTGTTGGAATTCACAACCTTAGGTAAAAATTCAAAAGAAGTTCGCAACACTGCCTTATCCTGATGAAAAATCAGAAAAGGAGACTCACAAGAAAGAGCAGACAATTCAGAGACTCTTCTGGCAGAAGAGATGGCCAAAAGGAACAAAACTTTCCAAGAAAGTAATTTAATGTCCAATGAATGCATAGGTTCAAACGGAGGAGCTTGAAGAGCCCCCAGAACCAAATTCAAACTCCAAGGAGGAGAAATTGACTTAATGACAGGTTTTATACGAACCAAGGCTTGTACAAAACAATGAATATCAGGAAGATTAGCAATCTTTCTGTGAAAAAGAACAGAAAGAGCAGAGATTTGACCTTTCAAGGAACTTGCGGACAAACCTTTATCTAAACCATCCTGAAGAAACTGTAAAATTCTCGGAATTCTAAAAGAATGCCAGGAAAAATGATGAGAAAGACACCAAGAAATATAAGTCTTCCAGACTCTATAATATATCTCTCTAGATACAGATTTACGAGCCTGTAACATAGTATTAATCACAGAGTCAGAGAAACCTCTTTGACCAAGAATCAAGCGTTCAATCTCCATACCTTTAAATTTAAGGATTTGAGATCCTGATGGAAAAAAGGACCTTGCGACAGAAGGTCTGGTCTTAACGGAAGAGTCCACGGTTGGCAAGAGGCCATCCGGACAAGATCTGCATACCAAAACCTGTGAGGCCATGCTGGAGCTACCAGCAGAACAAACTAGCATTCCTTCAGAATCTTGGAGATTACTCTTGGAAGAAGAACTAGAGGCGGAAAGATATAGGCAGGATGATACTTCCAAGGAAGAGATAATGCATCCACTGCCTCCGCCTGAGGATCCCGGGATCTGGACAGATACCTGGGAAGTTTCTTGTTTAGATGAGAAGCCATCAGATCTATTTCTGGAAGTTCCCACATTTGAACAATCTGAAGAAATACCTCTGGGTTAAGAGACCATTCGCCCGGATGCAACGTTTGACGACTGAGATACTCCGCTTCCCAATTGTCTATTCCTGGAATATGAACCGCAGAGATTAGACAGGAGCTGGATTCCGCCCAAACCAGAATTCGAGATACTTCTTTCATAGCCAGAGGACTGTGAGTCCCTCCTTGATGATTGATGTATGCCACAGTTGTGACATTGTCTGTCTGAAAACAAATGAACGATTCTCTCTTCAGAAGAGGCCAAGACTGAAGAGCTCTGAAAATTGCACGGAGTTCAAAAATATTTATCGGTAATCTCACCTCCTGAGATTCCCAAACCCCTTGTGCTGTCAGAGACCCCCACACAGCTCCCCAACCTGTAAGACTTGCATCTGTTGAAATTACAGTCCAGGTCGGAAGAACAAAAGAAGCCCCCTGAACTAAACAATGGTGATCTGTCCACCACGTCAGAGAGTGTCGTACAATCGGTTTTAAAGATATTAATTGAGATATATTTGTGTAATCCCTGCACCATTGGTTCAGCATACAGAGCTGAAGAGGTCGCATGTGAAAACGAGCAAAGGGGATCGCGTCCGATGCAGCAGTCATAAGACCTAGAATTTCCATGCATAAGGCTACCGAAGGGAATGATTGTGACTGAAGGTTTCGACAAGCTGAAATCAATTTTAGACGTCTCTTGTCTGTCAAAGACAGAGTCATGGACACTGAATCTATCTGGAAACCCAAAAAGGTTACCCTTGTCTGAGGAATCAATGAACTTTTTAGTGAATTGATCCTCCAACCATGATTTTGAAGAAACAACAAAAGTCGATTCGTATGAAATTCTGCTAAATGTGAAGACTGAGCAAGTACCAAGATATCGTCCAAATAAGGAAATACCACAATACCCTGTTCTCTGATTACAGATAGAAGGGCACCGAGAACCTTTGTAAAAATTCTTGGAGCTGTTGCTAGGCCAAACGGCAGAGCCACAAACTGGTAATGCTTGTCTAGGAAAGAGAATCTCAGAAACCGATAGTGAGCTGGATGAATCAGAATATGCAGATATGCATCCTGTAAATCTATTGTGGACATATAATGCCCTTGCTGAACAAAAGGCAGGATAGTCCTTACAGTTACCATTTTGAATGTTGGTATCCTTACATAACGATTCAATATTTTTAGATCCAGAACTGGTCTGAAGGAATTCTCCTTCTTTGGTACAATGAAGAGATTCGAATAAAACCCCAGCCCCTGTTCCAGAACTGGAACTGGCATAATTACTCCAGCCAACTCTAGATCTGAAACACATTTCAGAAATGCTTGAGCCTTCGCTGGGTTTACTGGGACATGGGAAAGAAAGAATCTCCTTGCAGGAGGTTTTATCTTGAAACCAATTCTGTACCCTTCTGAAATAATGTTCTGAATCCAAAGATTGTGAACAGAATTGATCCAAATTTCTTTGAAAAAAACGTAATCTGCCCCCTACCAGCTGAGCTGGAATGAGGGCCGCACCTTCATGTGGACTTAGAAGCTGGCTTTGCTTTTCTAGAAGGCTTGGATTTATTCCAGACTGGAGATGGTTTCCAAACTGAAACTGCTCCTGAGGATGAAGGATCAGGCTTTTGTTCTTTGTTGAAACGAAAGGAACGAAAACGATTATTAGCCCTGTTTTTACCCTTAGATTTTTTATCCTGTGGTAAAAAAGTTCCTTTCCCACCAGTAACAGTTGAGATAATAGAATCCAACTGAGAACCAAATAATTTGTTACCCTGGAAAGAAAGGGAAAGTAGAGTCGATTTAGAAGACATATCAGCATTCCAAGTTTTAAGCCATAAAGCTCTTCTAGCTAAAATAGCTAGAGACATAAACCTGACATCAACTCTGATAATATCAAAAATGGCATCACAGATAAAATTATTAGCATGTTGAAGAAGAATAATAATATTATGAGAATCATGATCTGTTACTTGTTGCGCTAAAGTTTCCAACCAAAAAGTTGAAGCTGCAGCAACATCCGCCAAAGATATAGCAGGTCTAAGAAGATTACCTGAACACAAATAAGCAATTTTCCTATCTAAAGGATCCTTAAAGGAAGTACCATCTGCCGTAGGAATAGTAGTACGTTTAGCAAGGGTAGAGATAGCCCCATCAACTTTAGGGATTTTGTCCCAAAACTCTAATCTGTCAGACGGCACAGGATATAATTGCTTAAAACGTTTCGGAGTAAATGAATTACCCAAATTATTCCATTCCCTGGAAATTACTTCAGAAATAGCACCAGGAACAGGAAAAACTTCTGGAATAACTACAGGAGATTTAAAGACCTTGTCTAAACGTTTAGATTTAGTATCAAGAGGACCAGAATCCTCAATTTCTAATGCAATTAGGACTTCTTTAAGTAAAGAACGAATAAATTCCATTTTAAATAAATATGAAGATTTATCAGCATCAACCTCTGAAACAGAATCCTCTGAACCAGAAGAATCATTAGAATCAGAATGATGATGTTCATTTAAAAATTCATCTGGATAAAGAGAAGTTTTAAAAGACTTTTTATGTTTACTAGAAGGAGGAATAACAGACATAGCCTTCTTAATAGATTCAGAAACAAAATCTCTTATGTTATCAGGAACACTCTGAACATTAGATGTTGATGGAACTGCAACAGGTAATGGTATTTTACTAAATGAAATATTTTCTGCATTAACAAGTTTGTCATGACATTTAATACAAACAACAGCTGGAGGAACAGCTACCAAAAGTTTACAGCAGATACACTTAGCTTTGGTAGTTCCAGCACCAGGCAGCGATTTTCCTGAAGTATCTTCTGGCTCAGATGCAACATGAGACATCTTGCAATATGTAAGAGAAAAAACAACATATAAAGCAAAATTGATCAAATTCCTTAAATGACAGTTTCAGGAATGGGAAAAAATGCCAAAGAACAAGCTTCTAGCAACCAGAAGCAATGAAAAAATGAGACTTAAATAATGTGGAGACAAAAGCGACGCCCATATTTTTTTAGCGCCAAATAAGACGCCCACATTATTTGGCGCCTAAATGCTTTTGGCGCCAAAAATGACGCCACATCCGGAACGCCGACATTTTTGGCGCAAAAAAACGTCAAAAAATGACGCAACTTCCGGCGACACGTATGATGCCGGAAACAGAAAAGATTTTTTGCGCCAAGAATGACGCAATAAAATGAAGCATTTTCAGCCCCCGCGAGCCTAACAGCCCACAGGGAAAAAGTCAAATTTTTTAAGGTAAGAAAAAATGATTGATTCAAATGCATCATCCCAAATATGAAACTGACTGTCTGAAAATAAGGAATGTTGAACATCCTGAGTCAAGGCAAATAAATGTTTGAATACATATATTTAGAACTTTATATAAAAAAAGCGCCCAACCATAGCTTAGAGTGTCACAGAAAATAAGACTTACTTACCCCAGGACACTCGTCTACATGTTGTAGAATGCCAAACCAGTACTGAAACGAAAATCAGCAGAGGTAATGGTATATATATATAAGAGTATATCGTCGATCTGAAAAGGGAGGTAAGAGATGAATCTCTACGACCGATAACAGAGAACCTATGAAATAGACCCCGTAGAAGGAGATCATTGCATTCAAATAGGCAATACTCTCCTCACATCCCTCTGACATTCACTGCACGCTGAGAGGAAAACCGGGCTCCAACCTGTTGCGGAGCGCATATCAACGTAGAATCTAGCACAAACTTACTTCACCACCTCCATAGGAGGCAAAGTTTGTAAAACTCATTTGTGGGTGTGGCGAGGGGTGTATTTATAGGCATTTTGAGGTTTGGGAAACTTTGCCCCTCCTGGTAGGAATGTATATCCCATACGTCACTAGCTCATGGACTCTTGCTAATTACATGAAAGAAATATTGTTATCAGTATGGAGGAGCATAGAAAATAAAAGGGACACTATACTCAAATGCTTATCCATATGAAACAGCATCTAAAGAGGTTTTCTTTTTTTACTTCCTTGATAAGAATAGAACGTAAAAGCGAACGTGAAGTAAAACTAATATAGCAGAAGTATGTTTTAGTAGGAAGTGCACAACTTTTACATTAGTTTTATTTTAAACAGCGTTAACTCCATATTTTTGTCAGGCAAAAATATTTGAATGTTGAATTGTTTCCTTTTCATTTGGAAAAAAACTGTTTACAAGTTTACCTTGATGCCTTACCAAAAACAATGACAGTACCTTGTAAACTGGTTGAAATTCCTCAGTGATGGCAAAGATGGTTTGTATGTTGTTTTCACTTAGTTTTTGCACTAAATGAGCAATTGAGGGATAGTCCTGAGGGAAAAAAAAACAACTTTGTAAAATCGCATGTATCAATTACAAAAAAAAAAAAAAAAAAAAAAAAAAAATATCAATATTTTTTTTTATTATCATTCCAATTTTAAATCAGCGATCACTTAAATTTATTGACCAATCATTAATCCAAAGCCTAATCTTGTTCAAAATGTAAATGAAACAGCTAATTTAACAATCTTCTACTACAATTTTAAGATAACGAACAAAATCAAAATTACATCTTTTTTTATAGAAAGTGTTGGGTTAAAAAAAAAAGAGAAATCCAGAATAGCAAAAAAAAAAAAAAAAAAAAGGAGTAAATAAGAGATTAACAGAGAAAACAGAGCCCAAGATCATTTGACACTTGGAAGAGGGGTTGAGAACAAAGAAAATATGGTTTTTAGATTACTAACAAAACTTGCAGGCAATAAAAGACAGGAAACATTTAACAGTTTTACAGCCGAGAAACTGCAAAAGAAATAAAATATCTTTAGCGAGAAGGGCAATAAAACATTTAGCCATTAGGCACATAATGCGAATACCTTGTTGATTGGGGAAGAGAATCAAATCAATTAAATGAGATGGGCATTAATTGCTTGTGTAAAAAGGTTGGACTTTAGTATTCGGAACTGTGTGAAAGGGATGGTAAACTTACTTTATAAACTCGTCTCTATATTTCATTATTGTATAAAATAAGTATGCTGGCACCTTTGATTTCTCTCTAACTCACTGTCAACTATTTTATTTTTCAAGTCTACTCCGGCTGTGTGTCAATCTTCTAACACAACCTATTCACATAAGTTTTTTTTTTTCCCACTCGCATTTTTAATATTCAATCGGAAATCTGTCCAACTGGCTCGCTTTAGTCTATGCGATTTCCTATTGTACATGTGTGTAGTTGAGCAACATTAATTGAAGACAGATCACAGTTTCATACTTTGTGCACATTTACAATTAGAGACGTGCATGCGTACTACCTATCACAAATCGAGTGACTGACATAACTCAACTTTGTGAAACAGTAAATTCTCTGCACGGATCTACTAGTAAACAGTGTATATAGTTATTCAATGTTTAGTGTAATTACTGGGCGTGAGAAATTTGCGCATGAGCATTGGTATGCTAATTATCGGGAGCGCACAATTACGTTGACGTATGCAGGGGCGGTATGGATATGGACGTCACTTGCTGGAACGAAGAATTACAAAGTAGGTGGAGTGAAAGTATGAAAAAAAAAAAGTCAGCTCGGTAAGTTATAATATAATTATAAAGTTATACTTGAGACTAAAAAAAAATATTTTTGGGGCGGTTGTACTATATATACTACTATTTTATTGAATCAATATACGAGATTACATATTGTTTACCATCACTTGAAGTAGTAGAGACATGTGAGAATGACAGACTTACATAATAGTGGCTCATTGTGTACATGTTTTCATGGAGGTGACATTTTCCATCATTTGGCAAAACAATTCCTCCTAATTTACCATCGCCAGCAAAATGAAATCCAGCATCAGTGGAAAACACTAACAAACGGGTGACATTTCTCCACCCTATTTGTTCCTAAAATAAAATGTTAAAACAATGTTACTAAAATCAAACAGTTTAGCTATTCTAAATATCAGCAAAGACTGCTAAAATAACAAACAAAAAAAATATTTCACTTGATTATCAATTTATCAACAATCAAATCTAATACAAAAAGCATAATTAGATCAGTAGAATTTAAAGACATACTTTGCAATTAAAGGGATATGAAACTTAAAAAAAATATTAATCTCTTTTCAAACATCATAAAATATAAAACTTATTTGCAAATATAAACTATTAAAGCTTTTTTCCATTTGCTTGTAATTTGCATTTATCTTTTCATCTCTGAGCTCTGTTTTGAGGCGCGTCACTAAGCAAGCGCTGGATGCCGAGCGTTCATGTGGTTACGATGACGTCAGAGGGGAGTGGCACAATAGTGATGAAGTATTCAGAGCGATCGGGGTGGAGAAGCAGCACCATCAATAGCTATCGAAAAGTACCCAAACTACCCATAGACTAATGAACATGTTATGATAAACGTAGTCTTCTCCAAAATTGTTATTTTTTAAGAAAATAGATAATCACTTTATTACCCATTGCCCAATTTTGCACAGCCAACATGGTTATATTAATACACTTTTTACTTCTGTGATTACCTTATATCTAAGCCTCTTGACAGCCCCCTTATCACATGGCTATTTATTTATTATCTATTGACTTGCATTTTAGCCAATCAGTGCTGTGTCCTACACAACTCCATGGGAATAAGCACAATGTTAGCTATATGACACACATGAATTAGTCTTCTGTTGTTAAAAACAATTTTAAAAAAAAAAAAAGCATGTGATAAGAGGCTGTCTGTAGTAGATTAGAAAATAGGCAGAATATTAGAGGTTTAAATGTTAAAAACAAAATTTATGCTTACCTGATAAATTTCTTACCGGGCATGGAGAGTCCACGACAGCATTCCAATTACTAGTGGGCTATTCAACTCCTGGCCAGCAGGACTCGGCAAAAATGACCCCAGCAAAGCTGTTAAGAGTAACTACCCTTACCCATAATCCCCAGTCATTCAGCCAAAGGAAAATAGAAAAAGAAGAAACAGAAGGGTATGGCATGGAGAGTCCACAACGTCATTCCAATTACTAGTGGGAACCAATACCCAAGCTAGAGGACACAAAATGAATAGGGAGAACAAGGCAGGAGGACCTAAACAGAAGGCACCACCAGGAGAAGGCACCACCAGGAGGAGGGAGGTATTTATGCTATATCTTATGGTAAATCCTGCGAGTAACAGGCTTACTAGCCTCAAGCATAGTATCAATGACCGCTTCCAAAAAACCACGTCTAGACAGGACTAGACGTTCAAACTACAAGCAGTCGGCTTCAGAGAATCTAGATTTGGATGGAGGAATGGACCCTGAATTAGAAGGTCCTTCCTCAGGAGGTAACCTCCAAGGTGGAAGAGATTACATCTTCACCAGATCCGCAAACCAGATCCTGCGAGGCCAAGCAGGAGCTACTAGAATCACAGACTCTCTCTCCTGCTTGATACGAGCAATGATTCATGAAAGGAGAGCAAACTGAGAAAACCGATATGCTAGAGCGAAATCCCAAGGAACCGCCAGGGCATCTATCAGAGCGGCCTGAGGATCTCTTGACCTTGAGCCATAACCTTGGAAGATTGGCATTTTGACGAGACGCTATCAGATCCAACTACGGAACCCCCCACCCTAGAGTTATCCTTGAGAACACCTCAGGATGGAGAGCCCACTCTCCGGGATGAAAAAAGTCTGTCTGCTCAGAAAATTCACCTCCCAATTGTCCACTCCTAGAATGTGAATGGCAGATAGGAGCTTCCGCCCACTGCAGAATGCAAGTCATCTCCTTCATGGCCAAGGAACTCAGAGTTCCTCCCTGGTGGTTGATGTAAGCCACTGAGGTGATGTTGTCCGACTGGAATCTGATAAACCGGCTAAAGATAATCGAGGCCAAGCTGTCAAGGCATTAAAGATTGCTCTCAACTCCAAGATGTTTATGGGAAGAGAAGATTCTTCACGAGACCACAGGCCTTGAGCTGTTAGAGAATCCCAAACAGCTCCCCAGCCTAACAGGCTGGCATCCGTAGTCACAATTACCTAGGAAGTTCTCAGGAAGCAAGTCCCGAGACAGATGTTCCTGTGAAATCCACCACGAAAGAGTCCCTCGTTAGTGGTTCCAGAATTTTCCTGTGCAATAAATCCGAATACTCTCAGTTCCATTGACTGAGCACGCAAAGCTGCAGCATTCGTACATGGAACCGAGCAAAAGGAATGGTGTCCATGGAAGCCACCATCAGACCAATCCCCTCTATGCATTGAGCCACTGATGGACAAAAGGCAGACTGGAGAGAACCCCCCCCCAAAAAAAAACCATGCCAGATGAAACAGCTAGTCAGCTCAGAAACTCTATTTCATTGTGTAAACTGGAATGCAAGTACCCATTTTGTCCATTTTCTTGGGATCATTCTGTTAAAAGTTTAAAACCCCTAAGTCTCCATAGATCAAATGCAATTAAAATGCCTGTTCACTGCCATACCTATCCTTCATAAGGATATTTGTTCCACATTTAAGAGCAGATAGGGCACTTAACCCCTTCAGTGCCAGCCTCCTGTCAGCTTTTTACAGTTATACTGCATCAGTTTCAAGTGATTTAGCATATGAGTATTATGTCCATTTTAACAGCTTTGCTGTGGTGCTCTTTGCCGCCTCCTGCTGGCCAGGAGTGATATTCCCAACAGTAATTGATTCGTGGACTCACCGTGTCTTAAGAAAGAAAGAAAAACCGACACCTAAAAAAAACCCAACAAGAAAAAACTAAGTACAACACAAATAGCCTCACGAAAAAAACTTTGCTCGGATATAGCGGAAGGTCACGTGAGTGGTCGAAATGGAAACTGTGCCACAAGTAAGCGCAGCCTAATAAAGTCTCTTTTAGCCCCTAACCCACTAGAAGTTAAGCTAAGGAAAATAAAGATAAACACCCTCAGGTCCTCAACACAAACCCCGTTGCCAAGTTTGGTCTCTCATACAGTCTCTCATATATAGCATGCCTGTAAAGTGTCAGAATGGCTGCCCACATATGCAACCTTAACAATAAGGATAACCAAGTCCCAAAAGTAATCCATATGAGGGATAACCTCAAAAGTGCTGTACTTCCGTACCTAGAAGGCAAAAGCACTTACCTGGATCCAGCTGCAGGGCAGATAACAGCTCCTTAGGTGTGACCGGTAGTCCACTCCCTTTCAGGGACCTGTAGTAAAAGAAAGAACAGAGTAACCAACCCTGGCTTTCTACCACAATCCTTGCTTGCAAGGAAAAGTACCCATTAAAAGGATTAAATATCTTCAGACATCGACTTTGCACGTCCTCCACTGACAAAGGCAAATAGATTGACTGGGAATTATGGGTAAGGGAAGTTACACTTAACAGCTTTGCTGGGGTGCCAAGAGTTGAATATCCCACTAGTAATTTGAATGACGTTGTGGACTCTCCATGCCATAGGAAAGAAAAGTATATTAGTATAACAATGTTGGTTGTGTAAACATGGGGAATTTGTAGTAAAAGGCGTTTTATCTATATTTGTCAACAAAAACAATTTTGGTGTAGACTGTCCCTTTAATAAATATATAAATTAAAGCCAATGCCAAGAGCAAATTTTCTCTACCCTAGACTAACTAGCAATTGTGTTGTAAATTTAAATTATTTATACAGTTATATGTTTGTCCTTTATGTTCTATCGTTTACCAATACATTTTTAATTTCAACTGTTATTCTAATTTTAGTAATTTCGTTAGAAAGTGATGTCCAATATAGTTAGATTGATATTTTTTATATCAAGTTTTAAATATAATTTAATTTTTCATACTAATGATTATTTGTACTTCAATAATGAAACTTTTAAATTATTGCAAATGCAAAACTTATCTTCCATTAATTGTGAAATTCTCAACATACATATCATTCACAAACACTAATAATAATAAATAATACATATATACACACACACACATATATATATATATTTATAGTGTGTGTGTGTATATATGAATTAAAAGATTGGTTATGGGCGCAAGAACAAGGCTTAGAACTTAGTTATTCAGTTTGTAGCAGCAAATCAAAAGTGATACAATGCAGAAAAAAAAAAAAAAAAAAAAAAAAAAACACCTCTTAAAATATGTATTATATAAGCATAAAAGTTGATACAACAAGTCCAGTGATAGTAGTCCCTGAAACAATCTAAAAAAGTTCCCACTTGAAAGAAATTCTTCTAAAAGACAAGCTCCAGGTAAATTGGTGTAACTATCATCCAGACTCTGTCCCAAGCTACAATGGTGCATACAAAATAGTTTTGATAGGCACATATAAGGTAGTTTAAATAATAATAATAATAATAAAAAAAAAAAAAAAAAAAATGTATACAATATTAATTACTACTACTTACTCCACAGACTGCAACCTGCATGATTGCATCAAATCCTCCTTCTGGAGAATCCAGGTTCCCAGATATTTGCTGTTTGCCGACAAGATCATTGAACAACTTTCCATCACTTGTGAGGTTCAGTACGTTTTTATAGCTGAATGGGCTAGTGCAATTTTGCTCAGTTGTACAAGGGTTGATAAGTTTAGCAGGAGTTGTACTAATGTAAGGCATTACTGTTTTTTCTACGAAAGATCCAAAACCTTTATTTTAAAAAAGAAAAAAATAAATCAGACATTTTTGAAAAAATAATCTGCACAGTCTTAGCAAAATCATTTTTCCAACAAGAAAAACATAATTTATGCTTACCTGATAAATTTATTTCTCTTGTAGTGTATCCAGTCCACGGATCATCCATTACTTGTGGGATATTCTCCTTCCCAACAGTAAGTTGTAAGAGGATCACCCACAGCAGAGCTGCTATATAGCTCCTCCCCTCACTGCCATATCCAGTCATTCGACCGAAACAAGACGAGAAAGGAGAAACCATAGGGTGCAGTGGTAACTGTAGTTTAATTAAAATTTAGACCTGCCTTAAAAAAGGACAGGGCGGGCCGTGGACTGGATACACTACAAGAGAAATAAATTTATCAGGTAAGCATAAATTATGTTTTCTCTTGTTAAGTGTATCCAGTCCACGGATTATCCATTACTTGTGGGATACCAATACCAAAGCTAAAGTACACGGATGATGGGAGGGACAAGGCAGGAACCACTGCCTGTAGAACCTGTCTCCCAAAAACAGCCTCCGAAGAAGCAAAAGTGTCAAATTTGTAAAATTTTGAAAAGGTATGAAGCGAAGACCAAGTCGCAGCCTTGCAAATCTGTTCAACAGAGGCCTCATTTTTAAAGGCCCAGGTGGAAGCCACAGCTCTAGTAGAATGAGCTGTAATCCTTTCAGGGTGCTGCTGTCCAGCAGTCTCATAGGCTAAGCGTATTATGCTCCGAAGCCAAAAGGAGAGAGAGGTTGCTGAAGCTTTTTGACCTCTCCTCTGTCCAGAATAAACGACAAACAGGGCAGATGTTTGACGAAAATCTTTAGTAGCCTGTAAGTAAAACTACAAGGCACGGACTACGTCCAGATTATGCAAAAGACGTTCCTTCTTTGAAGAAGGATTAGGACACAATGATGGAACAACAATCTCTTGATTGATATTCCTGTTAGAAACCACCTTAGGTAAAAACCCAGGTTTGGTACGCAGAACTACCTTGTCTGAATGAAAAATCAGATAAGGAGAATCACAATGTAAGGCAGATAACTCAGAGACTCTTCGAGCCGAGTAAATAGCCATCAAAAACAGAACTTTCCAAGATAAAAGTTTAATATCAATGGAATGAAGGAGTTCAAACGGAACTCCCTGAAGAACTTTAAGAACCAAGTTTAAGCTCCACGGGGGAGCAACAGTTTAAACACAGGCTTAATCCTAACCAAAGCCTGACAAAATGCCTGGACGTCTGGAACTTCTGCCAGACGCTTGTGCAAAAGAATAGACAGAGCAGAGATCTGTCCTTTTAAAGAACTAGCTGATAAGCCTTTGTCCAAACCCTTTTGGAGAAAGGACAATATCCTAGGAATCCTAACCTTACTCCACAAGTAACTCTTGGATTCACACCAATAAAGATATTTACGCCATATCTTATGGTAGATTTTCCTGGTGACAGGCTTCCGAGCCTGTATTAAGGTATCAATGACTGACTCGGAGAAGCCACGCCTTGATAGAATCAAGCGTTCAATCTCCATGCAGTCAGTCTCAGAGAAATTAGATTTGGATGATTGAAAGGACCTTGTATTAGAAGGTCCTGCCTCAGAGGCAGAGTCCATGGTGGAAGAGATGACATGTCCACTAGGTCTGCATACCAGGTCCTGCGTTGCCACGCAGGCGCTATCAGAATCACTGATGCTCTCTCCTGTTTGATTTTGGCAATCAGTCGAGGGAGCAGAGGAAACGGTGGAAACACATAGGCCAGGTTGAAGAACCAAGGAGCTGCTAGAGCATCTATCAGCGTTGCTCCCGGGTCCCTGGTCCCGGATCCGTAACAAGGAAGCTTGGCGTTCTGGTGAGACGCCATGAGATCCAGTTCTGGTTTGCCCCAACGATGGACCAGTTGAGCAAACACCTCCGGATGGAGTTCCCACTCCCCCGGATGAAAATCCGCCTCCCAGTTCTCTACGCCTGGGATGTGGATCGCTGACAGGTGGCAAGAGTGAGATTCTGCCCAGCGAATTATCTTTGAGACTTCTAACATCGCTAGGGAACTCCTGGTTCCCCCTTGATGGTTGATGTAAGCCACAGTCGTGATGTTGTCCGACTGAAATCTGATGAACCTCAGTGTTGCTAACTGAGGCCAAGCTAGAAGAGCATTGAATATTGCTCTTAACTCCAGAATATTTATTGGGAGGAGTTTCTCCTCCTGAGTCCACGATCCCTGAGCCTTCAGGGAGTTCCAGACTGTGCCCCAACCAAGAAGGCTGGCATCTGTTGTTACAATAGTCCAATCTGGCCTGCGAAAGGTCATACCCTTGGACAGATGGACCCGAGAAAGCCACCAGAGAAGAGAATCTCTGGTCTCTTGATCCAGATTTAGTAGAGGGGACAAATCTGAGTAATCCCCATTCCACTGACTTAGCATGCATAATTGCAGCGGTCTGAGATGCAGGCGCGCAAATGGCACTATGTCCATTGCCGCTACCATTAAGCCGATTACTTCCATGCACTGAGCCACTGACGGGCGTGGAATGGAATGAAGGACACGGCAAGCATTTAGAAGCTTTGATAACCTGGACCCCGTCAGGTAAATTTTCATCTCTACAGAATCTATAAGAATCCCTAGGAAGGTGACTCTTGTGAGTGGTGATAGAGAACTCTTTTCCACGTTCACTTTCCACCCATGCGACCTCAGAAATGCCAGAACTATCTCTGTATGAGACTTGGCAATTTGAAAGCTTGACGCCTGTATCAGGATGTCGTCTAGATGCGGAGCCACCGCTATGCCTCGTGGTCATAGAACCGCCAGAAGTGAGCCCAGAACCTTTGTAAAAATTCTCGGGGCAGTGGCCAACCCGAAGGGAAGATCTACAAATTGGTAATGCCCGTCTAGAAAGGCAAACCTTAGGAACCGATGATGATCTTTGTGAATCGGTATGTGAAGGTAGGCATCCTTTAAGTCCACTGTGGTCATGTACTGACCCCTCTTGGATCATGGGTAGGATGGTCCGAATAGTTTCCATTTTGAATGATGGAACTCTGAGGAATTTGTTTAAGATCTTTAGATCCAAAATTGGTCTGAAGGTTCCCTCTTTCTTGGGAACCACAAACAGATCTGAATAAAATCCCTGTCCTTGTTCCGTCCGCGGAACTGGATGGATCACTCCCATTACTAGGAGGTCTTGCACACAGCTTAGGAATGCCTCTTTCTTTATCTGGTTTGCCGATAACCTTGAAAGATGAAATCTCCCTTGTGGAGGAGAAGCTTTGAAGTCCAGAAGATATCCCTGAGATATGATCTCCAACGCCCAGGGATCCTGAACATCTCTTGCCCACGCCTGGGCGAAGAGAGAAAGTCTGCCCCTCACTAGATCCGTTTCCGGATAGGGGCCGTTCCTTCATGCTGTCTTGGGGGCAGCAGTAGGCTTTCTGGCCTGCTTGCCCTTGTTCCAGGACTGGTTAGGTTTCCAGGCCTGTCTGGAATGAGCAACAGTTCCCTCTTGTTTTGAAGCAGAGGAAGTTGATGCTGCTCCTGCCTTGAAATTTCGAAAGGCACGAAAATTAGACTGTTTGGCCTTTGATTTGGCCCTGTCCTGAGGAAGGGTATGACCCTTGCCTCCAGTAATGTCAGCAATAATTTCCTTCAAGCCAGGCCCGAATAAGGTCTGCCCCTTGAAAGGAATGTTGAGTAATTTAGACTTTGAAGTCACGTCAGCTGACCAGGATTTAAGCCATAGTGCTCTACGCGCCTGGATGGCGAATCTGGAATTCTTAGCTGTTTGTTTAGTCAAATGAACAATGGCATCAGAAACAAATGAGTTAGCTAGCTTAAGCATTCTAAGCTTGTCAATAATTTCATTCAGTGGAGCTGTCTGGATGGCCTCTTCCAGGGCCTCAAACCAGAATGCCGCCGCAGCAGTGACAGGCGTAATGCATGCAAGGGGCTGTAAAATAAAACCTTGTTGAATAAACATTTTCTTAAGGTAACCCTCCAATTTTTTATCCATTTGATCTGAAAAAGCACAACTGTCCTCAACAGGGATAGTGGTACGCTTTGCTAAAGTAGAAACTGCTCCCTCCACCTTAGGGACCGTCTGCCATAAGTTCCGTGTAGTGGCGTCTATTGGAAACATTTTTCAAAATATAGGAGGTGGGGAAAAGGGCACACCGGGTCTATCCCACTCCTTGCTAATAATTTCTGTAAGCCTTTTAGGTATAGGAAAAACGTCAGTACACACCGGCACTGCTTAGTATCAATCCAGCCTACACAATTTCTCTGGAATTGCAACTGTGTTACAGTCATTCAGAGCAGCTAATACCTCCCCAAGCAATAAACGGAGGTTCTCAAGCTTAAATTTAAAATTAGAAATCTCTGAATCAGGTTTCCCCGAGTCAGAGATGTCACCAACAGACTGAAGCTCTCCGTCCTCATGTTCTGCATACTGTGACGGAGTATCAGACATGGCTCTAACAGCATTTGCGCGCTCTGTATCTCTCCTAACCCCAGAGCTATTGTGCTTGCCTCTTAATTCAGGCAATCTAGATAATACCTCTGACAGGGTATTATTCATGATTGCAGCCATGTCCTGCAAGGTAATCGCTATGGGCGTCCCTGATGTAACTGGCGCCATATTAGCGTGCGTCCCCTGAGCGGGAGGCGAAGGGTCCGACACGTGGGGAGAGTTAGTCGGCATAACTTCCCTCTCGACAGAACCCTCTGGTGATAATTCTTTTATAGATAAAGACTGATCTTTACTGTTTAAGGTGAAATCAATACATTTAGTACACATTCTCCTATGGGGCTCCACCATGGCTTTCAAACATAATGAACAAGTAGGTTCCTCTGTGTCAGACATGTTTAAACAGACTAGCAATGAGACTAGCAAGCTTGGAAAACACTTTAAAACAAGTTTACAAGCAATATAAAAAAACGTTACTGCGCCTTTAAGAAACACAAATTTTCCCAAATTTTGAAATAACAGTGAAAAAATGCAGTTACACTAACGAAATTTTTACAGTGTATGTAATAATTTAGCAGAGCATTGCACCCACTTGCAAATGGATGATTAACCCCTTAATACCAAAAACGGAATAACAAATGACAAAAACGTTTTTTTAAACAGTCACAACAACTGCCACAGCTCTACTGTGGCTTTTTACCTCCCTCAATACGACTTTTGAAGCCTTTTGAGCCCTTCAGAGAAGTCCTGGATCATGCAGGAAGAAGCTGGATGTCTGTCTGTAATTTTTGCTGTGCAAAAAAAACGCCAAAATAGGCCCCTCCCACTCATATTACAACAGTGGGAAGCCTCAGGGAACTGTTTCTAGGCAAAATTCAAGCCAGCCATGTGGAAAAAACTAGGCCCCAATAAGTTTTATCACCAAACATATGTAAAAAACGATTAAACATGCCAGCAAACGTTTTAAAATACACTTTTATAAGAGTATGTATCTCTATTAATAAGCCTGATACCAGTCGCTATCACTGCATTTAAGGCTTTACTTACATTACTTCGGTATCAGCAGCATTTTCTAGCAAATTCCATCCCTAGAAAAATATTTTAACTGCACATACCTTATTACAGGAAAACCTGCACGCTATTTCCCCTCTGAAGTTACCTCACTCAGAATATGTGAGAACAGCAAAGGATCTTAGTTACTTCTGCTAAGATCATAGAAAACGCAGGCAGATTCTTCTTCTAAATACTGCCTGAGATAAACAGTACACTCCGGTACCATTTAAAAATAAACTTTTGATTGAAGAAATAAACTAAGTATAAAACACCACAGTCCTCTTACGACCACCATCTTAGTTGAGAGTTGCAAGAGAATGACTGGATATGGCAGTGAGGGGAGGAGCTATATAGCAGCTCTGCTGTGGGTGATCCTCTTGCAACTTCCTGTTGGGAAGGAGAATATCCCACAAGTAATGGATGATCCGTGGACTGGATACACTTAAGAGAAATAGTATAATTAAAAAAACTTGCGTAATGTGGCTGAGCAACATCTGAATATGACATGGTACAGCATGGGCTATATTTGAGGTAGCTGAATGTCAGGGATAGTGTTTTAAGTAGAGTGCTTTGCTTCACTGGCTTTAAAATTGACATGGAATTAAAAGGGACAGTAAAGTCAAAATTAAACTTTCAAACCTGTCCTTATGCCTCACTAACAGGCCACATTTTTAGAATATCTGAACTGAAACACAGGTGAAATAATCAGCTGACTAGTAAACATTGTTATTTAACCTGCTCTCATCCAAGGTAATCCTGAAAACCTGGCCTGTTTAAGAGGCTTGAAAACCAGTGAGCTAGAGCATGCAATTTTAATCAACTTTCAAATTGACTTCTGAAATAAAAGATACCAAGAGAACAAAGCAGATTTGATTAAAGAGTAAAACTAGGTAGGCGCACAAGAGCTCAGGAGTGTGCACGTGTCTTTAGTACTCTATGGCAGCAGTTTTGCAACTTTGTATAAAAAAAAAAAGTTACAAATAATGTTGCAAAACACTGCTGCCATAAAGTACTATAAGACATGTGCACACTCTTATGAGCCTACCTAGTTTTACTCTTCAATAAAAAAAAAGACACTGAGAACAAAGCAAATTTAATAAAAATAAATTGGAAAGTTGTTTAAAATTGTATGCTCTCTCAATCATGAAGTTTAATTTTATATTTACTGTCTCTTTATTACAATATCTTTAAAGGGACAGCCTACCAGAATTTTTTTATTGTTTAAAAAGATAGACAATCCCTTTATTACTCCAGTTTTACATAACCAACACTTATATTAATATACTATTGTGATTATTTTGTATCTAAGCCTCTGCAGACTGCCCTCTTACCTCAGTGTTATTTACAAACTTGCATTCTAGCCAATTAGTGCTGCTTCATAAATATCTGATTGGGATTGAGAACAGTGTTATCTATATGGCACAAATGAACTAGTACTGTCTGGCTGTAAAGCTGATAAAATGCACTGAAATCAGAGGTGGCCAGCAGAGGCTTAGAAAAAAAAAAAGTCAGAAACTTAAGAGGTTTAAAGGTTATACGTATAGTAATGTAACAATGTTGGTAGTGCAAAGCTGGGGAATGGGTAGTAAAGGCGCTATCTTTTTAAACAAAAAAAAAAAAAACAAAACAAAAAAAAAGTAGGCTGCCCTTTAAAAGAACATGAAACCCAAATTTTTTATTTTTTCTCTCATGATTTAGAAAGAGCATACAATTTTAAACAACTTTCTAATTACTCTTACTATTCAATTTGCTTCATTCTCGATATTCTTTGCTGAAAAGCATAAACTTCAAGGTACGAATCCATATTATGCAGTAAACTTTCCTTTGAGGAAGAAGGAATAGGAATCACAATTACTTGATTGAAGTTGCGATTTGACACGACCTTAGGAGGAAATCTTAACTAGGTTAGTAGAAAAGCTGTATTGTCGTGGAACACCAGCTAAAGAGGGTCGAACTGCAAGGCCGCAATCTCAAGAGACTTCTAGCCTGATGCAAAACCATAACAACAAGATAAAAGCTCCAAGGAGGAGCATCAGATCGATACACTGGCCTGTTCGTAGTCAAAGTCTAAACAAAAATTGTACATCCAGAAGTTCAGAGAGCCTCTTGTGCAGTAAAACAGACAGGGCTAAAACTGTGCCATCAAGGAACTAGCTAAGAGGTCCTTCTCCAGACCATCCTGGAGGGAGGAAAGAATTCTGGCAGACTTGAATAGTGTGCCAGGACGAACCACGCTCTTCACAGAAGGAGGAGGAGATCCTCCACACCTTATGATAGATGACGAGGAACCAGCTTACTCGCTTGAAGGAGAGGACCATAACCCTTTAGAAAACCCTCTCTTGGTTAAGACTAAGCGTCAATCTCCATGCAGTCCGCCTCAGAGAATTAAGATTTGATGAGTTAAAAGGGGCCTTGTTCCAGTAGATCCCTGAGACAAGGTAACCCTCATGGATGGGAAGACGAAACCCCACTAAACCGCGAACCATGATCTTCGCGGTCGTGACAGAGCAATCAGTATCACTTACACCTGCTCCTGTTAGGTTCGAGCCACCACTTGAGAAAGGAGTGATATGGCCAAACACTGAAACATTGTATTGAACCCCCAAGGCACCGCTAATGTTCCATTAGCTCCGTCTGAGGATCCCAAACCACAACTCATCTGTTGGTAGCTTGGTATTGAGTCGGAACATCCTGGGACTTTCATCCAGCATCCTCTTCAGTTCCAAATATCCGTAAATCCCTCGGATGAAGACCTTATCCCCAGATAACGGGAATGTCTGTAAAGAAAATCCGTCCCGGATGACCACACCTGGAGAGTGGATCGCTGATAGTGAGCAGAAGTGGGCCTCTGCCCTCTACCAAACCAGAGATACTACTCTCTTCGCTAGGGAGTCTCTCGTTCCCCTCAGATGGAGAACTAAGCCACCAAGAGTAAGACTGACTAGAATCTATAAACTGGGCCTAACTCAGTAGTATAAACCCCTTTAGAGCAAAAAGATTGCCTGAAGGTCCATAAACTGAATCGGGAGGGAAAACTCCTGAGTCTATGGGCCAAATGCCCTCTTGGCATGCCCTCACCATCCTGACGGACTTACGATCAAAGTCAAATTCACCCTGGATGATTTAAGAAAGATGTCCCTCAGGACAAGGTGATCTGGACAAAGACACTAGAGAGTGATTCTCTTAACCAGTAGTCCAGGTAAATATGTTAAGAGATTCGAAAACGGCGTCGCTCCACTGCCTCAGCTGAGATGAGACCTGGCAAAAGGAGTGAAGTCCAAGATGGACCAAATAACAAATCATTACCACCAAACACAGAGCCAGCGATGGCCTGAAGGATGTCTGGAGGGCACGACCTGATGAAGCCAACTCATAAATTCACAAGTCAGATAGAAATATCCTCATGTCTATGAAGACTAAAATAGCATCCAGGAACCCACGTTGATGCCTTACACCAGAGAATTCAGTTCTAGATATTCTTCCATCCCTGAGCAACGAGGAGGACAGATGAAAGCCCTATTGGTCTTCGATTAGACGAGACAATGGAGATTTGAACCAGATTCGTCTAGACAACGGAAACTTCCGCTAGATCTGGATTGTGGCAACTGCCAAAAGTTTCCCTAGATTTCTAAAGGCTCTAGAAGCAGTAGCAAGACCAAAAACGGAGGAGCAATAAACTGTGCTGGTCCAGAAACGTCAACTGTAGGAACTGGAAATGTTCCCTGAGGAGGAATCAAACAAGTATAATATCCTTCCTCAACAGTAGTCATGCACTGCTCTTACCGTACCAAGGGTAGAGTGGACCTTAATCTCCCCCTGAAACGAGGAGACATAAGCTTGCTTAAGTACTTTAGGGCCCAAATAGGATGGGAGTTCCCTCCCTCTGTGGGACCACGAACAAAAACGGTTTGAATAATATCTCAAACCTCACTTTGCGATAGGCACCGGGACAATGACTCCAAAGGAGAGCGAAACCCGCACCCACCTGCAGTGGCTTTCATCTCTCTGTCTGGAAGACAGGCCAAGAGAAGGAAACTGTCCTGGGAGGCTGAGATTTGAAGCCTAGCTATGACCTCCAAGATCCATGGATCCTGTACGTTCCAGAAACAAGCTTCTGAAAAGAGCGATAGTCTGTCCCCAACGCGATCCAAGACAGGATCTGGGACTGGCCCCCTTCTGCCAACCTAGGTTCGGCGGGCCTCTGCTCTGCTTAGACTTATTCTAGGACTGAGTTGGCTTACAAAAACACTTGGATTGCTCAGGCTTAGCAGAGGTTTCTGACGCTGGGCTTTAACCGTACTAAAAGAATAAGACCAAGAAATTTGTCTCTCAGATTCGATTTCTCATCGAACGGTAAAATCCACACAATGGCGGAATCAAAGCCGAAGGAAAGATAAGCTTCAGAAGCCAAGTCTGTCAGAGCGATTCAAGGCCTGAACAGAAAAAACCTGAAGCCCTGGCTTTGGGGCTAGTAATCTGTGAAAGACACAGATAAAAGAATTAAAAGCTCCAAGGCCTTAATTCTTTCTCAAAAATATCGAAGGAACCTCACTTTGAATCGAGACAGAGATGCTTCAATAGGAAGTCTCTAAGTCGTCAGTATATAAATATCCCACGTTAAGAAACATCTTCATAAAAATCGTTTCCTCTTATAACCAAGAGCTCTAAGAACAAACTATCATTAAACGGAATAGTAAAACGATAGGCAAGCGCACAACTAGTGTTAGACAAGTAGGGTTGGGCAATGACACAACCACCCTAAAGAGCCAGGAACTGAGAATCTTAAAAAGGAATATGGACGATTCCCACCCGCCTTAATCAAATTCGCCCTCTGATTTAGGGCTCTGAGATTAGACTGGCAGATCAGTACTAGGAATCTCTAATATCGTCAAAACTTCTCTTAGAAGGACGCGCAGGCGTGCTACTTTAAATCTAAAAGTAAAATCCTACTCTGCCGGAGGAATAGAAGCAGCAGGCTCCAACACAGAAGGTCCGTGCTCTGAAGCCTTTAGAGAGAATCGCATCCTTAGGTGACTGATCAGATTCAACCGTCAATTTACATGATGCTCCCTGGGCAGGAGTGCGTGAATTAACCCTTGTTTGCGAGTAGCCGTACGAGGAAAGCGGCCAAGGCCGCAGACATAGCCATAAGGAACTCGCAGTAACGTCTAGTGAAAAAAGGCCCCCTGCAGGTGGAGGATTAGTAGTGCAAGTGGAAGCTGCATGTGTAGGATCAAATGAATGTAGGGGACACACCTCACGGGACGAAGAGTCATAAGAGGCGGAAGGCTCAGTCTAACATCTCAACATTGGTTGATGAAAACACCCTGTTGCGGCATATGGAACCTAATTGAGAGGGCTGGACTACCCGGCCGCCTCACAATATACAACCGTCACCTATACCCTCAATGGCTGGGGCACTCACCACCTTTGACCCAGACAGTATAGAGAAAACTCGCTCCTCTCCATAGTTACTCGGTCAGGAATAGGAAATGGAAACCGTGACCACTGTCTGTCACACGGTGCGCAATGCAGGACCACACCTGCTAAAGGAAAAACACGCCTAACGTAATAAAACTGCGCAGCTCTCAAAGTAAAGGAGCAACCTATACGTTTTATATCAGCCTATGAGCAAAAAACATCTCACACATATAAGCAGCATAAATATCACATAAACAAAATATGATTAACACCTCACTGTTCAACAATCCCCCCTCAGGAGATATTAACCCTTGATTCCATAAAGATAAAGGAGTCCCACTGGGACACCGTCTTCTAGCGTTAACATATGTGTAAAACATGAAACGATCTTACCAGAATCTATGCAGTGGAACAGAAACATGGTCCTTCAAGTGTGAGACTGTAGCATTGCTTCTGACATGGACTTGAGTGATGAAAAGCAAGCAGCGAAACCCATCAAGCAGCTGTTAATAGGAGTCTGGATGGTTTCGCAGATAGACTCTGCCTGCATCTCCAGACTCTAACTTTCATCAATGCTCTCACTGAGAGGCTGACAAGACTATCCTTCCTCCCTAGATACCCTTCCTTAGGAACTACTCTGAAATCTTCTGACACTTCTTCTGTGCAAAGAATGACTGGGGGATGAGGGAAGTGGGGAGGTATATACGCCTTTGGCTGGAGTGTATTTGCCTCCTGCTAGTGGCCAGGTTCAGTATTTCCCACAAGTAAGGAATGCAGCTGTGGACACTCCCTGTATTAAGAAGGAAAAGAGGACTTAAAAAGGACATTCTACACTAGATTTTTCTTCAATTTATTAAGCCCACCTGGGAGTGTTTTTGTAACAATGTATAGTTATGTAATGGTTTAAATAACATTGTGCCGATTTTCAGACTCCTAACCAAAGTTCCAAAGTATAAGATGCAGACTAAAGTGTACAGATACCGGCTTTCTCTTGTTTGTGTAATGGATCTTTTATATGCGTGCTCATTTCAATGGGTGTCAGAGCCTAACCTCCATAACCATGCTAAACTGGGAGCTTCTTAGTAAGTTTTTAAAATGTTTTATACAAGATTTTTATTCCAGTATCTGTGCATATTCTTCTTTATAGCTGTGTCTATTACATGCAGTTATATGAAAAATTGTGTATAATGTCCCTGTACGTGTAGTTTGTAACTTAAACGCAATAGGTTTTGCAGCCCATCTGGTTCTGTTCTCCCCCCACCCACTCCAGCTATTCTCTATTGGTGGGAGGGCAACATATCCAGAGATTATAGTACAAAGGCAGCTTTTAAAGGGACAGTCTACACTGCAGACACATTTTAGCATAGATTCTCTTCAGGCAATCGCAATCTTCCTGTATTGTGTTTTACTATGTAGATGTCCATATGGGATTTAAAACATTTTTACATTTTTTTCTGTGGCGAGTTGGTTTGAAATGGCTGTCAAACTCCTCTCCTTACTGCTACACCATCGCCATATATATTTTTTGTAGTTGTTAGTTTCATACACACATGTTCATTGCAACGATGACCTACTGGGCGAGTCATTGTGCAGTTAGTGTCTTTTGCAAACCGAAAGAGTGGAAGAGCAGGGGAATTTTAATAGTAATCGACCCGGCAACTGCCTGCTTTCACAGTACTCCATTTATGCTGCACACTACTTTATCTTCTTGTTCATTACACATTTTGCTCCTTATTTCAGGGTCCTGGTAACCTTGAGAGCTCAGGGAGGACTTATACTGCAAGGAATCAAAGTTAGGCAGGGACCCCTTTGGCAGTAAGATTAACACCAGATTAATTTAACATATTTCAGTGTTGCTAAGGTTATCCAATTTGATTATAACACAAAAAGTATGTTACTAGTTAACATTTATATTTGCATATTACTGCGTGCACATGAATAAAATAAATAAATGCTGTGTATCAGATGTTTTGTGATCCATTTAGGCAACATGTGATGTAAATTTAAAAATAAAATCCGGCGGTACAAACGATTTGTCTCAAAATGTTCAGGATTTCAGCAGGAAGCAAAGGAACAAAATACACATGTGCAAATTAGAGAGAATGCTTTCAATACATTATTTGTAAGCCTAGAGCTTCACACACGAGTGATCATGTGATGCAGCGGTTCCCAACCCTTTTTCTCTCCCGTACCCCTTGATTAGGCTTTTCATTTATGAGTACCCCCTCTCTTTGTTACCCACACCCATCCCTCAAAATAAAGGAAGCACTTTTTATTATAGGGGAGGTAAGCTATATCTGAATGGCATACGACTGTACGTGTATCAACAGGATTAAAGCTCAGGTATCATTCTGAGAAGGAGCCCTGCTGTGTGGCTGGCGCCCCTGGCAGCTGCCTGGTTGCCCCTAAACACGTCCCGGGGGGGGGGGGGGGGGGGGGGGGAAAGAGTCAAAGAGTAATGATCAGAAAAATAAATATTTTAATTTGTGAGATCAGATCGATATAAACCACCCAGCCACTATGGACGTTTTTAGTTGGAAGTGAAGCAATCTGACTCAAGCAAGCACTAGTACTTAACTTACCAGCACTGACGATAATTTATTTGGGGATGCAGACCCACCTCGCCTGTGTGACTCGCAACCTCCACAGCTCTACCACACATGTCTACGCAGCTATGCTGCTGCAGTGTTGTTTCTAACTGCGCACTCGCAGTCAACATTTTGTGCACGGGTGTGGGTGAAGCAGGAGGCTAAGCTGTCTGGTGATAGGGTGATCATTAATATGTGGACCAGAGTCATCCACACCCAGTCCACATATATATATATTTTTTTAATCCCATATAGACTTCTAGGTAGTACACAATGCATAAAGATTGTCAAGGGAGAATCTATGCAAAAAAAAAAAAAAAAAAAAAAAGTAAGTGGTGCCTGCAGTGCAGACTGTCCCTTTAAATATGCAAGTACACTGTTGAAATACACTACTCGCCAACACAAGGGGGATGCCAAGATATGTGTGTGAGGATTGCTCTTCATGCCGTAATTGCAGATGTGAGGTGCAGTCGTGTAACCTTTACTAGAAGCAAACATTCAAGAATAATCAATTCCTGGGTTCTTTAAGAAAACACAATTTATGCTTACCTGATAAATTTATTTCTCTTGTGGTGTATCCAGTCCACGGATCATCCATTACTTGTGGGATATTCTCATTCCCAACAGGAAGTTGCAAGAGGACACCCACAGCAGAGCTGTAATATAGCTCCTCCCCTAACTGTCATAGCCAGTCATTTGACCGAAAACAAGCCGAGAAAGGAGGAACCATAGGGTGCAGTGGTTACTGTAGTTTAAATTTAAAAATTACCTGCCTTAAAATGACAGGGCGGGCCGTGGACTGGATACACCACAAGAGAAATAAATTTATCAGGTAAGCATAAATTGTGTTTTCTCTTGTAAGGTGTATCCAGTCCACGGATCATCCATTACTTGTGGGATACCAATACCAAAGCTAAAGTACACGGATGAAGGGAGGGACAAGGCAGGAACTTAAATGGAAGGAACCACTGCCCGTAAAACCTCTCTCCCAAATATAGCCTCCGAAGAAGCAAAAGTATCAAATTTGTAAAATTTTGAAAAAATATGAAGCGAAGACCAAGTCGTCGCCTTGCAAATCTGATCAAAAGAAGCCTCATTTTTAAAGGCCCAAGTGGAAGCCACAGCTCTAGTGGAATGAGCTGTAATCCTTTCAGGAGGTTGCTGTCCAGCAGTCTCATAGGCTAAGTGGATTAAGCTTCTTAGTCAAAAAGAAAAAGAGGTTGCCGAAGCCTTTTGACCTCTCCTCTGTCCAGAGTAGACAACAAACAAAGCAGATGTTTGACGAAAATCTTTAGTAGCTTGTAAGTAAAACTTTAAAGCACGGACCACGTCCAAATTGTGTAACACATGGATGGAATAACAATCTCTTGATTGATATTCTTGTTAGATACCACCTTAGGTAAGAACCCAGGTTTGGTACGCAGGACTACCTTATCCGTATGAAAAATCAGATAAGGAGAATCACATTGTAAGGCAGATAGCTCAGAGACTCTACGAGCCGAGGAAATAGCTACCAAAAAAAGAACTTTCCAAGATAAAAGCTTGATATCTATGGAATGAAGAGGTTCAAACGGAACTCCTTGAAGAACCTTAAGAACCAAGTTTAAGCTCCATGGTGGAGCAACAGGTTTAAACACAGGCTTGATTCCAACTAAAGCCTGACAAAATGCCTGAACGTCTGGAACATCTGCCAGACGCTCAACTAGCTGACAATCCTTTTTCCAAACCTTCTTGGAGAAAAGATAATATCCTAGCAATCCTGACCTTACTCCATGAGTAACCCTTGGATTCACACCAATAAAGATATCTACGCCATACCTTATGGTAAATTTTCCTGGTGACAGGCTTTCGTGCCTGTCTTAAGGTATCAATAACTGACTCGGAGAAGCCACGCTTTGATAAAATCAAGCGTTCAATCTCCAGGCAGTCAGCCTCAGAGAAATTAGATTTGGATGGTTGAAAAGGACCCTGAAGTAGAAGGTCCTGTTTCAGAGGCAGAGACCATGGTGGAAAGGATGACATGTCCACTAGATCTGCATACCAGGTCCTGCGTGGCCACGCAGGTGCTATCAGAATCACTAATGCTCTCTCCTGCTTGATCTTGGCAATCAGTCGAGGGAGCAGAGGAAACGGTGGAAACACATAAGCCAGGTTGAAAGACCAGGGCGCTGCTAGAGCATCTATCAGTGTCGCCTTGGGATCCCTGGACCTGGATCCGTAACACGGAAGCTTGGCGTTCTGGCGAGACGCCATGAGATCCAGTTCTGGTTTGCCCCAACGATGAATCAGTTGTGCAAATGCCTCCGGATGGAGTTCCCACTCTCCCGGATGAAAAATCCGCCTCCCAGTACTCTACACCTGGGATATGGATAGCTGATAGGTGGCAAGAGTGAATCTCTGCCCAGCGAATTATTTTTGAAACTTCTAACATCGCTAGGGAACTTCTTGTTCCCCCTTGATGGTTGATGTAAGCTACAGTCGTGATGTTGTCCGACTGAAATCAGATGTACCTCAGAGTTGCTAACTGAGGCCAAGCCTGAAGAGCCTTGAATATCGCTCTTAGTTCCAGAATATTTATTGGAAGGAGAGACTCCTCCTGAGTCCACGATCCCTGAGCCTTCAGGGAGTTCCAGACTGCACCCCAACCTAGAAGGCTGGCATCTGTCATAACAATTGTCCAATCTGGCCTGCGAAAGGTCATACCTTTGGACAGATGGACCCGAGATAGCCACCAGACTAGAGAATCCCTGGTCTCTTGGTCCAGATTCAGTTGAGGGGGCAAATCTGTGTAATCCCCACTCCACTGACTGAGCATGCATAGTTGCAGCGGTCTGAGATGTAAGCGTGCAAACGGCACTATGTCCATTGCCGCTACCATTAAGCCGATTACTTCCATACACTGAACCACCGAAGGGAGCGGAATGGAATGAAGAACCTGGCAGGAATTTAAAAGCTTTGATAACCTGGACTCCGTCAGGTGAATTTTCATTTCTACAGAATCTATCAGAGTCCCTAGAAAGGAAACTCTTGTGAGTGGGGATAGAGAACTCTTTTCCTCGTTCACTTTCCACCCATGCGACCACAGAAATGCCAGTACTACGTCCGTATGAGACTTGGCAATTTGGAAGTTTGACGCCTGTATCAGGATGTCGTCTAAATAAGGGGCTACTGCTATGCCCCGCGGCCTAAGGACCGCCATAAGTGACCCTAGAACCTTTGTAAAGATTCTTGGGGCTGTAGCTAATCCCAAGGGAAGAGCTACAACTGGTAATGCCTGTCTTGAAAGGCAAACCTGAGAAACCGATGATGATCTTTGTGTATCGGAATGTGAAGATAAGCATCCTTTAGATCCACTGTAGTCATATATTGACCCTCCTGGATCAGTGGTAGGATGGTACGAATAGTTTCCATCTTGGACGGAACTTTGAGGAATTTGTTTAAGATCTTTAGATCCAAAATTGGTCTGAAGGTTCCCTCTTTTTTGGGAACCACAAACAGATTTGAGTAAAAACCCTGTCCCTGTTCCTCCTTTGGATCTGGATCGATCACTCCCATAACTAGGAGGACTCGTACACAGTGTAAGAATGCCTCTCTCTTTATCTGGTGTGCAGATAATTGTGAAAGGTGAAATCTCCCTTTTGGGGGGGAAGCTTTGAAGTCCAGAAGATATCCCTGGGATATAATTTCCAACGCCCAGGGATCCTGAACATCTCTTGCCCACGCCTGGGCAAAGAGTGAAAGTCTGCCCCCTACTAGATCCGTTCCCGGATAGGGGCCGTTCCTTCATGCTGTCTTAGAGGCAGCAGCAGGCTTTTTTACCTGCTTACCTTTATTCCATGTCAGGTTTGGTCTCCAGACCGTCTTGGATTGAGCAAAAGTTCCCTCTTGTTTATTATTAGAGGAAGTTGATGCCGCACCTGCCTTGAAGTTTTGAAAGGCACGAAAATTAGACTGTTTGGCCCTAGATTTGGACCTGTCCTGAGGAAGGGCATGACCTTTTCCTCCAGTGATATCAGCAATAATCTCCTTCAACCAGGCCCGAATAGGGTCTGCCCCTTGAAGGGAATGTTAAGTAGCTTAGATTTTGAAGTCACGTCAGCTGACCATGATCTAAGCCATAGCGCTCTGCGCACCTGTATAGCAAAACCAGAATTCTTAGCCGTTAGTTTAGTCAAATGAACAATGGCATCAGAATAAAAGAATTGGCTAGCTTAAGTGCTCTAAGTTTGCCAAGTATGTCATCCAATGGAGTCGCTACCTGTAAAGCCTCTTCCAGAGACTCAAACCAGTACGCCGCAGCAGCAGTGACAATGCATGCAAGGGGCTGTAGGATAAAACCTTGTTGAATAAATATTTTCTTAAGGTAACCTAATTTTTTATCCATTGGATCTAAAAAAAAAAAAAAAAAGCACAACTGTCCTCGACAGGGATAGTAGTACGCTTTACTAGAGTAGAAACTGCTCCCTCCACCTTAGGGACTGTCTGCCTTAAGTCCCATGTGGTGGCGTCTATTGGAAACATTTTTCTAAAAATAGGAGGGGAAGAGAACGGCACACCTGGTCTATCCCATTCCTTATTAATAATTTCTGTAAACCTTTTAGGTATTTGGAAAAACATCAGTACACACCGGCACTGCAAAGTATTTATCCAGTCTACACAATTTCTCTGGCACTGCAATGGTATCACAGTCATTCAGAGCAGCTAAAACCTCCCTAAGCAACACGCGGAGGTGTTCAAGCTTAAATTTAAATGTAGAAATATTGGAATCAGGTATCTTTCCTGAGTCATTAACATCACCCACTGACTGAAGCTCTCTTTCCTCAGCTTCTGCATATTGTGAGGCAGTATCAGACATGGTTCTTAAAGCGTCAGTATGCTCTGCATTTTGTCTCACCCCAGAGCTATCTCGCTTATCTCTAAGTTCAGGTAGTCTGGCTAATAAGTGTATTATCCATGACTGCCGCCATGTCTTGTAAAGTAAACGCTATGGGCGCCCTAGATGTACTTGGCGCCATTTGAGCGTGAGTCCCTTAAGCGGGAGTCAAAGGGTCTGACACGTGGGGAAAGTTAGTCGGCATAACTTCCCCCTCGTCAGATTCCTCTGGTGATACATTTTTTAAAGACAGAAAATGATCTTTATTGTATAAAATGAAATCAGTACATTTGGTACACATTCTAAGAGGGGGTTCCACCATGGCTTTTAAACATAATAAACAAGGAGTTTCTTCTATGTCAGACATGTTTATACAGAATAGCAATGAGACTAGCAAGCTTGGAAAACACTTTAAATCAAGTTAACAAGCAAATATAAAAAACGGTACTGTGCCTTTAAGAGAAACAAATTGTCAGAATTTGAAAAACAGTGAAAAAATGCAGTAAATCAAACAAAATTTTTACAGTGTGTATAATAGGCTAACAGAGCATTGCACCCACTTGCAAATGGATGATTAACCCCTTAGTTCAAAAAACGGATCAAAAAAACGAAATAGACGTTTTTTAACAGTCACAACCAACTGCCACAGCAAGCTGTGGCCCTACCTTCCCCAATAAACGACTTTGGAAAGCCTTTGGGCCCTTAAGAGATGTCCTATAGCATTCAGAGGGCCTTTGAGGGAAGCTGGATGTCACAGTTTGTAATTTTAACTGCACCAACTGTAACTTTTATACTACAACAGTGGAAATTGTTTCTAGTCAAAATTTAAGCCAGCCATGTGGAAAAAACTAGGCCCCAATAAAGTTTTATCACCAAAGCATATATAAAAACGATTAAACATGCCAGCAAACGTTATATATTGTAAATATCATAAGGGTATTACCCCTGGGAGTAAGCATGATACCAGTCGTTATTAAATCACTGTATTCAGGCTTAACTTACATTAATCCGGTATCAGCAGCATTTTCTAGTGTTTTCCAACTCTAGAAAAAATTATAACTGCACATACCTGATAGCAGAATGAACTGCACGCCATTCTCTCGCTGAAGTTACCTCATCTGTGTAATCCCCTCAGACATATGTGAGAATAGCAATGGATCTTAGTTACAACCTGCTAAGATCATAGAAACCTCAGGCAGATTCTTCTTCTATTTACTGCCTGAGATAAAATAGCACAACTCCGGTACTATTTAAAAATAAACTTTTGATTGAAGAAAATAAACTAGCTATATTTAACCACTCTCTCCTACAACATCCTTGATTGTTGAGAGTTGCAAGAGAATGACTGGCTATGACAGTTAGGGGAGGAGCTATATTACAGCTCTACTGTGGGTGTCCTCTTGCAACTTCCTGTTGGGAATGAGAATATCCCACAAGTAATGGATGATCCGTGGACTGGATACACCTTACAAGAGAAATTACAAACAAAATTTTGCTGGCCTGTTTCCACAGATACGACACTTTATATTATATAAGCCCATTTTCAACAACCTACCAATGCATTCTAAAATGCAGAAAGCAGTATAAAGACAGACTTACTACAAAGTCATAAATCTTAGGAAGTTTAAAAATATATTTTTTTAATTCTACATTGCATTTCCATATACAGTTGTATGCAAAAGTTTGGGCACCCCTGACAATTATTTTCATTTATAAATAATGGTGTGTTTGGATCAGCAATTTTATTTTGATCTATCAAATAACTGAAGGACACAGTAATATTTCAGTAGTGAAATTAGGTTTATTGGATTAACAGAAAATGTGCAATATGCATCAAAACGAAATTAGACTGGAGCATACATTTGGGCACCCTTGTCATTTTGTTGATTTGAATACCTGTAACTACCTAGCACTGATTAATTGGAACACACAATTGGTTTGGTGAGCCCATTAAGCCTTGAACTTCATAGACAGGTGCATCCAATCATGAGAAAAGGTATTTAAGGTGGCCAATTGCAAGTTGTTCTCTTTGACTGAAGAGAGGCAACATGGGGGCCTCAAAACAACTCTCAAATGACTTGAAAACAAAGATTGTTCAACATTATGGTTTAGCGGAAGGCTACAAAAAGCTATTGCAGAGATTTAAGCTGTCAGTGTCCACTGTGAGGAAATGGAAGACCACAGGCACAGTTCTTGTTAAGGCTAGAAGTAAAATATTGGAGAGGCAAAGGATGGTGAGAACGGTCAAATACAGCCCACAAACCAACTCCAAAGACCTACAACATCATCTTGTTGCAGATGGTGTCACTGTGGATCGTTCAATAATTCAGCATACTTTGCACAAGGAGAAGCTGTATGGGAGAGTGATGCGGAAGAAGCCTTTTCTGTACCCACGCCACAAACACGCTTGAGGTATGCAAACGCACATTTGGACAAGCCAGCTTCATTTTGGAAGAAGGTGCTGTGGACTGATGAAACAAAGATTGAGCTATTTGGTCATAACAAGGGGCGTTATGCATGGCGGCAAAAGAACACAGCGTTCCAAAACAAAACACTTGCTACCCACAGTAAAATTTGGTGGATGTTCCATCATGCTGTGGGGCTGTGTGGCCAGTGCCGGTACTGGGAATCTTGTTATGGGTCGCATGGATTCCACATAATATCAGCAGATACTTGAGAATAATGTTGAGGAATCAGTCACAAAGTTGAAGTTACGCTGAAGCCGGATATTTCAACAAGACAACGACCCAAAACACTGCTCAAAATCTACTCTGGCATTTATGCAGAGGAACAAGTACAATGTTCTGGAATGGCCATCCCAGTCCCCAGACCTGAATATCATTGATTGGGGTGATTTGAAGCGGGCTGTCCATGCTCGGCAACCATCAAACCCAAATGGAGAGGTTTTGCAAGGAGTAATGGTCCAAAATACTTCCATCCTGAATCCAGACACTCATTACAGGCTATAGGAAGCGTCTAGAGGCTTTTATTTCTGCTTAAGGAGGCTCTACTAAATATTGATGCAATATTTCTGTTGGGGTGCCCAAATTTATGCACCGTCTTATTTTGTTTTGATGCATATTGTACATTTTCTGTTAATCCAATAAACCTCATTTCACTACTGAATTACTTAGTCCTTCAGTTATTTGATAGATCAAAATGAAATTGCTGATCCAAACACCCAATTATTTATAAATGAAAATCATGGAAATTGTCAGGGGTACCTAAACTTTTGCATACGATTGTAGATGCAAGCATGCCAGGAACAAATAGTGGAATACAATATCCTTTTAAAGGGACATGGTAGTCAAAATGAAACCTTTTTTAGTAATTTGGTGGATTGTAAGTTAACCTTTTAGTGTTCATACACAGGTATTATTTTTATTTTTTTTCTTATCCATAAACTGCAGGTTTAGAAAGCATACTGTGGTGTTGCATATCTATAATCAACTATCTACAGCATTAATGCCTCACCTATCCTAAAATCTGATGTGATTTGCTCCATTTCTGTCATGAGAGCTGTTCCAAGACTTTTCACATTTTCCAAATCATCCTTCATAGAATATGAGAGGTCCATAAGGTAGTAAAGGTCAATAGGGTAATCTTCTGCTCTTTTGAATGTTAAATTAAAAGTCTGTGGTTCACCTGGAAGGAAATATAATTTAGACTTAGATAAATATGTTTGGCATATGCAATATTATAAAAACAGTTGCCAATGACTACACACCAGATCGCAGCTGAAATTCTAATTGCTGGGGCCTGAGCTGGGTAATTGTTGCAGGGTCCATACGCTCCCCCTTGCGCTTATTAGTTATCGGAACATCTTTGAGACTTTTGCTGCTTCCTCTTGGGTTCTGAATATCTGTTCCAGAACACCCCTTGCTTGCAAGTGCAGCTAAATCATCACAGCGTGCAGATGTTGGTTCTCCTTCTTGCAAAAAATCCTTTAAAAATTAAATAAAAAACATAATTTATGTAAGAACTTACCTGATAAATTCATTTCTTTCATATTAGCAAGAGTCCATGAGCTAGTGACGTATGGGATATACATTCCTACCAGGAGGGGCAAAGTTTCCCAAACCTCAAAATGCCTATAAATACACCCCTCACCACACCCACAAATCAGTTTAACGAATAGCCAAGAAGTGGGGTGATAAGAAAAAAGTGTGAAAGCATAAAAAATAAGGAATTGGAATAATTGTGCTTTATACAAAAAAACAGAATTTATGCTTACCTGATAAATTACTTTCTCCAACGGTGTGTCCGGTCCACGGCGTCATCCTTACTTGTGGGATATTCTCTTCCCCAACAGGAAATGGCAAAGAGCCCAGCAAAGCTGGTCGCATGATCCCTCCTAGGCTCCGCCTACCCCAGTCATTCGACCGACGTACAGGAGGAAATATGCATAGGAGAAACCATATGATACCCTGGTGACTGTAGTTAGAGAAAATAATTCATCAGACCTGATTAAAAAACCAGGGCGGGCCGTGGACCGGACACACCGTTGGAGAAAGTAATTTATCAGGTAAGCATAAATTCTGTTTTCTCCAACATAGGTGTGTCCGGTCCACGGCGTCATCCTTACTTGTGGGAACCAATACCAAAGCTTTAGGACACGGATGAAGGGAGGGAGCAAATCAGGTCACCTAAATGGAAGGCACCACGGCTTGCAAAACCTTTCTCCCAAAAATAGCCTCTGAAGAAGCAAAAGTATCAAATTTGTAAAATTTGGCAAAAGTGTGCAGTGAAGACCAAGTCGCTGCCTTACATATCTGGTCAACAGAAGCCTCGTTCTTGAAGGCCCATGTGGAAGCCACAGCCCTAGTGGAATGAGCTGTGATTCTTTCAGGAGGCTGCCGTCCGGCAGTCTCATAAGCCAATCGGATAATGCTTTTAAGCCAAAAAGAAAGAGAGGTAGAAGTTGCTTTTTGACCTCTAATTTTACCAGAATGAACAAAAAAAAAAGAAGATGTTTGTCTGAAATCTTTAGTGGCCTCTAAATAGAATTTTAGAGCACGGACTACGTCCAAATTGTGTAAAACGTTCCTTCTTTGAAACTGGATTCGGACACAAAGAAGGTACAACTATCTCCTGGTTAATATTTTTGTTGGAAACAACTTTCGGAAGAAAACCAGGCTTAGTACGCAAAACCACCTTATCTGCATGGAACACCAGATAGGGCGGAGAACACTGCAGAGCAGATAACTCAGAAACTCTTCTAGCAGAAGAAATTGCAACCAAAAACAAAACTTTCCAAGATAATAACTTAATATCTACGGAATGTAAGGGTTCAAACGGAACCCCTTGAAGAACTGAAAGAACTAGATTTAGACTCCAGGGAGGAGTCAAAGGTCTGTAAACAGGCTTGATTCTAACCAGAGCCTGAACAAACGCTTGAACGTCTGGCACAGCTGCCAGCCTTTTGTGAAGTAAAACAGATAAAGCAGAGATCTGTCCCTTCAGAGAACTTGCAGATAATCCTTTCTCCAAACCTTCTTGTAGAAAGGATAGAATCTTAGGAATTTTTATCTTGTTCCATGGGAATCCTTTAGATTCACACCAACAGATATATTTTTTCCATATCTTATGGTAAATTTTTCTAGTTACAGGCTTTCTAGCCTGAATCAGAGTATCTATTACAGAATCTGAAAACCCACGCTTTGATAAAATCAAGCGTTCAATCTCCAAGCAGTCAGTTGGAGGGAAACCAGGTTCGGATGTACGAATGGACCTTGAACAAGAAGGTCCTGTCTCAAAGGTAGCTTCCATGGTGGAGCCGATGACATATTCACCAGGTCTTCATACCAAGTCCTGCGTGGCCACGCAGGAGCTATCAAGATCACCGAAGCCCTCTCCTGATTGATCCTGGCTACCAGCCTGGGAATGAGAGGAAACGGTGGGAATACATAAGCTAGGTTGAAGGTCCAAGGTGCTACTAGTGCATCTACTAGAGTCGCCTTGGGATCCCTGGATCTGGACCCGTAACAAGGAACCTTGAAGTTCTGACGAGAGGCCATCAGATCCATGTCTGGAATGCCCCATAATCGAGTTATTTGGGCAAAGATTTCCGGATGGAGTTCCCACTCCCCCGGATGGAATGTCTGACGACTCAGAAAATCCGCTTCCCAATTTTCCACTCCTGGGATGTGGATTGCAGACAAGTGGCAGGAGTGATCCTCCGCCCATTGAATTATCTTGGTCACTTCCTCCATCGCCAGGGAACTCCTTGTTCCCCCCTGATGGTTGATATATGCAACTGTCGTCATGTTGTCTGATTGAAACCTTATGAATTTGGCCTTTGCTAGATGAGGCCAAGCTTTGAGAGCATTGAATATCGCTCTCAGTTCCAGAATGTTTATCGGGAGAAGAGATTCTTCCCGAGACCATAGACCCTGAGCTTTCAGGGGTTCCCAGACCGCGCCCCAGCCCACCAGACTGGCGTCGGTCGTGACAATGACCCACTCTGGTCTGCGGAAGCTCATTCCCTGTGACAGGTTGTCCAGGATCAGCCACCAACGGAGTGAATCTCTGGTCCTTTGATCTACTTGAATCGTCGGAGACAAGTCTGTATAATCCCCATTCCACTGTCTGAGCATGCACAGTTGTAATGGTCTTAGATGAATTCGTGCAAAAGGAACTATGTCCATTGCTGCAACCATCAATCCTATTACTTCCATGCACTGCGCTATGGAAGGACGAAGAACAGAATGAAGTACTTGACAAGAGCTCATTTCTAAGGAGTCTATTATTGTTCCCAAGAAGGGAACTCTTGTTGACGGGGACAGAGAACTTTTTTCTATGTTCACTTTCCATCCGTGAGATCTGAGAAAGGCTAGGACGATGTCCGTATGAGCCTTTGCTTTTGACAGAGACGACGCTTGAATCAGGATGTCGTCCAAGTACGGTACTACTGCAATGCCCCTTGGTCTTAGGACCGCTAGAAGGGACCCTAGTACCTTTGTGAAAATTCTCGGAGCAGTGGCTAATCCGAATGGAAGTGCCACAAACTGGTAATGCTTGTCCAGAAAAGCGAACCTTAGGAACTGATGATGTTCCTTGTGGATAGGAATATGTAGGTACGCATCCTTTAACCCCTTAATGACCGAGGACGTGCAGGGTACGTCCTCAAAAAAAAGGCAGTTAACGCCTGAGGACGTACCCTGCACGTCCTCGGTGTGGAAAGCAGCTGGAAGCGATCCTGCTCGCTTCCAGCTGCTTTCCGGTTATTGCAGTGATGCCTCGATATGGAGGCATCCTGCAATAACCTTTTACGGCCATCCGATGCAGAGAGAGCCACTCTGTGGCCCTCTCTGCACCGGACATCGATGGCCGGTTTCGTTGGTGGGTGGGAGCCGACTTGGGAGGCGGGTGGGCGGCCATCGGTGTGCCGCATGACTTCAAGGGGGGCGGGATCGGGGGCGCGATCGTCGGGCGCGCGCACGGGCGCGCGCGCATGCACGGAGGGTGGCGGGCGGGCGCGTGCACGGGGCGGGAGCGGGTGGGAACCGCTACACTACGGAAAATGTTTTAATAAATAAACCTAATCTAAGCACAAAAAGTGATCATGGAGGGGATCATGGAGGGGTGGGGGGTTGGTTTTGTGTGGGGGGAAGCTACACTACAGAAACTTTTAATAAATGTATAAAAAAAACATTTTTTTCTTCTAAACTGGGTACTGGCAGACAGCTGCCAGTACCCAAGATGGCGCCCATTAAGTTAGAGTGGGAGGGTTATAGAGCTTTTTAGGGGGGATCAGTGAGGTTGGGGTCTAAGGGGGGATCGTACACATCAGCATATGTAAATATGCTTCTTTTTTTTTTTAAAAAAAAAGGGCCAAATACCTTTTATTTTAGTACTGGCAGAGTTTCTGCCAGTACTTAAGATGGCGGGGACAATTGTGGGGTGGGGGAGGGAAGAGAGCTGTTTGGGAGGGATCAGGGGGTCTGATGTTTCAGGTGGGAGGCTGAGCTCTACACTAAATCTAATATTAACCCTGCAAGCTCCCTACAAGCTACCTAATTAACCCCTTCACTGCTAGCCATAATACACGTGTGATGCGCAGCGGCATTTAGCGGCCTTCTAAATACCAAAAAGCAATGCCAAAGCCATATATGTCTGCTATTTCTGAACAAAGGGGATCCCAGAGAAGCATTTACAACCATTTGTGCCATAACTGCACAAGCTGTTTGTAAATTATTTCAGTGAGAAACCTAAAATTGTGAAAAATGTAACTTTTTTTTTTATTTGATCGCATTTGGCGGTGAAATGGTGGCATGAAATATACCAAAATGGGCCTAAATCAATACTTTGGGTTGTCTTCTAAAAAAAAATATATACATGTCAAGGGATATTCAGGGATTCCTGAAAGATATTAGTGTTCCAATGTAACTAGCGCTAATTTTGAAAAAAAGTGGTTTGGAAATAGCAAAGTGCTACTTGTATTTATGGCCCTATAACTTGCAAAAAAAGCAAAGAACATGTAAACATTGGGTATTTCTAAACTCAGGACAAAATTTAGAAACTATTTAGCATGGGTGTTTTTTGGTGGTCGTAGATGTGTAACAGATTTTTGGGGTCAAAGTTAGAAAAAGTGTGTTTTTTTCCATTTTTTCCTCATATTTTATAATTTTTTTTATAGTAAATTATAAGATATGATGAAAATAATGGTATCTTTAGAAAGTCCATTTAATGGCGAGAAAAACGGTATATAATATGTGTGGGTACAGTAAATGAGTAAGAGGAAAATTACAGCTAAACACAAACACTGCAGAAATGTAAAAATAGCCTTGGTCCCAAACGGACAGAAAATGGAAAAGTGCTGTGGTCATTAAGGGGTTAAATCCACCGTGGTCATAAATTAACCTTCCTGGATGGTAGGAAGGATCGTTCGAATGGTTTCCATTTTGAACGATGGAACCCTGAGAAATTTGTTTAAGATCTTGAGATCTAAAATTGGTCTGAATGTTCCCTCTTTTTTGGGAACTATGAACAGGTTGGAGTAAAACCCCATCCCTTGTTCTCCTATTGGAACTGGATGAATTACTCCCATCTTTAACAGGTCTTGTACACAATGTAAGAATGCCTGTCTTTTTATTTGGTTTGAAGATAATTGAGACCTGTGGAACCTTCCCCTTGGGGGTAGTTCCTTGAATTCCAGGAGATAACCCTGAGAAACTATTTCTAGTGCCCAAGGATCCTGAACATCTCTTGCCCAGGCCTGAGCAAAGAGAGAAAGTCTGCCCCCCACCAGATCCGGTCCCGGATCGGGGGCCATCCCTTCATGCTGTTTTGGTAGCAGCGGTAGGCTTCTTGGCCTGCTTACCCTTGTTCCAGCCTTGCATCGGTCTCCAGGCTGGTTTGGGTTGAGAAGTATTACCCTCTTGCTTAGAGGATGTAGAATTAGAGGCTGGTCCGTTTCTGCGAAAAGGACGAAAATTAGGCTTATTTTTAGCCTTAAAAGACCTATCCTGAGGAAGGGCGTGGCCCTTTCCCCCGGTGATGTCTGAAATAATCTCTTTCAAATCAGGACCAAACAGTGTTTTACCCTTGAAAGGGATATTAAGCAATTTTGTCTTGGAAGACACATCCGCTGACCAACCGCTCTGCGCGCCACGATAGCAAACCCTGAATTTTTCGCCGCTAATCTAGCTAATTGCAAAGCGGCATCTAAAATAAAAGAGTTAGCCAATTTAAGTGCTTGAACTCTGTCCATAACCTCCTCATACGAAGATTCTTTATTGAGCGACTTTTCTAGTTCTTCGAACCAGAAACACGCTGCCGTAGTGACAGGAACAATGCATGAAATTGGTTGTAGAAGGTAACCTTGCTGAACAAACATCTTTTTAAGCAAACCCTCTAATTTTTTATCCATAGGATCTTTGAAAGCACTACTATCTTCTATGGGAATAGTAGTGCGTTTGTTTAGAGTAGAGACCGCCCCCTCGACCTTGGGGACTGTCTGCCATAAGTCCTTTCTGGGGTCGACTATAGGAAATAATTTCTTAAATATAGGGGGAGGAACAAAAAGGTATGCCGGGCCTTTCCCACTCCTTATTTACTATGTCCGCCACCCGCTTGGGTATAGGAAAAGCATCGGGGGGCACCGGAACCTCTAGGAACTTGTCCATCTTACATAATTTCTCTGGAATGACCAAATTGTCACAATCATCCAGAGAAGATAACACCTCCTTAAGCAGTGCGCGGAGATGTTCTAATTTAAATTTAAATGTTACATCAGGTTCAGCTTGTTGAGAAATTTTTCCTGAATCTGAAATTTCTCCCTCAGACAAAACCTCCCTCCTGGCCCCTTCAGATTGGTGTGAGGGTATGTCAGAACCGTTATCATCAGCGTCCTCTTGCTCTTCAGTGTTTAAAACAGAGCAATCGCGCTTTCTCTGATAAGTAGGCATTTTAGATAAAATGTTTGCAATAGAATTATCCATAACAGCCGTTAATTGTTGCATGGTAATAAGTATTGGCGCACTAGATGTACTAGGGGCCTCTTGTGTGGGCAAAACTGGTGTAGACACAGAAGGGGATGATGCAGTACCATGCTTACTCCCCTCATTTGAGGAATCATCTTGGGCAATATTATCTGTGGCCTCACTGTCCCTACTTTGTTTGGACACTATGTCACAATTATCACATATATTTAAATGGGGGAGAAACCTTGGCTTTCATACATATAGAACATCGCTTATCTGATGGTTCAGACATGTTAAACAGGCTTAAACTTGTCAACAAAGCACAAAAACAGAATTTATGTTTATCTGATAAATTACTTTCTCCAACGGTGTGTCCGGTCCACGGCGTCATCCTTACTTGTGGGATATTCTCTTCCCCAACAGGAAATGGCAAAGAGCCCAGCAAAGCTGGTCACATGATCCCTCCTAGGCTCCGCCTTCCCCAGTCATTCGACCGACGTAAAGGAGGAATATTTGCATAGGAGAAATCATATGATACCGTGGTGACTGTAGTTAAAGAAAATAAATTATCAGACCTGATTAAAAAACCAGGGCGGGCCGTGGACCGGACACACCGTTGGAGAAAGTAATTTATCAGGTAAACATAAATTCTGTTTTCTCCAACATAGGTGTGTCCGGTCCACGGCGTCATCCTTACTTGTGGGAACCAATACCAAAGCTTTAGGACACGGATGAAGGGAGGGAGCAAATCAGGTCACCTAAATGGAAGGCACCACGGCTTGCAAAACCTTTCTCCCAAAAATAGCCTCAGAAGAAGCAAAAGTATCAAACTTGTAAAATTTGGTAAAAGTGTGCAGTGAAGACCAAGTCGCTGCCTTACATATCTGATCAACAGAAGCCTCGTTCTTGAAGGCCCATGTGGAAGCCACAGCCCTAGTGGAATGAGCTGTGATTCTTTCAGGAGGCTGCCGTCCGGCAGTCTCATAAGCCAATCTGATGATGCTTTTAATCCAAAAAGAGAGAGGGGTAGAAGTTGCTTTTTGACCTCTCCTTTTACCAGAATAAACAACAAACAAGGAAGATGTTTGTCTAAAATCCTTTGTAGCATCTAAATAGAATTTTAGAGCGCGAACAACATCCAAATTGTGCAACAAACGTTCCTTCTTTGAAACTGGATTCGGACACAAAGAAGGCACGACTATCTCCTGGTTAATGTTTTTGTTAGAAACAACTTTCGGAAGAAAACCAGGTTTAGTACGTAAAACCACCTTATCTGCATGGAACACCAGATAAGGAGGAGAACACTGCAGAGCAGATAATTCTGAAACTCTTCTAGCAGAAGAAATTGCAACCAAAAACAAAACTTTCCAAGATAACTTAATATCAACGGAATGTAAGGGTTCAAACGGAACCCCCTGAAGAACTGAAAGAACTAAATTGAGACTCCAAGGAGGAGTCAAAGGTTTGTAAACAGGCTTGATTCTAACCAGAGCCTGAACAAAGGCTTGAACATCTGGCACAGCTGCCAGCTTTTTGTGAAGTAACACAGACAAGGCAGAAATCTGTCCCTTCAAGGAACTTGCAGATAATCCTTTCTCCAATCCTTCTTGAAGAAAGGATAGAATCTTAGGAATTTTTACCTTGTCCCAAGGGAATCCTTTAGATTCACACCAACAGATATATTTTTTCCATATTTTGTGGTAAATTTTTCTAGTTACAGGCTTTCTGGCCTGAACAAGAGTATCAATAACAGAATCTGAGAACCCTCGCTTTGATAAGATCAAGCGTTCAATCTCCAAGCAGTCAGTTGGAGTGAAACCAGATTCGGATGTTCGAACGGACCCTGAACAAGAAGGTCTCGTCTCAAAGGTAGCTTCCATGGTGGAGCCGATGACATATTCACCAGGTCTGCATACCAAGTCCTGCGTGGCCACGCAGGAGCTATCAAGATCACCGATGCCCTCTCCTGATTGATCCTGGCTACCAGCCTGGGGATGAGAGGAAACGGCGGGAATACATAAGCTAGTTTGAAGGTCCAAGGTGCTACTAGTGCATCTACTAGAGTCGCCTTGGGATCCCTGGATCTGGACCCGTAGCAAGGAACCTTGAAGTTCTGACGAGAGGCCATCAGATCCATGTCTGGAATGCCCCACAGTTGAGTAATGTGGGCAAAGATTTCCGGATGGAGTTCCCACTCCCCCGGATGTAATGTCTGACGACTCAGAAAATCCGCTTCCCAATTTTCCACTCCTGGGATGTGGATTGCAGACAAGTGGCAGGAGTGAGTCTCCGCCCATTGAATGATTTTGGTCACTTCTTCCATCGCCAGGGAACTCCTTGTTCCCCCCTGATGGTTGATGTACGCAACAGTCGTCATGTTGTCTGATTGAAACCGTATGAACTTGGCCTTTGCTAGCTGAGGCCAAACCTTGAGAGCATTGAGTATCGCTCTCAGTTCCAGAATATTTATCGGTAGAAGAGATTCTTCCCGAGACCAAAGACCCTGAGCTTTCAGGGGTCCCCAGACCGCGCCCCAGCCCATCAGACTGGCGTCGGTCGTGACAATGACCCACTCTGGTCTGCGGAAGCTCATCCCCTGTGACAGATTGTCCAGGGACAGCCACCAACGGAGTGAATCTCTGGTCCTCTGATTTACTTGTATCGTCGGAGACAAGTCTGTATAGTCCCCATTCCACTGACTGAGCATGCACAGTTGTAATGGTCTTAGATGAATGCGCGCAAAAGGAACTATGTCCATTGCCGCTACCATCAAACCTATTACTTCCATGCACTGCGCTATGGAAGGAAGAGGAACGGAATGAAGTATTTGACAAGAGTTTAGAAGTTTTGTTTTTCTGGCCTCTGTCAGAAAAATCCTAATTTCTAAGGAGTCTATTATTGTTCCCAAGAAGGGAACCCTCGTTGACGGAGATAGAGAACTCTTTTCTACGTTCACTTTCCATCTGTGAGATCTGAGAAAGGCCAGGACAATGTCCGTGTGAGCCTTTGCTAGAGGAAGGGACGACGCTTGAATCAGAATGTCGTCCAAGTAAGGTACTACTGCAATGCCCCTTGGTCTTAGCACCGCTAGAAGGGACCCTAGTACCTTTGTGAAAATCCTTGGAGCAGTGGCTAATCCGAACGGAAGTGCCACGAACTGGTAATGCTTGTCCAGGAATGCGAACCTTAGGAACCGATGATGTTCCCTGTGGATAGGAATATGTAGATACGCATCCTTTAAATCCACCGTGGTCATGAATTGACCTTCCTGGATGGAAGGAAGAATTGTTTGAATGGTTTCCATTTTGAACGATGGAACCTTGAGAAACTTGTTTAGGATCTTGAGATCTAAGATTGGTCTGAACGTTCCCTCTTTTTTGGGAACTACGAACAGATTGGAGTAGAACCCCATCCCTTGTTCTCCTAATGGAACAGGATGAATCACTCCCATTTTTAACAGGTCTTCTACACAATGTAAGAATGCCTGTTTTTTTATGTGGTCTGAAGACAATTGAGACCTGTGGAACCTCCCCCTTGGGGGAAGCCCTTTGAATTCCAGAAGATAACCTTGGGAGACTATTTCTAGCGCCCAAGGATCCAGAACATCTCTTGCCCAAGCCTGAGCGAAGAGAGAGAGTCTGCCCCCCACCAGATCCGGTCCCGGATCGGGGGCCAACATCTCATGCTGTCTTGGTAGCAGTGGCAGGTTTCTTGGCCTGCTTTCCCTTGTTCCAGCCTTGCATTGGTCTCCAGGCTGGCTTGGCTTGAGAAGTATTACCCTCTTGCTTAGAAGACGTAGCACTTGGGGCTGGTCCGTTTCTACGAAAGGGACGAAAATTAGGTTTATTTTTGGCCTTGAAAGACCTATCCTGAGGAAGGGCGTGGCCCTTGCCCCCAGTGATTTTCGCCGCTAACCTACCCAATTGCAAAGTGGCGTCTAGGGTGAAAGAATTAGCCAATTTGAGAGCACGGATTCTGTCCATAATCTCCTCATAAGAAGGAGAATTACTAGTGATCGCCTTTTCTAGCTCATCGAACCAGAAACACGCGGCTGTAGTGACAGGGACAATGCATGAAATTGGTTGTAGAAGGTAACCTTGCTGAACAAACATCTTTTTAAGCAAACCTAATTTTTTATCCATAGGATCTTTGAAAGCACAACTATCTTCTATGGGTATAGTGGTGCGTTTGTTTAGAGTAGAAACCGCCCCCTCGACCTTGGGGACTGTCTGCCATAAGTCCTTTCTGGGGTCGACCATAGGAAACAATTTTTTAAATATGGGGGGAGGGACGAAAGGTATACCGGGCCTTTCCCATTCTTTATTTACAATGTCCGCCACCCGCTTGGGTATAGGAAAAGCTTCGGGGGGCCCCGGGACCTCTAGGAACTTTTCCATTTTACATAGTTTCTCTGGGATGACCAAATTCTCACAATCATCCAGAGTGGATAACACCTCCTTAAGCAGAGCGCGGAGATGTTCCAACTTAAATTTAAATGTAATCACATCAGGTTCAGCTTGTTGAGAAATTTTCCCTGAATCTGAAATTTCTCCCTCAGACAAAACCTCCCTGGCCCCCTCAGACTGGTGTAGGGGCCCTTCAGAAACAATATCATCAGCGTCCTCATGCTCTTCAGTATTTTCTAAAACAGAGCAGTCGCGCTTTCGCTGATAAGTGGGCATTTTGGCTAAAATGTTTTTGATAGAATTATCCATTACAGCCGTTAATTGTTGCATAGTAAGGAGTATTGGCGCGCTAGATGTACTAGGTGCCTCTTGTGTGGGCAAGACTGGTGTAGACGAAGGAGGGGATGATGCAGTACCATGCTTACTCCCCTCACTTGAGGAATCATCTTGGGCATCATTTTCTCTAAATTTTGTGTCACATAAATCACATCTATTTAAATGAGAAGGGACCTTGGCTTCCCCACATTCAGAACACAGTCTATCTGGCAGTTCAGACATGTTAAACAGGCATAAACTTGATAACAAAGTACAAAAAACGTTTTAAAATAAAACCGTTACTGTCACTTTAAATGTTAAACTGAACACACTTTATTACTGCAATTGCGAAAAAGTATGAAGGAATTGTTCAAAATTCACCAAAATTTCACCACAGTGTCTTAAAGCCTTAAAAGTATTGCACACCAAATTTGGAAGCTTTAACCCTTAAAATAACGGAACCGGAGCCGTTTTTATATTTAACCCCTTTACAGTCCCTGGTATCTGCTTTGCTGAGACCCAACCAAGCCCAAAGGGGAATACGATACCAAATGACGCCTTCAGAAAGTCTTTTCTATGTATCAGAGCTCCTCACACATGCATCTGCATGTCATGCTTCTCAAAAACAAGTGCGCAATACAGGCGCGAAAATGAGACTCTGCCTATGATTAGGGAAAGCCCCTAGAGAATAAGGTGTCCAATACAGTGCCTGCCGGTTATTTTACAAAATTCCCAAGATTAAAATAATTCCTCAAGGCTATGGAGTATAAAATATGTTTATATATAAATCGATTTAGCCCAGAAAATGTCTACAGTCTTAAAAAGCCCTTGTGAAGCCCTTATTTACTGTCTGTAATAAAATGGCTTACCGGATCCCATAGGGAAAATGACAGCTTCCAGCATTACATCGTCTTGTTAGAATGTGTCATACCTCAAGCAGCAAAAGTCTGCTCACTGTTCCCCCAACTGAAGTTAATTCCTCTCAACAGTCCTGTGTGGAACAGCCATCGATTTTAGTAACGGTTGCTAAAATCATTTTCCTCTTACAAACAGAAATCTTCATCTCTTTTCTGTTTCAGAGTAAATAGTACATACCAGCACTATTTTAAAATAAACTCTTGATTGAATAATAAAAACTACAGTTAAACACTAAAAAACTCTAAGCCATCTCCGTGGAGATGTTGCCTGTACAACGGCAAAGAGAATGACTGGGGAAGGCGGAGCCTAGGAGGGATCATGTGACCAGCTTTGCTGGGCTCTTTGCCATTTCCTGTTGGGGAAGAGAATATCCCACAAGTAAGGATGACGCCGTGGACCGGACACACCTATGTTGGAGAAAAACGTTTTAAAATAAAACCGTTACTGTCACTTTAAATTTTAAACAGAACACACTTTATTACTGAATATGCGAAAAAGCATGAAGGAATTGTTCAAAATTCACCAAAATTTCACCACAGTGTCATAAAGCCTTAAAAGTATTGCACACCAAATTTGAAAGCTTTAACCCTTAAAATAACGGAACCGGAGCCGTTTTTACATTTAACCCCTATACAGTCCCAGGTATCTGCTTTGCTGAGACCCAACCAAGCCCAGAGGGGAATACGATTCCAAATGACGCCTTCTATAAGCTTTTTCAGTGGCTCTTAGCTCCTCACACATGCATCTGCATGCCTTGCTTTCCAAAAACAACTGCGCATTAGTGGCGCGAAAATGAGGCTCTGCCTATGACTAGCAAAGGCCCCCATCTGAAAAAGGTGTCCATACAGTGCCTGCCGTTTTTTAACAACAATCCCCAAGATTATAATAACTATTAAAAGTTATAATGTGCCAAATATGCTTAGCAAAGTAATCGTTTTAGCCCAGAAAAATGTCTACCAGTTTTTTAAGCCCTTATAAAGCCCTTTATTCTTTTACTTAATCTAAGAAAATGGCTTACCAGTCCCCATAGGGGAAATGACAGCCTTCCAGCATTACAAAGTCTTGTTAGAAATGTGGCCAGTCATACCTCAGGCAGAAAAGTCTGCCAACTGCTTCCCCCAACTGAAGTTACTTCATCTCAACAGTCCTGTGTGGAAAAAGCAATCGATTTTAGTAACGTCTGCTAAAATCATCTTCCTCTTACAAACAGAAATCTTCATCTCTTTTCTGTTTCAGAGTAAATAGTACATACCAGCACTATTTTAAAATAACAAACACTTGATTGAAGGATAAAAACTACATTTAAACACCAAAAAACTCTTAGCCATCTCCGTGGAGATGTTGCCTGTGCAACGGCAAAGAGAATGACTGGGGTAGGCGGAGCCTAGGAGGGATCATGTGACCAGCTTTGCTGGGCTCTTTGCCATTTCCTGTTGGGGAAGAGAATATCCCACAAGTAAGGATGACGCCGTGGACCGGACACACCTATGTTGGAGAAATCATAACCACCACAAAAAAGGGTGGGCCTCATGGACTCTTGCTAATATGAAAGAAATGAATTTATCAGGTAAGTTCTTACATTAAATTATGTTTTCTTTCATGTAATTAGCAAGAGTCCATGAGCTAGTGACGTATGGGATAATGACTACCCAAGATGTGGATCTTTCCACGCAAGAGTCACTAGAGAGGGAGGGATAAAATAAAGACAGCCAATTCCGCTGAAAAATAATCCACACCCAAAATAAAGATTAAATGAAAAAACTGAAATTATAAGCAGAAGATTCAAACTGAAACAGCTGCCTGAAGTACTTTTCTACCAAAAACAGCTTCAGAAGAAGAAAACACATCAAAATGGTAGAATTTAGTAAAAGTATGCAAAGAAGACCAAGTTGCTGCTTTGCAAATCTGATCAACCGAAGCATCATTCCTAAACGCCCAGGAAGTAGAAACTGACCTAGTAGAATGAGCTGTAATCCTTTGAGGCAGAGTTTTACCCGATTTCAACCAAGATGCCAAAGAAATGGCAGAGACCTTCTGACCTTTCCTAGAACCAGAAAAGATAACAAATAGACTAGAAGTCTTTCGGAAATTCTTAGTAGCTTCAACATAATATTTCAAAGCTCTAACTACATCCAAAGAATGCAATGATCTCTCCTTAGAATTCTTAGGATTAGGACACAATGAAGGAACCACAATTTCTCTACTAATGTTGTTAGAATTCACAACCTTAGGTAAAAATTTAAAAGAAGTTCGCAACACCGCCTTATCCTGATGAAAAATCAGAAAGGAGACTCACAAGAAAGAGCAGATAATTCAGAAACTCGTCTGGCAGAAGAGATGGCCAAAAGGAACAAAACTTTCCAAGAAAGTAATTTGATGTCCAATGAATGCATAGGTTCAAACGGAGGAGCTTGAAGAGCCCCCAGAACCAAATTCAAACTCCAAGGAGGAGAAATTGACTAATGACAGGTTTTATACGAACCAAAGCTTGTACAAAACAATGAATATCAGGAAGATTAGCAATCTTTCTGTGAAAAAGAACAGAAAGAGCAGAGATGTGTCCTTTCAAGGAACTTGCAGACAAACCTTTATCCAAACCATCCTGAAGAAACTGTAAAATTCTCGGAATTCTAAAAGAATGCCAGGAAAAATGATGAGAAAGACACCAAGAAATACAAGTCTTCCAGACTCTATAATATATCTCCCTAGATACAGATTTACGAGCCTGTAACATAGTATTAATCACAGAGTCAGAGAAACCTCTTTGACTGAGAATCAAGCGTTCAATCTCCATACCTTTAAATTAAAGGATTTGAGATCCTGATGGAAAAAAAGGACCTTGAGACAGAAGGTCTGGTCTTAACGGAAGAGACCACGGTTGGCAAGAGGCCATCCGGACAGGATCCGCATACCAAAAACCTGAGAGGCCATGCTGGAGCCACCAGCAGAACAAATGAGCATTCCTTCAGAATCTTGGAGATTACTCTTGGAAGAAGAACTAGAGGCGGAAAGATATAGGCAGGATGATACTTCCAAGGAAGTGAAAACGCATCCATTGCTTCCGCTTGAGGATCCCTGGATCTGGACAGATACCTGGGAAGTTTCTTGTTTAGATGAGAAGCCATCAGATCTATTTCTGGAAGACCCCATATTTGAACAATCTGAAGAAATACCTCTGGGAGAAGAGACCATTCGCCCGGATGAAACGCGTGGCGACAGATAATCCGCTTCCCAATTGTCTATACCTGGGATATGAACCGCAGAAACTAGACAGGAGCTGGATTCCGCCCATACCAGAATTCGAGATACTTCTTTCATAGCCAGAGGACTGTGAGTCCCTCCTTGATGATTGATGTATGCCACAGTAGTGACATTGTCTGTCTGAAAACAAATGAACGATTCTCTCTTTAGAAGAGGCCAAGACTGAAGAGCTCTGAAAATTGCACGGAGTTCCAAAATATTGATTGGTAATCTCACCTCCTGAGATTCCCAAACCCCTTGTGCTGTCAGAGACCCCCACACAGCTCCCCAACCTGTAGGACTTGCATCTGTTGAAACTACAGTCCAGGTCGGAAGAACAAAAGAAGCCCCCTGAACTAAACGATGGTGATCTGTCCACCACGTCACAGTGTCGTACAATCGGTTTTAAAGATATTAATTGAGATATCTTTGTGTAATCCCTGCACCACTGGTTCAGCATACAGAGCTGAAGAGGCCGCATGTGAAAATGAGCAAAGGGGATCGCGTCCGATGCCGCAGTCATAAGACCTAGAATTTCCATGCATAAGGCTACCGAAGGGAAAGATTGTGACTGAAGGTTTCGACAAGCTGATATCAACTTTAGATGTCTCATGTCTATCAAAGATAGAGTCATGGATACTGAATCTATCTGAAAACCTAAAAAGGTTACCTAAGTCTGAGGAATCAATGAACTTTTTGGTAAATTGATCCTCCAACCATGATGTTGAAGAAACAACACAAGTCGATTCGAATGAGATTCTGCTAAATATGAAGACTGAGCAAGTACCAAGATATCGTCCAAATAAGGAATACCACAATACCCTGTTCTCTGATTACAGACAGAAGGACACCGAGAACCTTCGTAAAAAATTCTTGGAGCTGTAGCTAGGCCAAACGGCAGAGCCACAAACTGGTAATGCTTGTCTCAGAAACTGATAGTGATCTGGATGAATCGGAATATGCAGATATGCATCCTGTAAATCTATAGTAGACATATAATGCCCTTGTTGAACAAAAGGCAGGATAGTCCTTACAGTTACCATTTTGAATGTTGGTATCCTTACATAACGATTCAATATTTTTAGATCCAGAACTGGTCTGAAGGAATTCTCCTTCTTTGGTACAATGAAGAGATTTGAATAAAACCCCAGTCCCTGTTCCAGAACTGGAACTGGCATAATTACTCCAGCCAACTCTAGATCTGAAACACATTTCAGAAATGCTTGAGCCTTCGCTGGGTTTACTGGGACACGGGAAATAAAAAATCTCTTTGCAGGAGGCCTTATCTTGAAGCCAATTCTGTACCCTTCTGAAACAATGTTCTGAATCCAAAGATTGTGAATGGAATTGATCCAAATTTCTTAGAAAAACGTAATCTGCCCCCTACCAGCTGAGCTGGAATGAGGGCCGCACCTTCATGTGGACTTAGGAGCTGGCTTTGATTTTCTAAAAGGCTTGGATTTATTCCAGACTGGAGATGGTTTCCAAACTGATACCGCTCCTGAGGATGAAGGATCAGGTTTTTGTTCCTTGTTGTGACAAAAGGAACGAAAACGATCATTACCCTGGAAAGAAAGGGAAAGCAGAGTAGACTTAGAAGACATAACAGCATTCCAAGTCTTAAGCCATAAAGCTCTTCTAGCTAAAATAGCTAGAGACATATACCTGACATCAACTCTAATGATATCAAAGATGGCATTACAAATAAAATTATTAGCATGTTGAAGAATAAAAATGCTATGAGAATTATGATCTGTTACTTGTTGCGCTAAAGCTTCTAACCAAAAGATGAAGCTGCAGCAACATCCGCTAAAGATATAGCAGGTCTAAGAAGATTACCTGAACACAAGTAAGCTTTTCTTAGAAAGGATTCAATTTTCCTATCTAAAGGATCCTTAAGGAAGTACCATCTGCCGTAGGAATAGTACGCTTAACAAGAGTAGAGACAGCCCCATCAACTTTAGGGATTTTGTCCCAAAACTCTAATCTGTCAGATGGCACAGGATATAATTGCTTAAAACGTTTAGAAGGAGTAAATGAATTACCCAAATTATTCCATTCCCTGGAAATTACTTCAGAAATAGCACTAGGGACAGGAAAAACTTCTGGAATAACTACAGGAGATTTAAAAACCTTATCTAAACGTTTAGATTTAGTATCAAGAGGACCAGAATCCTCAATTTCTAATGCAATTAGGACTTCTTTAAGTAAAGAACGAATAAATTTCATTTTAAATAAATATGAAGATTTATCAGCATCAACCTCTGAGACAGAATCCTCTGAACCAGAAGAACCATTATCAGAATCAGAATGATGATGTTCATTTAAAAATTCATCTGAAAAATGAGAAGTTTTAAAAGACTTTTTACATTTACTAGAAGGAGGAATAACAGACATAGCCTTCTTAATGGATTTAAAAACAAAATCTCTTATGTTATCAGGAACACTCTGAGTATTAGATGTTGACAGAACAGCAACAGGTAATGTAACAGTACTTAAAGGAAATATTATCTGCATAAACAGTTTGTCATGACAAAACAGTACAAACAGCTGGAGGAACAGATACCATAAGTTTACAGTAGATACACTTAGCTTTGGTAGCTCCAGCCCCAGGCAGGGATATTCCAGAAGTATCTTCTGACTCAGCTTCAACGTGGGACATCTTGCAATATGTAATAGAAAAAAACAACATAAAAAGCAAAATTGATCAAATTCCTTAAATGACAGTTTCAGGAATGGGAAAAAAATGCCAGTGAATAAGCTTCTAGCAACCAGAAGCAAAAAATCAATGAGACTTAAATAATGTGGAGACAAAAGTCACGCCCATATTTTTTCGCGCCAAAAAAGACGCCCACATTATTTGGCGCCAAAAATGACGCCACATCCGGAACGCCGACACTTTTGGCGCAAAAAGAACGCCAAAAATGACGCAACTTCCGGCGACACGTATGACGCCGGAAACAGAAAATAATTTTTGCGCCAAAAGTCCGCGCCAAGAATGACGCAATAAAATGAAGCATTTTCAGCCCCCGCGAGCCTAACAGCCCACAGGGAAAGTCAAATTTTTAAGGTAAGAAAAAAATGAATTATTCATATGCATTATCCCAAATATGAAACTGACTGTCTGAAATAAGGAATGTTGAACATCCTGAGTCAAGGCAAATAAATGTTTGAATACATATATTTAGAACTTTATATAAAAAGTGCCCAACCATAGCTTAGAGTGTCACAGAAAATAAGACTTACTTACCCCAGGACACTCATCTACATGTAGTAGAAAGCCAAACCAGTACTGAAACGAGAATCAGTAGAGGAAATGGTATATATAAGAGTATATCGTCGATCTGAAAAGGGAGAGATGAATCTCTACGACCGATAACAGAGAACCTATGAAATAGACCCCGTAGAAGGAGATCACTGCATTCAAATAGGCAATACTCTCCTCACATCCCTCTGACATTCACTGCACGCTGACAGGAAAACCGGGCTCCAACCTGCTGCGGAGCGCATATCAACGTAGAATCTAGCACAAACTTACTTCACCACCTCCATAGGAGGCAAAGTTTGTAAAACTGAATTGTGGGTGTGGTGAGGGGTGTATTTATAGGCATTTTGAGGTTTGGGAAACTTTGCCCCTCCTGGTAGGAATGTATATCCCTTACGTCACTAGCTCATGGACTCTTGCTAATTACATGAAAGAAATATTATTATTATTATATGTATGCAAGTGTCTCACAATTATCTGATAATCCCAGCTCATGTGTAATAAAACATAAGTGTGCAAAGATTCTGGGCCCTGCACAAATAGCCCTCTAGTGCACACATAATACTGCAAACCTAATATCTTGGACCCTGAGGTCAGTTATGCCCAAGGAATTTAGGATGATCTGAAATTTGATGCCTCTATAACTTGTGTTAGTTTCTTTCATAACCAATTTTTCAAACATGAACAAGCCAACAAAAACAAGAAAGTGAGCATTTAAAACAAAGGAAAAAAGAAGAGAAAAAAAAAGCAGGGATGGGGGTCTCCTCTGTGCTCCTTAGTAGCTTGTACATATAGAGAGAAGTGCACTCACAGGAACGAACAACTGGCTCAATACCATTGATAGCCTGTTCTACCGATTTACCACCTGGGTGCAACTTTAGCCCAGTAATGCTTTTTACAGAGTAGAACTTTCCCTGTAGCAGATCAGTCTGATCCCACCTTTTATGGTCAGCCCAGTGCCGAAATACCAGGCAATTCCTCTCTGAACAAGGAACACAGCAACCCCAGACTATTATTTCGGCCTTCATTGGGCCTAGTCAGTGAGGTGTAGCCATATTCCTCTAAGCACACTGAGCAAGGAGTCTACGTCTGGTTGCCTCTTTTTTTCCGCATATGGAGACTAAATACATACAGAGAGAAGTGCACTCAAAGGAACTCATGTACACAGGACACAATTTTAATTAGCTTATCATGCTTGAAATTTCACTTTAATAAGTTTAGATGTCATTGTTTCAGCGTGTTACTCATTAGAAGTTAAATAAAGCAAAATATATATATTTGAATAGGTTGGTCGCCTTTACACTTACTGGTTTTGTGCACCAGCCGCAGTTTGGTCCAGCTTGGATACATTCTCCACATGATCTGGCATTTGCTTTTAAACATTCAGTCCCACCTACATGGTTGAAAAATTTGATTTGGTTTATGAATGGCGTAAAGAGAATTTTTAAAATGTTCTTAAACCAGATGGGTTTTTTTTGCATACACTGGTATTATATACATACAAACATCAGAAATTAGTAATGCAGCAAATACAAGGAATTTAAAATGGAGGATTTTATTTGAGCTATTAACCAAAATGGACCTCCAGTACCAGGGTCCTAACGGCAGCCTTCCTTGCTGGCTTTGTAATAATGATTGCCTATGAGGTTATATAAAACACAGTAATGGAGTTCCCATTCACACCAAATGTATGCAGTCTATTAGAATAGACATGATCTAGGTGGTTATTCTAAACTAGGTTTGATGAGCTGTTTAGGCACACACACTTTATTAGCTCACACACCAATCACCAAAAAAAAAAAAAATGTACACTATGGCTAGCACCTGAGTGTTGTAAGAGATGCTGAGGTCAGTACTAGCAGAACATAAAACTTACCTTGCTGAGCATTTGCATGTACAAGTGAGCACAACAGTGCCAATAAAGTTAGACTGCGCACCATCTGTGATTAAAAAAGAAAAAAAAAAAAAGCTTTAAGCTTGTTGTATAAAAAGTTTGCAGGTGGCATAGTAGAATAGCAGGAGAGGGGAGGGACACACACACCACCCACAGGAGATGCTTAAAAGGGACAGTGAAACACTGATCTTTTAATATAAAATGTTTAATTACACGTAGTAAAACAGCTTTGAAATATACTTTATTTATTGTGTCCCCTTTTCCTGTAACATAAGTTATAAAATTAACCGTTTTCTAATTCTGATAACTAGCAAAAGCCTAACTACATGCGAATAAATATATATATATATATATATATATATATATATATATATATATATATATATATATATATATATATATATATATATATATATATATATATAGAGCTGAAACAACTAATCGTCATAATCGATAATAATCGATTATGAAAATAGTTGTCAACGAATCTCATAATCGATTAATCGATTAGTTGGTTTGCAATTAGTTGGTCTGTGCACAACACCAGCTGCTTCACTCCAATGAACTCCTGCATATGGTATTGTGTTTTATGGTTAGGTCCTTAGCCTAAAGGACATCTACAGACATTTACTTTTTACTTTTTCAGGACAGTATAAGTTTACAACTACCCCTGGCTTATGTGCAACCCAGATATAATAGTCATCATTTGGATTGTTTATATTAAATCTGGTGATTTGGAACTATGCTTTTCATGATATAGTGCCAAGGTTGTTGTTTACACCTTGACCTTAGATTGATGGGAGTATTTAAATTGATGTGCACTATTATCTGTTTGCACAATTATTAGTGTATTGCTTGCTATTGCTGATTATATGTACTGTATAAATAAATGTGTAAGGCTTTGTCCTGTTATTGATATACAGTCCTTAGCGCTTTTGATTTTGTTTTTTATTGTTTTTTTATATTTTTAATAAATTGTGATAATATGTACCAGATTCAACCTTTATTAGTATATATCCGTTATTTTTAGAGCGGACTAGATATTTCCCCTAACCTTATAGCTGGTTATTTACCATTGCATATAGATATTCAAGATATTTTTATGTTAGAATGAAGTCAAGGGTTACTTTATTGAGAGGCCCCTTGCCAAGGTAGAAAACACTTAGCATTGGTGAAGAGCTAACAAAGATAAATATCCCACTTTGGTGAAATTGGCAAAACCCTACTTATACACCTCAGCAGCCTTTTCTCTGCTGCAGGAAATATAGCTGCAAACAGAGAACCAGCCTTAGCCAGAAGCATGTGGACATGTTGAGATTTTTGCATTTCAATGCAAAGTTTCTGAAAGAGTGAATAACAGAATGTTATTAACAGTGATAGTCTAACTCTTTCTAGTTCTACCTCTTTTCAAACAGTTTGTGGTTTTGTTTAATTATAAAACTGTGCTCTGCTGCATAAAAATTGAAGAAACAGTTGTGTTAATGTAAAGTTTTCGTATGAAGTTTATATTTGTAACACTCATTATGTGGATTTTATTTAAAACATAGAAAACTATTACTGATTCTCTTTTTATCCGATTAGTCGATTAATCGAAAAAATAATCGGCCGATTAATCGATTATGAAAATAATCGTTAGTTGCAGCCCTATATATATCAGAATTTATGCTTACATGATAAATTGCTTTCTCCAACGGTGTGTCCGGTCCACGGCGTCATCCATAACTTGTGGAATATTCTCTCCCCAACAGGAAATGGCAAAGAGCACAGCAAAAGCTGTCCATATAGTCCCTCCTAGGCTCCGCCCACCCCAGTCATTCGACCGACGGACAGGAGAAAAAACAGGAGAAACCATAAGGTGCCGTGGTGACTGTAGTTAAAGAAAGAAATTCATCAAACCTGATTAAAAAACCAGGGCGGGCCGTGGACCTGACACACCGTTGGAGAAAGCAATTTATCAGGTAAGCATAAATTCTGTTTTCTCCAACATTGGTGTGTCCGGTCCACGACGTCATCCATAACTTGTGGGAACCAATACCAAAGCTTTAGGACACGGATGAAGGGAGGGAGCCAATCAGGTTACCTAAACAGAAGGCACCACGGCTTGCAAAACCTTTCTCCCAAAAATAGCCGCCGAAGAAGCAAAAGTATGCAGGGAAGACCAAGTCGCTGCCTTACATAACTGATCAACAGAAGCCTCGTTCTTGAAGGCCCATGTGGAAGCCACAGCCCTAGTAGAGTGAGCTGTGATGCGTTCAGGAGGCTGCCGTCCGGCAGTCTCGTAAGCCAATCGGATGATGCTTTTCAGCCAAAAGGAAAGAGCGGTAGCAGTAGCTTTTTGACCTCTCCTCTTGCCAGAATAAACGACAAACAGAGAAGACGTTTGTCTGAAATCCTTTGTTGCTTCTAAATAGAACTTTAAAGCACAAACTTCATCTAAATTGTGTAACAAACGTTCCTTCTTTGAAACTGGATTCGGATACAAAGAAGGCACAACTATTTCCTGGTTAATATTCTTGTTTGAAACAACCTTTAGAAGGAAACCAGGTTTAGTACGCAAAACAACCTTATCTGAATGGAACACCAGAGGGCGGATTACACTGCAAAGCAGATAACTCAGAAACTCTTCTAGCAGAAGAAATAGCAACCAAAAACAGAACTTTCCAAGATAACATCTTGATATCTATGGAATGTAGAGGTTCAAACGGAACCCCTTGAAGAACTGAAAGAACTAAATTCAGACTCCAGGGAGGAGTCAAAGGTCTGTAAACAGGCTTGATCCTGACCAAAGCCTGAACAAAAGCTTGAACATCAGGCACAGCTGCCAGTCGTTTGTGTAACAAGACAGATAAAGCAGAAATCTGTCCCTTTAGAGAACTCGCTGATAATCCCTTATCCAAACCTTTTTGGAGAAAGGAAAGGATCCTAGGAATTTTGATCTTACTCCATGAGAATCCCTTGGATTCACACCAACAGATATATCTTTTCCATATTTTATGGTAAATTTTTCTAGTCACAGGTTTTCTGGCTTGTACCAGAGTATCTATCACAGAATCCGAAAACCCATGCTTAGATAAAATCAAGCGTTCAATTTCCAAGCCGTCAGCTGGAGAGAAACTAGATTTGGATGTTCGAATGGACCTTGTACTAGAAGATCCTGTCTCAAAGGTAGCTTCCATGGTGGAGCCGATGACATATTCACCAGGTCTGCATACCAAGTCCTGCGTGGCCACGCAGGAGCTATCAAGATCACTGAGGCCCTCTCCTGCTTGATCCTGGCTACCAGCCTGGGAATGAGAGGAAACGGTGGAAACACATAAGCTAGGTTGAAGGTCCAAGGTGCTACTAATGCATCCACTAGAGTCGCCTTGGGATCCCTGGATCAGGACCCGTAGCAAGGAACCTTGAAGTTCTGACGAGACGACATCAGATCCATGTCTGGAATGCCCCATAATTGAGTCAACTGGGCAAATATCTCCGGGTGGAGTTCCCACTCCCCCGGGTGGATGTCTGACTACTCAGATAATCCGCCTCCCAGTTTTCCACTCCTGGGATGTGGATCGCAGATAGGTGGCAGGAGTGATCCTCCGCCCATTTTATGATTTTGGTCACTTCTCTCATCGCCAGAGAACTCCTTGTTCCCCCCTGATGGTTGATGTAAGCAACAGTCGTCATGTTGTCTGATTGGAATCTTATGAATCTGGCCTTTGCTAGTTGAGGCCAAGCCCTGAGAGTATTGAATATCGCTCTCAGTTCCAGAATGTTTATCGGGAGAAGAGACTCTTCCCGAGACCATAGACCCTGAGCTTTCAGGGAGTCCCAGACCGCGCCCCAGCCCACTAGACTGGCGTCGGTCGTGACGATGACCCACTCTGGTCTGCGGAAGCTCATTCCCTGGGACAGGTGATCCTGGGTTAGCCACCAACGGAGTGAGTCTCTGGTCTTCTGATCTACTTGAATCACTGGAGACAAGTCTGTATAGTCCCCATTCCACTGTTTCAGCATGCACAGTTGTAATGGTCTTAGATGAATTCGCACAAAAGGAACTATGTCCATTGCTGCAACCATCAACCCTACTACTTCCATGCACTGAGCTAAGGAAGGTCGTGGAACAGAGTGAAGAACTTGACAAGCGTTAAGAAGTTTTGACTTTCTGACATCTGTCAGGAAAATCTTAATTTCTAAAGAATCTATTATTGTCCCCAAGAAAGGAACTCTTGTCGACTGAGACAGGGAACTTTTTTCTATGTTCACTTTCCATCCGTGAGATCTGAGAAAGGCCAGAACGATGTCTGTGTGAGCCTATTGCCTTTGAAAGAGACAACGCTTGTATCAGAATGTCGTCCCAGTAAGGTGCAACTGCAATGCCCCTTGGTCTTAGAACCGCTAGAAGGGACGCGAGTACCTTTGTGAAAATCCTTGGAGCAGTGGCTAGCCCGAATGGGAGAGCCACAAACTGGTAATGTTTGTCCAGAAAGGAGAACCTTAGAAACTGATGATGATCTTTGTGGATAGGAATATGTAGATATGCATCCTTTAGATCGACGGTAGTCATAAATTGACCCTCCTGGATTGTAGGTAAAATCGTTCGAATAGTTTTGAACGAAGGCACTCTGAGAAATTTGTTTAGGATCTTTAAATCCAGAATTGGTCTGAAAGTTCCCTCTTTTTTGGGAACTACAAACAGATTTGAGTAAAACCCCATTCCTTGTTCCATGGTTGGAACTGGGTGTATCACTCCCATTTTTAACAGGTCTTCTACACAATGTAAGAATGCCTGTCTCTTTATTTGGTTTGAAGATAAATGAGACATGTGGAACCTTCCCCTTGGGGGTAGTTCCTTGAATTCCAGAAGATAACCCTGAGAAACTATTTCTAGTGCCCAGGGATCCTGAACATCTCTTGCCCAAGCCTGAGCGAAGAGAGAGAGAGAGTCTGCCCCCTACTAGATCCGGTCCCGGATCGGGGGCTACTCCTTCATGCTGTTTTGGTAGCAGCAGCAGGCTTCTTGGCCTGCTTACCCTTGTTCCAGCCTTGCATCGGTTTCCAAGCTGGTTTGGTTTGTGAAGCATTACCCTCTTGTCTAGAGGCTGCAGAGTTGGAGGCTGGTCCGTTCCTGAAATTGCGAAAGGAACGAAAATTAGACTTATTCTTGGCCTTGAAAGGCCTATCTTGTGGGAGGGCGTGGCCCTTACCCCCAGTGATGTCTGAGATAATCTCTTTCAATTCTGGCTCAAAAAGGCTTTTACCCTTGAAAGGGATATTAAGCAATTTTGTCTTGGAAGATACATCCGCTGACCAAGACTCTGCGCGCCACAATTGCAAACCCTGAATTTTTCGCTGCTAATCTAGCTAACTGCAAAGCGGCATCTAAAATAAAGGAATTAGCTAACTTAAGTGCGTGAATTCAGTCCATAACCTCCTCATACAGAGTCTCTCTACTAAGCGACTTTTCTAGTTCCTCGAACCAGAACCACGCTGCTGTAGTGACAGGAATAATGCATGAAATAGGTTGCAGGAGGTAACCTTGCTGTACAAAAATCTTTTTAAGCAAACCCTCCAATTTTTTATCCATAGGATCTTTGAAAGCACAATTGTCCTCAATAGGAATAGTAGTGCGCTTGGCTAGTGTAGAAACTGCCCCCTCGACCTTAGGGACTGTCTGCCATAAGTCCTTTCTGGGGTCGACCATAGTAAATAATTTCTTAAATATAGGAGGGGGAACAAAAAGGTATGCCGGGCTTCTCCCACTCCTTATTCACTATGTCCGCCACCCGCTTGGGTATAGGAAAAGCGTCGGGGTGCACCGGAACCTCTAGGAACTTGTCCATCTTGCACAATTTTTCTGGAATGACCAGGTTGTCACAATCATCCAGAATAGATAGCACCTCCTTAAGCAGTGAGCGGAGATGTTCTAATTTAAATTTAAATGTCACAACATCAGGTTCTGCTTGTTGAGAAATTCTACCTGAATCAGAAATTTCCCCATCTGACAAAACCTCCCTAATGGCCACTTCAGATTGGTGTGAGGGTATGACAGAGCAATTATCATCAGCTCCCTCCTGCTCTACAGTGTTTAAAACAGAGCAATCGCGCTTTCTCTGAAATACAGGCATTTTGGATAAAATATTTGCTATGGAGTTATCCATTACTGCCGTCAATTGTTGCATAGTAACAAGGATTGGCGTGCTAGAAGTACTAGGGGTCGCCTGCGCGGGCATAACTGGTATAGACACAGAAGGAGATGATGTAGAACTATGTCTACTCCCTTCATCTGATGAATCATCTTGGGCAACTTTACTATCTGTGGCAGTACTGTCCTTACTTTGTTTGGACGCTATGGCACAATTATCACACAATTTTGAAGGGGGAGACACCTTGGCTTCCATACATACAGAACACAGTTTATCTGAAGGCACAGACATGTTAAACAGGCTTAAACGTGTCAATAAACTACAAAAAAAGTTTTAAAACAAAACCGTTACGGTCTCTTTAAATTTTAAACAGGGCACACTTTATTACTGAATATATGAAAAACTATGAAGGAATTGTTCAAATTTAAACAAATTTTCACCACAGTGTCTTAAAGCATTCAAAGCATTGCACCCCAAATTTCAGACCTTTAACCCTTAAAATGAGAAAACCGGAGCCGGTTACAGTTTTAACCCCTCTACAGTCCAAGCTACAGCCTTTGCTGCGACTTTACCAAACCCCGGGGGGTATACGATACCAAATGAAGCCTTTTCAACTACTTTCAGACCCACACACATGCAGCTGCATGTCCTGCTCTCAAAAGTAACTGCGCAGTAATGGCGCGAAAATGAGGCTCTGCCTACTACAGAGAAGGCCCTTCCTGACTGGGAAGGTGTCTAAACCAGTGCCTGACGTAAAAAAAACGTTCCCCAGAGTATATAAAGTGTGAATTTCAATATCAAGCTGTATAAAATGCCCAAATAAAGCAATCGATCTAGCCCATAAAAGTGTCTACCAGTTTTATAGCCCATATTAAGCCCTTTATTCTGTTTGAGACTAAGAAAATGGCTTACCGGTCCCCATGAGGGGAAATGACAGCCTTCCAGCATTACACAGTCTTGTTAGAAATATGGCTAGTCATACCTTAAGCAGAAAAGTCTGCCAACTGTTTCCTCCAACTGAAGTTATCTCATCTCAACAGTCCTATGTGGAAACAGCAAACGATTTTAGTTACTGCTGCTAAAATCATATTCCTCTCACAAACAGAACTCTTCATCTTTTTCTGTTTCAGAGTAAATAGTACATACCAGCACTATTTTAAAATAACAAACTCTTGATAGTAGAATAAAAAAACTACAACTAAACATCACATACTCTTCACCATCTCCGTGGAGATGCTGCTTGTTCAGCAGGCAAAGAGAATGACTGGGGTGGGCGGAGCCTAGGAGGGACTATATGGACAGCTTTTGCTGTGCTCGTGGACCGGACACACCAATGTTGGAGATATATATATATATATATATATATATATATATATATATATATATATCATATTCACATCCATAACCCTGCATAACATTTTTCTACTTTAAAATGTTTGTTTAAAAAGGCTGAAAATTCCTTTTATTACTAATTGCCCATTAAAGTATTAATATACTTTTTACCTCTGTGATTACCTTGTATCTAAGCCTTCTCGGACTGCCTCCATATCTCAGTTCTATTTACAGACTTGCATTTTAGACAATTTGATTAGACTAATGAATAACTTCACAGGATTGAGCACAATGTGATTTATATTGATAAATCACACATGAACTAGCAAGTGTCTTGCTGTGAAAAGCCATAAAAATGCCCTAAGATAAAAAGGTGGCCCGTAGGGGCTTAGAAGCAGAAATTTAGATGTGTAAAGGTTACAAAGTATATTAATACAACAATGTTGGCCGTGCAAAGCTGAGGAATTGGCAATAAAGGGGTTATCTTTTTAAACAATAACAATTTTGGAGTAGACAGTTCCTTTAACCCCTTTATGACCAGTGACATACCCTATACGTTGATTGACTTTCTATGGGGGTCCAGCTTTCAATAGGCCGCCCTATTTTAGCAAGCCTTCCCAAGAGGGTCTCTAATAGCTATTATAGCCACACAATCCCTTAATGACCAGCGATGTACAGGGTATGTTGCGGTTGTTAAAAGGGACAGTCAAGTATAAATTAAACTTTCATTATTCAGATAGGACTTTAATTGAGTTTCCAATTTACTTTTATTATCAAATTTGCTTTTTTCTCTTGGTATTCTTAGTTTAAACTAAACCTAGGTAGGCTCATATGCTAATTTCTAAGCCTTTGAGGGCTGCTCTTTTCAACACAAAGAGACAGAAAGTACACGTGGGCCATATAGATAACACTGTGTTCAGGCACAGAAAGTTATTTAAGATCTAGCACAATACAATGCTAAATTTAAGACAATAGATAATAAACAGTCACAGTCATGTGATCAGGGGGCTGGAAGAAGGTTCCTAGATACAAGGTAATCACAGAGGTAAAAAGTACATTAAAGGGACAGTACACTGTAAAATTGTTTTTCCATAAATGTATTTTAAATGACTTGTTATACCAACTGCAGAGTATAAAATATTTGAGAAATTGCATTTTCGGGTTTATTTGTGTATCTGAAATAGCTGGTTTTGTGCTTTGAAACCACAGCCTATTACAATGGGTTGAGCTTCAGGTAATATCAGATCTCATTATGTTATCACTTTTATGTACACAGACCTGCTTGCTTATCTTATATTTGTCTGGAACACCAAAGCTCAATACATAGAGAGAACAATGGAAAATTATTTTATTACTTAACTATCATGCCCCCACTGAGGGTGTAATCTCTTCTGCTGGCTGTGTTTACTTAGGCTTGTCAATAGCATATACGCCAGTATCAAAACTTTCAGTATAGGTTGGGAAACCACAAGCTAAATCAGCTATTTCAAATGTTGAAATATGAGTAAAGGAGCTACTTGCAACCAATTTAATACACTCTAGCAGGTAAAAAGGATCATTGGGAATAATTTAAAGGGGAGAAAGTTTTTGGGTGAACTGTCCCTTTAATATAACTGTGTTGGTTATGCAAAACTGGGGAATGAGTAATAAAAGGGATTATCTATCTTTTAAAACAATAACAATTCTATGGTTGACTGTCCCTTTAAGGGACTAAGCAAACTTTTAGTACTGACAAGTCATTAAAGATTATCTCTCCAGGGTGGACAGTTTTGGAATATCAAGCTCACTATGGTAATTTATTGCAAGACTGCAGAAAAACATTGTAAATACAAGCTGCTTACTATACCTTGCAAGAACTTGCAGACTAAGAGCTGAAGTGGCACTAGTAGAGATAAACAGCTCACAACCACACCCAGAATGCCAGCCCACAGTTAATAAGGAGTGGGGATAAACGTTCTAGGGGTGCATCTCAAGTTTTGTCAAATCCCAAGAGCAATTAAAAAAAAAAAAAGTAAGGCTTCATATCATTCTAGCTGGCTGCTAAGTTTCTTGAACATTTAAGACAACACTGTACCACTAAAGATTACCAATTAGGAGGAAACAAATGTTACTGCTTTACATACAGTGGATATAAAAAGTCTACACACCCCTGTTAAAATGTCAGGTTTCTGTGATGTAAATAAATGAGACAAAGATAAATCATTTCAGAACTTTTTCCACCTTTAATGTGACCTATAAACTGTACAACTCAATTGAAAAAAAAAAACTGAAATCTTTTAGGTGGAGGGAAGAAAAAAAAACAAACTAAAAATATGTGCACACCCTCTTATAACTGGGGATGTAGCTGTGTTCACAATTAAGCAATCACATTCAAAATCATGTCAGTACTCACCTACCATCATTTAAAGGGACATAATACTCCTATGCTAAATCACTTGAAACTGATGCAGTATAACTGTAAAAAGCTGACAGGAAAATATCACCTGAGCATCTCTATGTAAAAAAGGAAGATATTTTACCTCACAATTTCCTCAGCTCACCAGAGTAAGTTCTGTGTAAAAAGTTACTCGGCTGTTCCCAGCTGCAGGTAAAAAAAAAACAAAAAAATATGAAGAAATTAACTGCAGCCAATCAGCATCAGCAGTGCTGAGGTCATGAACTCTCACTGTGATCTCATGAGATTTCATAGTAAGCTGAATAGGGAAATAATATGAGTGCACGAGGCTCATCCCAGGACAGACACACTAAAATGCTGCTTAGAAATCCTTTACAATGGGAGGTGGCTACTGAGGAACTTTTGAGGTAAAATATCTTTCTTTTTTACATAGAGATGTTCAGGAGATATTTTCTAGTCAGCTTTTTACAGCTATGCTGCATCACTTTCAAGTGTTTAAACATTTGGGTATTATGGCCCTTTAAAAAGCCTCTGATTAACCCCAAATAAATAGTTCAGCTGCTCTAGTTAGTCTTTCCTGAAATTTTCTTCGTCGCATCCCACAGCAAAAGCCATGGTCCGCAGAGAGCTTCCAAAGCATCAGAGTTATCTCATTGTTAAAAAGGTATCAGTCAGGAGAAGGGTACAAAAAGAATTTCCAAGGCATTATATATACCATGAAATCACAGTGAAGACAGTCATCAAGTGGAGAATATGGCACAACAGTGACATTACCAAGAACTGGACGTCCCTCCAAAATTGATGAAAAGACTAGAAGAAAACTGGTCTGGGAGGCTACCAAGAGGCCTACAGCTGCAGGAATATCTGGCAAGTACTGGCTGTGTGGTACATGTGACAACAATCTCCCGTATTCTTCATATGTCTGGGCTATGGGGTAGAGTGGCAAAACAAAAGCCTTTTCTTACGAAGAAAAACATCCAAGCCAGGCTACATTTTGCAAACACACATCTGAAGTCTCCCAAAAGCATGAAGGAAAAGGTGTTATGGTCTGATGAAACCAAGGTTGAACTTTTTGGCCATAATTCCAAAAGATATGTTTGGCGCAAAAACAACACTGCACATCACCAAAAGAACACCATACCCACAGTGAAGCATGGTGGTGGCAGCATCATGCTTTGGGGCTGTTTTTCTTCAGCTGGAACTGGGTCCTAAGTCAAGGTATAGGGAATTATGAACAGTTCCAAATACCAGTCAGTCAATATTGGCAAAAAAACCTTCAGGCTTCTGCTAGAAAGCTGAACATGAAGAGGAACTTCATCTTTCAACATGACAACCCAAAGCATACATCCAAATCAACAAAGGAATGGCTTCACCAGAAGAAGATTAAAGTTTTGGAATGGCCCAGCCAGAGCCCAGACCTGAATCTGATTGAAAATCTGTGGGGTGATCTGAAGAGGGCTGTGCACAGGAGATGCCCTCGCAATCTGACAGATTTGGAGTGTTTTTGCAAAGAAGAGTGGGCAAATCTTGCCAAGTCAAAATGTGCCATGCTGATAGACTCATACCCAAAAAGACTGAGTGCTGTAATAAAATCAAAAAGTGCTTCAACAAAGTATTAGTTTAAGGGTGTGCACACTTATGCAACCATATTTTATTTTTTATATTTTTTCTTCCCTCTACCTAAAACATTTCAGTTTGTTTTTCAATTGAGTTGTACAGTTTATAGGTCACATTAAAGGTGGAAAAAGTTCTGAAATGATTTATCTGTGTCTCATTTTTTTACATCACAGAAACCTGACATTTTAACAGGGGTGTGTAGACTTTTTATATCCACTGTAAATGTTTATTTTCCACTTTATTGCTTACTGGACCAAGACTAGTGGAAATTTCCAGTGAACAAAGTGCATAACAAAAATATAGAGGAATGAAATATTAAACAGTATATAGCAAGAAAGAAAATAATTTATCAGGTAAGAAATTATATTTTCTTTCTAATGGTAGTGAGTCTACAAATTCCAATTCTTACATATGGGAAACTAATACCCAAGCTGTGGAGTCCACAAATTTTTAGGGTGTGATTAAAAGGTAAGGCAGTTCCTAGTTGCTAGGCACCACCGCTTGAAGAACCTTTTTCCCAAAGGAAGCCTAAGCTGAGGCAAAAAACATCAAACTGATAGAACTTTGTGAAACTATGTAAAGAAGAACAGGTAACTGCCTTGCACATCTGCTCAACTGTAGCCTCATTCTTGAAGGCCCAAGACGTGGATACCGCTCTGGTAGAACAGTCCGTAACACGGGCAGAAGGCTACTAAGCCGTACGAATAAGACTTTTCAGCCAGAAGGACAAAGAAACAGCAGTGGCTTTTTGACCCTTGTGCTTGCCAGAAAAACAGAACAAACAGGTATGATGATTGACGAAATTCTTTGGTAGCATGAAGGTAAAAAAAACTTTAATGCTCTGATGGTATCCAGATTATGTAATAACCTCTCTTTGTAATAAATTGGATTAGTACAAAGACGGAACCACAATCTCCTGGTTTATATTATTCTTTAAAACCACCTTAAGTAAGTTACCTGACTTCATCTGAAAAACAACCTTATCAAAAACCAAATAAGGAGGGAGGATCACACTGGAGAGAAGATCATTTCAAAACTCTAAGTGCAGAAGATATCGCCAGAGGAAACAACACCTTCCAAGATAACAACTTAATATCAATAGAATGCATAGTCTCAAACTGGGCCTGTTGCAAAACTCTAAGAACAAGATTTAGATTCCAAGGGGGAGCAATAGGTTTGAAAACCGGTCTAATTCTAGCTATAGACTGAACAAACAATTGAACATCTGGCAAACCTGCCAACTTTGTATGCAACAAAAAAGACAGACAATATCTGGCCCTTAAAAGAACTAGCTGAAAGACCCTTCTCTAGTCCTTCATGTACCAACTGAAGAATATGTGGAATCTTCACTCTGTGCCAAGAAAATCCCCGTTTCGAGCACCAGGACAGATGAACCTTCCATACTTTATGGTATGCATGTCTAGTTACAGACTTACGCACCTGAATCAGCGTATCAATCACATACTCAAAGAATCCTCTGAGCTAAAAATCAGTCAAATCTCCATGCAGTCAGGGACCCTGAGCAAGAAGTTCCAGACCCTGAGGAAGTCGCCATGGAGGAGCAAACAAAATTCTTACAAGGTCTGCATATCAAGTCCTGCGTGACCACGCAGCGACTGTAAGAATCGGTGATACTCCCCCTCCTGTTTGAGTTGGGCTATTATACGAGGAAGGAGAATTGGTAGAAATAGAAAAACTAGATGGCAAGTCCAAGGAATTGCTAATGCATCCACCAACTCCGCTTGAGGGTCCCTCTTCCTCGATCCGTATCTTGGTAGTTTGAAATTGAGAGGAGATGCCAGAATAAATATATCTCTGGAGATCCTGATCGTCTGGTGCTATCGCAGAAATCCTCCTAGTTAAGGGACCACTCGCTAGAGTTATAAGTCTGTCTGGTTAAAAGATTCGCCTCTAAGTTCTCCACACCTATAGCAGAGATATGACACTGGTATTGTTCTGTCCATTGCAGAATGCGATCAACCTCCTGCATTGCCAAGGAACTGCGAGTTCCACCTTGATGATTTACATATGCCACCGTAGTGATGTTTTCTTGAAATCGAATATCTCTTCGAGTTCTCCATAGAACACCTCAACTTGATAGACTTGTGACTATGGTAATCTCCCAGGATGGTTGTAGGAAACTCATTCCCTGAAAAATGAGTTCTTGAGACATCCATCAGGAGAGAGAACTCCTGGTGACCAAATCCAGAGTGATTACTTGGGACAAATCTGAATGATCCTGTTCCATTGTTTGAGTATGCACAACTGTAGAGATCGCAAATGAAAATAAGCAAAGGGAATAGCACCTGAGGCTGCTACCATAAGGTCTACTACCTTCATACATAGAGCTACAGAAGGGTGAGTAGTAGACTGGCTCTCTGGAGCTTTTCCCTGCATTGACCTGGTTGGAAAATTTGCATGATCATAGAATCTATAATTCCTAGAAAACTCATTCTTGTGCAATGAACGAGAGCTCTTTTCTTGTTTATCTTCCAACCATGAGCCCAAAGATAGCAAAGTAACTTCTCTGTGTGTATGTTCGGCAACTGTAAAGATGGAGCTTGAACCAATGTCGCCCAAGTATGGCGCCACCGCAATGCCTAAAGTTCCAAGAAAGAGATGGAGTCCGGGCTAAGGAAAACTTAAAACATAGCTTTTATTCCATAATGTTAAAAAAAAAAAAAAAAAGACAGTCCACTATGCACACGAAGACCTCTGTCTGTCACCACAATGCCCTGTAGTCTGACTACAGCCAGGAGTGCCCCCAGTACCTTTGTGAAGACTCTGGGAGCTGTGGCCAAACCAAAAGCTAAGGGCTGTTAATTGGTAATGCCTGTCCAGGAAAGCGAATCTGAGATACTGATCTTGATGCATTGAAATGTGACGGTACACAACCTCCATGTATATCTTATTCGTGCACCTATTTTTCTTCTACAGGTTTTGTCTCAGATACCCCTAAGGTGTTTAGAACCTTTATAAGCAAATATCTTAGGTGTTCCACTTTAAACCTGAAGGTAATATCCCTCAGTATCTCTTTCAGATTCCCTAGAGGAGTCAGAGGATGTGAGTTTACCTTCTGTACTGGACAAGAAAGCGTCCTTTTCAGATATCTAAAGCTTTCTGACAGCAGAAGCGCCAACTGAACTGCTGGTTCTAGATTCGGAAGAACAATGTTTAACCTTTATTTTCCGTTTACTTGTGGCTTGCATGGTGCTTAGGGCTGCAGATAAAGCAGACTGTAGAGGGGTCGCAAAGTCATGTGGAAAAGGAATAATCTCGGTTTTTGAAGTGGGAGCAGGGTCAAAACAGTATGTTGAGAGGCTGCATTCGCCTGCTGAGGTTGTAAAACTGTCATTTGTGAGCATACTGTAGTAGGTGAAGGTGCTGACCGCATGATTGCAGTAGGGTTGGGGTGGTCTGAGTACTAGGGCCCCTAGAATGAGTCTGGAGGACAGATGCTAAACAATAACTGCATAGTTTCGTAGGTGGACAAACCATGTTTAGAGAGCATGCATTTATTGGAATCAAATAAATGGGAGTAGAAAGAATCCCTTTCTGGTCAAACTCAATCTGCATTCCCCCCCCCCCCCCTTAATTACCCCTCTCTACACAGAGAGTTGTAGGGGGATACTCAGAAACTACAGGGTGTAGGTGAACGTTATCCCCACAGCGTGTATAAGAGCAAATACCCTGACTATGTAAGATTAAAGGGATATTAAACCCAAATTTTTTCTTTCATGATTCAGATAGAGAATACAATTTTAAACAACTTTCTAATTTACTTCTATTATCTAATTTGCTTAATTCTCTTAATATTCTTTCCTGAAAAGCATATCTAGATAGGCTCAGTAGCTGCTGATTGGTGGCTGCACATAGATGCCTCGTGTGATTGGCTGACCCATGTGCATTGCTATTTCTTCAACAAAGGATATCTAAAGAAAGAAGCAAATTAGATAATAGATGTAAATTGGAATGTTGTTTAAAATTGTGTTCTCTGTCTGGATCATGAAAGAAAATTTTTGGGTTTAATGTCCCTTTAATTTGCAAAATGCTGCATTTGCAGTCTCTTACCACCAGGAAAGTCTGGCAACGCCTAAGCTGCCGCTCCGGTCTGTAAAAATAAATAAAAAGCTTTGCGCACTTTGTTGTGTGTAATCAGCCTCTGCAGACAGGGCAGAGTGAACAGATAACGTCAGGAAAAGAGACAGATAAAACAGGGCCCCATGATCTGGTCCTGAGTCTCCTAAGAGAGAGACTGCCCGCGAAAACAATTTATGCTTACCTGATAAATTTATTTCTCTTGTAGTGTGTTCAGTCCACGGGTCATCCATTACTTATGGGATATATTCTCCTTCCCAACAGGAAGTTGCAAGAGGATCACCCAAGCAGAGCTGCTATATAGCTCCTCCCCTCACATGTCATATCCAGTCATTCGACCGAAACAAGACGAGAAAGGAGAAACTATAGGGTGCAGTGGTGACTGGAGTTTTAATTAAAATTTAGAACTGCCTCAAAAAAAGACAGGGCGGGCCGTGGACTGAACACACTACAAGAGAAATAAATTAATCAGGTAAGCATAAATTATGTTTTCTCTTGTTAAGTGTGTTCAGTCCACGGGTCATCCATTACTTATGGGATACCAATACCAAAGCTAAAGTACACGGATGATGGGAGGGACAAGGCAGGAACTTTAAACAGAAGGAACCACTGCCTGTAGAACCTGTCTCCCAAAAACAGCCTCCGAAGAAGCAAAAGTGTCAAATTTGTAAAATTTTGAAAAGGTATGAAGTGAAGACCAAGTTGCAGCCTTGCAAATCTGTTCAACAGAGGCCTCATTCTTAAAGGCCCAGGTGGAAGCCACAGCTCTAGTGGAATGAGCTGTAATTCTTTCAGGGGGCTGCTGTCCAGCAGTCTCATAGGCTAAACGTATTATGCTACGAAGCCAAAAAGAGAGGTGGCCGAAGCCTTTTGACCTCTCCTCTGTCCAGAATAAAACGACAAACAGAGAAGAAGTTTGCCGAAAATCTTTAGTTGCCTGTAAGTAGAACTTCAGGGCACGGACTACGTCCAGATTATGCAAAAGACGTTCCTTCTTTGAAGAAGGATTAGGACATAATGATGGAAAAACAATCTCCTGATTGATATTCCTATTAGAAACAACCTTAGGTAAAAACCCAGGTTTAGTACGCAGAACTACCTTGTCTGAATGAAAAATCAGATAAGGAGAATCACAATGTAAGGCAGATAACTCAGACTCTCCGAGCCGAGGAAATAGCCATCAAAAACAGAACTTTCCAAGATAAAAGCTTAATATCAATGGAACGGAGGAGCAACAGTTTTAAACACAGGCTTAATCCTAGCCAAAGCCTGACAAAAAGCCTGGACGTCTGGGTTCTCTGCCAGACGTTTGTGTAAAAGAATAGACAGAGCAGAAATCTGCCCCTTTAACGAACTAGCGGATAAACCCTTTTCTAAACCCTCTTGTAGAAAAGACAATATCCTAGGAATCCTAACCTTACTCCATAAGTAACTCTTGGATTCACACCAATATAAATATTTACGC